>NC_138376.1:26366071-26481174 GCF_054177405.1 Leptonychotes weddellii | reverse complement strand
GAGGAGGAGATGAACCATGAGAGACTATGGACTCTGAGAAACAAACTGAGGGTTTTAGAGGGGAGGGGTGTGGGGGGATGGGTTGGCCTGGTGATGGGTATTAAGGAGGGCATGTATTGCATGGAGCACTGGGTATTATACGAAAACAATGAATCATGGAACACTACATCAAAAACTAATGATGTAATGTATGGTGACTAACATAACATAATAAAATAAAATTAAAAAAAGAAAAAGAAAAGAAGGGCTTTAACTACGTGTTGTAAATTCTCATGGAAAAACACAAGCCCATAGTATCTGGCAACTTTTGCCCCGAGACTGAATTCCTTTCAGGGGTCCAAACAAAGGGACATATTGAAATACTGGTGTCTGGATTGAAAAAGTAAATAACTTGAATGACTTGAATGAACACATCTTTTTGCAAGTCAGATGGTTTCCCATTATTTGATTTTGACAAAATTGAATAAGGACCTCCTGGAATCATCAGTTGATAAATGATTACAATAATCCGAGAATTATATTACTATAGCAAAACCCTTTCTATTCCCATCTACTTGTTTTATATGGGCCAGTTTTCTTGGCCACTACTAAAAAAAATAGAAATGGAATGACACAGGACTCTGAGAAAAATCACCTACCATTCTACTGAGATGCATTTGCAATAAAATTTCATTTATCAAAAAATGATGCTATACATTATTTTGATTAATCCTGCAATAAGAATACTTGTAACAACAGGTAAGAAAGTTTTTAGAAGATTATGATCTCAGGAAATGTTTTTTTTTTAAGATTTTATTTATTTATTTGCAGAGAGAGACACAGTGAGAGAGGGAACACAAGCAGGGGGAGCGGGAGAGGGAGAAGCAGGCTTCCCACTGGGACCCTGGGATCACCACCTGAGCCGAAGGCAGACGCTTAATGACCGAGCCACCCAGGCACCCAGAAAATGTTTTTAAATTAAATATCGGGGTGCCTGGGTGGCTCAGTAGGTCAAGTGTCCAACTCTTGGTTTCAGGTCAGGTCATGATCGCAAGGTTGTGGGATCGATCCTGCATCGGGCTCTGCACTCAGCACAGAGTCTGCTTCAGATTCTCTCTTCCTCTCCCTCTCGCTCATGCTCTCTCTCTCTCTCTCAAATAAATAAATAAAATATTAAAAAATTTTTTTAAATTAAATTTCAATGTAAACGCACATTTATGTGGTAGAGAAGTATGATAGGATGATCAATAAAGACTTTTTTTCTCCATTGTAAATCATTTGGATTTTATTTCCAATTCCAGTACTTTGCAGTTATTTTCTTGCCCAGGTGAGATTTTATTCCTGTTTCATACCTCCTTTTTTTAAATTTAAATTCAATTAATTAACATATAGTTTTTTATTAGTTTAAGACGTGGAGTTCAGTGATTCATCAGTCTTATATAATACCCAGTGTTCATTACATCACGTGCCCTCCTTAATGCCTATCACCCAGTTGCCCCATCCTCCCACCCACCACCCCTCCAGCAACCCAGTTTGTTCCCTATAGCTAAGAGTCTCCTATGGTTTGTGTCCCTCTCTGATTTCATCTTGTTTTATTTTTCCCTCCCTTCCCCTATGATCCTCGGCCTTGTTTCTTAAATTCTGCCTATGAGTGATATCATATGATAATTGTTTCTCTGATTGACTTATTTCACTTGGCATAATACCCTCCAGTTCCATCCACATTGTTGCAAATGGCAAGATATCATTCCTTTTGATGGCTGCATAATATTCCACTTTATATATATACCACATCTTCTTTATCCATTCACCTGTTGATGGACATCTGGGCTCTTTCCATAGTTTGGCTATTGTGGACATTGCTGCTATAAACATTGGGGTGCAGGTACCCCTTCGGATCACTGCATTTGTATCTTTGGGGTAAATACCCAGTAGTGTAATTGCTGGGTCATAGGGTAGCTCGATTTTCAACTTTCAGTAAAGACTTTAAAGCATAACATTATATCACTTGAGGATAAATTTCTGTGACAGTAAAATGGACTAGAAACACAAGTTCAAGGAGAAAAAGGAGTAATGTAAACTTTCATGTAGTTAACAAAGTGATTTTACTTTTTTTTTTTACATATATTAATGGATGATGGTGGGTATCAAATTGGCATTCGAAGCTGATGTAACATTTTTATTTCAAAGTGTCAATTTCCTTCCCAGTTTGTGTGCTTTTATTTAATTTTCTTGCCTAGTGACCCTGGCTGGTATTTCCAGTACACTACTGAATAGAAGCAGTGAGAATGGACATCCTTGTCTTATCCCTGATTTAGGGGGAAGGCATTCAATCTCTTACCATTAAATATGGTGTTAGCTGTCGGGTTTTCATAGATGCCCTTTGTCAGATTGATGAAGTACACATTTGCTTCTAGTTCGTCGAATGTTTTGCATGGCGGTAGTTTAAAAGTTATTTCAGCAGGTAAGGGAGCAA
This sequence comes from Leptonychotes weddellii, assembly GCF_054177405.1. Classification (NCBI taxonomy): domain Eukaryota; kingdom Metazoa; phylum Chordata; class Mammalia; order Carnivora; family Phocidae; genus Leptonychotes; species Leptonychotes weddellii. The sequence continues at coordinate 26,478,719 of NC_138376.1, read as the reverse complement.
AATGTTGGAAGTTTCAAGTTCAAGCTCCTTAGATGCTCTAGCCCTGCTATAGTCCTGCACATAGAAGAGGCCCAACAAACACGTGAGGAGCCAACTCTCTCCCATCCACCCCCTTGCATTTTATTCTCCAGTGGTTCTGTGGTGTCTATGCCCTCCCGCACCCCACTCCCCAGTACCATGCTGTCTTATCTGGCTGGCGTTTCCTTTCCACTCTCTTCTATTCCCAGCTCCCACCTCTTCATGCTTCCCAACGCTGTCCAGGTGTCATCTCATTCAGGAGAGACATCCTTCCTCAGATCCTGAGCTAAGTGGGCCTCTTTTTTGTGCTCCCGTGGTACCTTGCACTTCTACCATTATGCACTGTGTGAACTATTTATCTATATGTCCATCCCCCACTAAACGAGATAGGTGATATGGTGTGTGGCCAAGAGTGTGGATTCAAGAATCCGATGGCCCGGATTCAAAACCCTGCCTCTTACTAGCTTGGGTGACCTTGGTTGTGCCTCTGTTTCCTCATCTGTCAGAGATGATGATAATAGCACCAATTTGGTAGTGTTGTTTGACAGCTGAGGGACAACAGTGTCTAGTAAACAGTAATTATTATATGAGTTAGCTATTAAGTCCCATAAGGCAAAGCGTTGGTTTTTTCCCTCCTCTGCTTCTCACAGCCCTGGCCTGCAGCTGGACGCTCAATAAATGTTTGTCACGAGGGTGAGCATGGTGGAAAGTATCTGAAAGAAGGAAAAGTAAAATGGATTCAACATTGCGCAGCAGGTAGAAATCAGAATTCAAGTGCATAAGCCATTTCTATGTGTTTCCTACCACTGTTTTTGCTCTGACCCTAAGATTGCCAAGCTGGAGAAATTAAATCCCTGACATTATATATTTCCTCTACCTGGGGTCCCATGAGAGCCGGGGAGGTTTATGCACTGCTCAGAAAATAGGGAAAATACTTTTGATCTTCAGTCCATTATTTTTCTTGTCCAAGTCTGCACAGCCCCTTGAACATATTTAGTATAGCAGAGCATCTTGACCTGGCCTCCACCTCATGAAGTTTATAATTTGCCTTAAAATATTTTGGGATTCCCCCCTGGAATCAAGGTAAGATTGATCCTCTAGATCATTCTACAGATAGATCCTCTAGGTGAGGATGTTCTTCTGGTACTTACAGAAACTTAGAGAGGATTCGATGTGTCCTTGTTTTGGCAACTCATCTAGAGGGGATGTGCTATGAACTTTTTAAACCATTCCCCTAGTGTTGGGCTCCTGTGGGTTTTGTTTTTTTTTTTAAATTGGCATTTTTCAAGAAACGAATCCACCTTTTCCAAAATAAAATACTTGGGCATATTAAAACTTCTGGCAAAGACCGGATAACATCTGTAGGTGCTCGTTACTTATACTTACACCCAGGTGCAGCTTGCACTCTAATCTGTGATTCTTGTGCCAGGAGGGGCTTGCGAACATTCTAATCGGAAGGTGGCTTTGACAAAGGGGTTCAGAGTCATTGATTACCGCAAATTCTGCCAACGGCCACTTTTTTTTTTTAATAACATCCATTACACAAATTAATAGGCAACTCATTTCACGAGTTTCTGATGACACCTCGTGTTGATCAGGATTGGAACAGCATAACGAATTATAAAGGAGACTCCGTCTCTGGTTCCCTGATGCTGACTCTGTGGGTGATGGAGTCCTGCCTCTGTGATCTGTTACCCCACCTTGAGTAAAGCAGTAAAGCATTCACGCAGTGGCCAGAGTATCCAAAAGGACAGAGAGACCTCAAAGAACTTACAGAGTCATAGGAGTTGTTTTGTGCCCGCCTGCTAATGAATGCTTAACAAAGGTTGTTGGGGGGGAGGGCAGATTTTAGTCTGCAACATTTTTCTTCATATTCTGGGAGTGAGGATGCGGAGCAGGCAACTCCTCATCGCTTCAAACTTCTCTGGCGGGTATGGTTACCAACAAAAAAGAACGCAGAGTTGGACATGATCAGCTCATTTCAGTTTGCAACATCTTGCTGTCTCCCCGAGCACTTGCAGGGAGCAGAGCAAGGGCTCTACCTGCCTCTGGAACCACCAACTTCTGTCACCTCCTCATTGCTAGAGAATCTCCTCTCCCCTCCAACTTTCCTGCTGTGGGCAGAGCACCCAAAAGGACAGAGTTGAGACCTCAAAGAACTTACTTAGTTTCCCATTCCACCAAGTCAAGGTTTTTATTCTTTTCCCTACCCTCCCCAACCCTTCACTCCAGCACAATTTCCTTGTGAAGCTTAAGCTTTTATAGAAAGAAAAAAGAAAAAGCCAGAAAGGGGGTTATCTCCGAGCAGCTTCTGTTCTCAAGCCTCTGCAGGGGCCAGGGAGGCCAAAAGGCTGACTTACTTGCTTGGAAAGTGCTAGCCACTTTGGGTGTATCCTCTAGACTGCCCAGACAGGCTGTGCTGGATATTCTGTTTGCCCCTCCAGATGAGCCCTCCACCCTTCTCCACCCTCTCTGTGCCCTGGGAGGCTGGCTTGCACCCTTCTCCACCCTCTCTGTGCCTGCATCACCCAGGCACTCTTGCCTTCTAACTTCCAGTTGGTTCAGTCAGTGGGAGGTGCTAGCCTGAGAGGATGAGGAGTAAGAAGTTGGGCATTGAATGCCCTGCTGGGCAGTGGTTATCCTTTTACCAAAGGGTACAGCTGCCCTCCGGCAGATCTTTCTTATCACTACAATTCTGATATGGGTTGAATTGTGTCCCCCCCCCAAAAAGAAGATATATTGGCATCTTAACCCCCAGTACCTCAGAAAGTGATCTTATTTGGAGATGGGATCTTTACAGAGGTTAAAGTTAAAGAGGAGTTAGAAGTTAAGAGATCATTAGAATAAGTCCTAATCCAGTGTGACTGATGTCCTTATGAAAAGGGGAAATTTGGACACAGACTGAGACACACATAGAAGGAAGAAAATATAAAGAGACACAGAATCCTCTACAAGCCAAGGATAGAGGACAGATCCTTCCCTCAGAGTCCCCAGAAGGAACCAACCCTGCTGACACCTGGATTTCTAGCCTCCAGAACGATGAGACAATACATTTCTGTTAAGCACCCAATTTGTGGTACTTTGTTATGGCAGCCCTAAGCAGACTAATATATAAGGGATTATTGGGTTCTGGTTAACACCTCCACCCCTTGTCCCTTCAGGCCTAGGGGTGGTGAAGACTCCCACTGTTGCTCGTCCTCGGATGCCTCACCATTCCCTCTTGGTTTCCCTTAACCCTACCCACACCTCAATCCTTTCATTCAATTCTCTTCAATTCTTCTGTTGAACGTGCCATGTGATTCCTGAAACTCCAGCCTAGAATATAATTATTTTCCCAATATACTTCACAAAACTATATAAAATTCTGTCGGGGTTCTCCAATTATGCAGACATCTACTGGGAATCTGCAAAATTAAGCATCTGATATATTTTCACTTTGTTCTGTTGTCCACTTCATCTCACAAGACAAAGGGGAAGCTATAAAGGGAAATGATATTTTGAATTTAATTCAGATCAACACTTTGGACAAACTGTAGGAGTTTGTGGTAACCAAAGTAGGGAATGTTGGGTTTGATGAAATGTGTGTCCTAAACTCTACGTGATCACATTTCAAAAACTTCAAAGAAGCATTAGGGAAGATCCCAGGGAAGTCTTAATAAATTAGCTCACGGGGAATGGGATGTTTTCAGAAATTAAATTCTGACACTGCTCCTGAACAGTTCTCCGAATAATTCTACTTTTAAAAGAATTTGAGAAACACAGTTGTGCAAAAGGGGTATGCATGCAAGAATGCTGCCACTTGAAGAGGAAGGGTGAAATCCAGAATAGGACAAGCCCTGTGAAATTGGGGATGAGAGCGTGGGGAGAGATTTTTAAAGTTCCATTTAAAGCAAGAAGCACAAAAAAGGCACAGGCTTTTTTTTTTTTTTAATTTTTTCAAGTTTTTTTTTTTTTAATTCCAGTTCATTAACATACAGTGTTATATCAGTTTCAGGTGTAGAATTCAGTGGTTCATCACTTACATACAACACCCAGTGCTCTTCACAAGTGCCCTTCTTATTACCCATCACCCACCTAATCCATCCCCCTGCCCACCTCCCCTTCAGTAACCTTGTTTGTTCTCTATAGTTAAGAGTCTGTTTCCTGGTTTGCCTTTCTTTTTTTTTCCCCCTATGTTAATCTGTTTTGTTTCTTAAAGGCATAGGCTTTAGAAAGGGGGGAAACAAACTAGCTCATATGAACAACTATACAGATTTTAGAAAAAGTGTGGAGAACTGAACATGCTGAGAGAATGGGGAAAAAAAAAGGGAGAAAGGGTCAATTCAGGGAACTCAATCCAGTGAACTTGACATTGACTCTGGAAAAATTCTCAAATGAGTTATTAAACAGTAAGCTCTTAGAGAAAGAAGCAGTATCAGTCAGAGCCAGAATAGGTGTGACAAAATCATGCTAAGTTAAACTTATTTCCTTTTTGATGAATCTGCAGTAACCCATTTGGGTGTTAGCACAGCTTCACGTCGTCCCACTGTGTTTTCTCTCTCTCGTCCAGAATTTCTCATAAACTGCACATCATTTATTCTTTGATCAGACAATATTTAAGCACCTCCTAAGTGCTGGATGCTATGCTAGGCACTGAGGACACCTCAAGGAAAATCCAAACAGGGTCCCTACCCTCATAGAGTTTACTTTCTGGTGGAAGAGTACTTTGCCAATTCTGGGACTTTTCATCAGCCACCACAGCTCTCCTGTCTTTTCTAAATCACGCGAGGTTTTCCTGAGCTAGTAGAATCCTCAGGCTCCAGGGCCTCACTATCTGTCCCAACTCTCCTTTTGTTCTCAAGTAGAGTGGAGAGGAAACTGGGACGCAGTTTTCCTTGGCCAACAGGGGCTGTCCTCTTTTGCAATATGTCCAGAAATGCTATCATTCAGGTTCCATGCAACAGATATTAATTATCTAAATATCAAATTTGGCCAACCTGCATTTCTAGCCTCAGGTTCCACTGGATCCACTTCAGTCATTACCAGCTCCGCCCCCACCCTTAAGTTTCCAAATCTATGCCTTTTTGCTCAACTGATTTTCTCATTCAGGAATGCCTAACATCTCTTTCTCCACCTATGGGAACCCTACACATTTCCCAAGACCCAGTTCAAAAGCTGCCTCCTCCCTGGCTGAATTTAATTACTTACTTTGCTCAATAAAATCCCGCCCAATCCCCCATGCTTCACGTGTGCAGTACTATTATACTTTCATTTTCCTTTCTTAGTCAATTAATTACTTGTCTGTCTTCCCCATAGAGTTTAACTTCTTTTAGGGAAAGGGTCTTCAAAGCTTACACCCTGTTCAGCTTTAGTACTTTACAACAGGGGTTGGCAAACTAAGGCCTGAGCCAAGAATGATTGAAATAGTTGAAAAAGATCAACAGAAGAATAGTATTTCATGACACGTGAAAATTACATGAAATGCAAATTTCAGGGACCATAAATAAAGCTTTATTGGAACACAACCCCTATTTTCTATTTTCCTTTTGAGCTCCAGGGGCAGAGCTGAAGAGCTGAGAGAAATCTTATGGCCCACAAGCCTTGATGCTTACTATATGGCCCTTTACATAAAAACTTTGCTAACCTTGCTTTAAATATGGGTTTGATGATTGAATCATTGGATCAGGACACCCAAGATTGGGTACACATACACTCCAACTTTTAGTTTCTTTGTATAGTGGAGGTAATATTTTGCTTTAAGTTGTCATAAATATCAAATGAGATAATGCACTTCGAAAAGTATAAAAACATCCTACAAGACAACTATATTCATCACGTACTGAAAAGATGATAAAGTGGTAAAATGAAAATACACTGTTTTTATTCTCCCCCTTCCTTCCTTTAGAGCCTTCATATAAACGTGAAATTTTAAGAGAAAATTCAGTTATAAGGTTTTTTAAAAAAATTGTTTCATTTATTTAAGGTTTTCACTTTTAGAGTGAGGATAAGGTCACAGGCTCCTTCTTTCCAGGCTTTTTTTTTTTTTTTTTACGATTTTATTTATTTATTTGAGACAGAGAGAATGACAGGGAGGAGGGTCAGAGGGAGAAGCAGACCCCCTGCCGAGCAGGGAGCCCGATGCGGGACTCGATCCTGGGACTCCAGGATCATGACCTGAGCCGAAGGCAGTCGCTTAACCAACTGAGCCACCCAGGCGCCCTCCAGGCTTTCTTTTGTGCTGCTCCAACTTTCTTTTCTTTCTCACTTGTAATTTTCCCCGCCCGCCCTCATTTTCTTTCTATAGTCTCTGAACTGACCCCCACAAGAGCTCAGCAAAGAAACTAGGACATGCCTGATTAAATCCACTTTACAGACCAGGAAACTGAGGCGGGCTCCTGTTGGCTGCGGAGCACTGACTCAGCACACAGGCAACCCTCAAAGCCACGCTCTTCTCCTTTCCTTAGGCGCAAGAGCCCTGCAGAGAGAACGAACCTGACCGCGCCAGGCTTCCAAGCTGGTTCTCAGCACCTCTTTAGCATTCACACTCGGCGTTCTTTCCTCCTCCCATCCCCCGATTCTATACAGCCCCCCCTCTCCTGGCGAGCAGGTGGTAGGCTCCGCGCTCAACGCGCAGGCGCGCGCCGTCGTGGGGCGGGGGCGGGGCGGGAACTGGGGGGCGGGGTGTGCGCGGGCTTGGTTTTGGGCCGCGGCGGGAGCGGGAGTCACCGCCACTCGAGTGCGCAGGCGCCTGGCGGTTACCGGTCTCGCCATGGAGCGGAAAGGTGAGCGGTGGAGCGGCCTCCGCCACGAGGGGCAACGGCCGGCGGGGCGAGGCCCGGGTCAGCGCTGGAGCTTCGCCTAACCGCCGCAGTCCGGTCCCCGGGCGTCCGGCGCCCCCCCCCTGAGGTGGCGCCGCCCCTCACCCCCCGCCTCTGGGCTGCGGGTCCGCGCCCCTCAGCCCGGGCGTCCTTCCGCGCCGGCAGTCATCGCCCCTTGTTCCCCGCCAGGCCGGCCCGCGCCTTGGGGCCGCTGCAGGGCCTGGCGCTCGGCGAACCAGACAGACCCCCGCCCGCCGGCCCCCTGACGCGGCCCGAGCCCCCGCCGGCGCACCCCGCCTGGGCGCTGCTCTGCGCCCCGTGGCCCGCCCGCCGCCCAGCCGGCCGCCTCGCCGAAGCCGCGGCGCCCGCCCCGGAGCCGCCCCTCCGGCAGGCCCCGCACCCGGGCCTCGCGCCCCTGCTGGGTCTCCACCCTCACCTTGGTTGCCTCCTTTCCTCCACATTCGCCCTTCATCCATCCCTCTCTCCTGCAGTGCTTGCGCTCCAGGCCCGAAAGAAAAGGACCAAGGCCAAGAAGGACAAAGCCCAAAGGAAGTGAGTCTTGTACCCCAACATCCCATTCTTTGGATTTCCTCCCGCACCTCCTCTCCTCCGGTTTCACCTCTTGAGCGTGCGCCGGGTTTGGGCACCGCGCGGCCCCGGCCACATGGCCTCGGAGTGGCCTTGGAGGGTCGCACTCAGTGAAGCATGTGGAACGGAGCCGACGTTGCCGAGGGCCAGGCCTGGGTCTTAGCAGCCCCGGGCCTGCTGGAAAGGGCTGTTGGCGGAGGACCAGCGCCCGTCCGGTACATTAGCTCCCCAACTCCGGAGAGGAGGCACCCCTCCCCGAGTCTGGGCCTCCGGGCGGAGCTGGTAGATCATTATCAGTTCGTGGACTGTTGGTCTCTTCCATACCTGCTTCCCCGAGTCCTAAGTGGACTCCTGCGTCGGCACGGTAGGCCGGCAGGGAGTTCTCAAATGAATTTTCCGCAGTTGGCTCTGCCAGCCCACACGCTCCCGTTTATAAAGGAGGGCACGGAGCTTTCCCCGGGGTTAGTCAACTTCCTGAGCCTGCTCGGCGCGTCGCCTGCCCTGCAGTGTGCGGGCAGACCACGGTGTATGCAGCCGGCTTCTGCTACTGCTTCTCTTCTCTCGAAACCTCAAGTCCTCGCGCTCGGTGCACATACCTTCGGGAGCGGGCCTCTCGGTAGTGACGGGAGAGTTCTTGAGCCCCCACCGTTGGCGATTCTGGTTTGGTGTGTTCAGTGCCACATGTCCGGCTTTATCAGCAGGATGCATAACCGTGGTTTAGCGCCTCTGTGGGAAACACAAAAGTTGGTCACATCTTAGAAACGCCCAGTAGAGGGCTTCTCCCAGTGAGGCTCAGTCTAAAGAACTTTTAGCTCCGGCTAACGTTTAATTGCACAGTGTCTTGGAAGTTGTCTTTTAGGCAATTTGTATTGAGAAAAAGAAATGCATTATTTTCTTGACACTTTCCCATTTACTTGATATGTGGACTTGCATGCAGCTTCATTCTTCTTAGGCTGATAAAACGAGCATTTCTGAGGTTTTCTTAGGTTACTTTTCTGAATATTACCAGATGTGGTGTGTCTGTCTCGTTTTTGGTGGCTCTCTAATGTTTGAGAAGAGCACATAATGACTTCTATCAATAGAGCTAAAGTGGTAGGTGACCTCACGTCTTGCTCCATTTCCATCGGCTGCCTTATGAAGTTTTTTTATTTTGTAAAGTGCTTGGTAACCTACGCATTTAAATGTGAGTTTATATATGTGTTTGTGTGTGTGTTTGCCTCTTGATTATCCATGTATGGATTATTTCAAAACCAGTTTTTAATCCCAGATTGGCTTAACGGAAACAGCCGAGGAGCTAACCTGGTTCTTGTCTGCAGTGGGAATTTAAATGTTACTCTTTTTTTGTATGTGCCTTAGTTTTGTTATTCCCTGTGGAGCTGATATGACTGTGTTATAAAACGTTATCTTTTCTGCTGATGTAGGGAGATGGTAATTTTATTATTTACTGTATTCTGTCCTGGTTTCTCCACATGGAAATTAATTTTGTATCAACCTGAGTAGCCTATAACTTGGGAAGAAAATATATATAGGTGATCTTACTTATTTAGTTAGTTAGTTAGTGTTAAATAGGCTCCACACCCTATGTGGGGCTTGAACTCACAACCCTGAGATCAAGAGTCACATGCTCTACCGACTGAGCCAGCCAGGCACCCCGATCATATATTTTTATTTTTTATTTTTAAAAAAAATTTGTTTATTTTTAAAGATTTTATTTATTTATTTATTTGACAGAGAGCACAAGCAGGGGGAGCAGGAGAGGGAGAAGCAGGCTCCCCTCCAAGCAGGGAGCCTGATGCGGGGCCTGATCCCAGGACCCTGGGATCATGACCTGAACCGAAGGCAGTCGCTTAACCAACTGAGCCACCCAGGCACCCCGGATCATATATTTTTAGCACTAGATATTCATTACTTTGGATTATCTATTTAGACCATGTGCTTTATTTCTAAAGCGGAATATATGTGCTTTGGATTATCTGTTACTCCTTCACTCACTGCTGGATAATTTGTATTCATTATTTACATACTTGCACAAAAGCAAATGAATAGCACAAGATAATCTAGCAGTTATTTTACTATTTGATCTTGTACAACTTTAACTCTTGAACTTTTATGTAAATGAGCCACCCTCATTTACTTGTGGTTTCAGAGGTGCTTTATTTTTGTTTTTGTCTTCAGTTAATAGTTTTTCTTGACAATTTTACCTTTCTTTTTTTTGTTTCTCCAGACTCCTTTTAAGTAGCTGAAATGTCTAGTTAACTTGGTTAGAGTACTGTGTGAGAAGTTCAAGCCCCACCTGACTCAGGTAACTTGACTCTGCTCCATGACTCCTGACTGCACTTCTGATTTCCAGTCGTTTTGCAAAGGCACGCTGCTAGTTACCAGATTAGTCAGGGAGAAGGTCTGAAGAAGAAGCATGCCATAAAATTTGGTCTTCGGAGTGAGTCAAATCTGGTTTGAATTGCGATTTTGCCACTTTTAGCAATCTGACCTTGGATAATTTAGTTAAGGAAATGGTCCTATATATTATGACTAGTAGCTTAGTCATGATGAAAACTGATTAAGAAGTTACAAAAATTAACCATTTAAATGAAAAATTTTGGAAACTTTTGGAAGGACAGCCATAACCACATCTTAGTAATTTAGTCATGGTATAGTAGAGGTGGAAAGGATTTCAGTCCCCTAATTTTGTAGATCTTAAAACTAGAACCTACATACATGAAATATGTCCATGGAGCTGGAGCTGGTTGTAGCAGGGTCAAAACTGGGATCCAGGGCTCCTGCCTTCCAGCTCAGTGCTCTCTAGTATTTGTTTCCTTTGGGTTCTTTTGCTGTGCTGAAAGATTTGACTTTGGGGATTTTTAATTGTCTTATTTGAAGAATTTTGTCTCCACTTTTTCAGACACTGTACTCTTATTTACTAACATTAACTAGTGGATGATAATCTATCTCTGTTTTACTTTACAGATAAAGAAATTGAGATTTTCCAGATTACTCCCATAGAAAATTGTAAAGCTAGGATTCAACCCCGGGTACAATAGACCCCAAAGCCCTCGGTACTAACCATTGCTGTCACCCAAATGACAGTTCTTCTGATGTGTCTAAGGACAAACAAGGTAGAAACTGAGCAAACTGGGGCTTCTGCTAAGGTACCTCAGGATGCCTGGGTTAACATTTAAGTACCCTTTCATGGCCCACTGGCTGTATCTCTAAAAGGGCACAAATCTCTATCTTTCTTTCGTCATTCAGTTTTCAATATATATATCAGTAGGTGTGTGCCTTTATCTGTTTGTCATAAGCTTTTATAATTTAACACTATGTTTGCTTTTGACGTTATTTCTATGGAACATGATTCCAGAATGGATTTCATATCTAATAATTTTGTTACTTAGCTTAGGAAGTTAGTTGGGACAGTAATTTTTACTTTCTTTGAAGTTAAAGAACTTTATAAATTTGGTAGTAAAATTATTTGCACTGGAAAAGTGATTTTGCTCATTTTAGCACTCCCTGATCTATGGAGTTAAAGGAAAGATGGCTTTATTTCCTAATTTTCCAAAAAAATTGTTGTATTGAAAATTTAGAAGAAAAGATAGTTGAAAATTTCTAACATTTTTATCCAGTAGAGAGTAGAGTACATAAACTTGAATTTTTTAATTAAATGGAATTGGATGCTTTTTACACTTAACAGTGTACCTTGGAAATTGATTCTGTATCAGTTCCTTATAGTGTAGCCTTACTATTTTTTTAGTATGCCTTTTTCACTAAGGCTTAGAAATGGTTCCGTAGCAGGGCACCTGAGTGGCTTAGCTGGTTAAGCATCCAACTCTTGATCTCAGCTCAGGTCTTGCAGGTCTTGATCTCAGGGTCATGAGTTCAAGCCCCGCATTGGGCTCCACACTGGGCATGGGACCTACTTAAAAAAAAAAGAAGAAGAAATGGTTCCATATCAGGACACAGTGAGTAGCTTCATCTAGCATTCCATCATTCCATTAATTGGATGTATCATAATTAATATTTTAGTTCCTATTAAGCATATATATACACATATATATAGTTCCTATTAAGCATATCTATATATACATCCAAAAGTGGAATCATTGGGTATACTTTTTCCCCAGCTAACATTATCATGCATGTTTTTCATAGCATTAAATATTCCATATCCTTTTCAGTGTTCAGTGTATGTTGTTTCCAGTTTTTCACAATTCACAGCTAAGATGAATAAGTTTTTGGATAACCATTGCTCACATCAGTGATTATTTACTTAGGATAAATTCTTAGAAGTGATATTACTGGTATGTACATTTTAAAGGTTTTTAAATTTGGGGCACCTGGGTGGCTCAGTCATTAAGTGTCTGCCTTTGGGGCGCCTGGGTGGCTCAGTTGGTTAAGCGGCTGCCTTCGGCTCAGGTCATGATCCTGGAGTCCCTGGATCGAGTCCCGCATCGGGCTTCCTGCTCGGCGGGGAGTCTGCTTCTCCCTCTCCCACTCCCCGTTTGTGTTCCCTCTCTCGCTGTGTCTTTCTCTGTCAAATAAATAAATAAAATCTTTAAAAAAATTAAAAAAAAAAAAGTGTCTGCCTTTGGCTCAGGTCATAATCCTGGGGTCCTGGGATCGAGCCCCACATCGGGCTCCCTGCTCAGTGGGGAGTCTGCTTCTCCCTCTCCCTCTGACCTTCCCCCCCTGCTTGTGCACGCACTTGCTCACTCTCAAATGAATAAATAAAAATAAAGGTTTTTACATTCATGTTGTCGTCTACAGAGACATTAACTAGTTTAATTAGGAATTAACTAGTTGCATTTTCCTGTTCATTAAACAGATAATTTTTGAACACCTTTCATATCCCAGCAGTTTTCCATCCTGTGATACATCAGTGAAGGAAAAACATCTTTGTCCTTGGGAACTTTATTTTCAGGGGGATGGGGGGCAGAGAATAAACGCACATAGTAAGTACATTATGTGGTATGTTGGGCGATAAATTGAAAAAATAGAGGAAGATAAGGGGAACTGAGAAGTGGGGATGGGGGTGCAGTTTTAAATAAGGTGATTGAAGCCATATTGAGAAAGTAACACTTGAAGGAGGGGAATGATGGAGGACTGCTCCAGTCACAGTGTTGGAAGTGGGAATATTCTTGCACATCCTGCTTGGCCACCAGAACTGGGCAGTGTTACTTTAAAACCTTCCCGAATTTGGTAATCTATAATTTTAATTTTTTTGTGTTGATCTATAATCTATATACCTATAGATAGGTAATCTATAATTTTAATTTCTTTTGTTACCAATAAGGTCAGCCATTTGTGGGATGTGTTTATTGGCCTGCTCCTGGCTTTTACCCATTTTTATATTGGATTGTTGATCATTTTCGTGATATTAAGAGCTATTTATTAAGAATATACCTTTGTCAGGCGCCTGGGTGGCTCAGTCATTAAGCGCCTGCCTTCGGCTCAGGTCATGATCCCAGGGTCCTGGGATCGAGTCCCACATCGGGCTCCCTGCTCAGCGGGAAACCTGCTTCTCCCTCTCCCACTCCCCCTGCTTGTGTTCCCTCTCTCGCTGTCTCTCTCTCTCTCTGTTGAAAAATAAATAAAATCTTTTAAAAAAAAATTAAATAAATAAAAGAATATACCTTTGTCATGTGGCAGATTTGTATTTCTCAAGCCTTTCTAATTTCATTTATAATGTGTTTTGACGAATTGATTTTTTAAAAATGTGGCAAATCTGTCTTTTCCTTTGCTTTTTATCTTTGAAATTTTCAGTGTCAATTGTCATCTTTAAAAAAGTTTTATATTTGTGATTCCATTCAAGTGTGCAGTTGCACAATTGCATTTCTAGAATTGGGGTTGTCAGAAATACTTTCTTGTCCTCTTTTCTTCCTCAGTAAGTTTATATTATGTTAGTAAATTTTGTTTACATGTCTTTCTGCTACAGTGAGGCCCAGAGGCTTGCCCCATTACTATGTTCCTCTAGATTACTTGAAACCACCAACTTACAGAAGTGCTGAAGTGGTGGTAGGTACTTAGGAACTCCTTTATCAAAAATGAAGAAAAGACAGGCTAGTCAACTAGATTCAGGTTTTACTATATTTTTACACCTGGCCAGATAACTGTGACAATCTTTCTCCCTCCCCCCCCCGCCCCCCAATCTTAGGGAGACTTTTTGCTCCATGCTTCCCAGATCTTCTCTGTTACTGATGCTAGTTTAGGGGCTAATTTTATTCTTATATTGGCTAACATATTATTTTAATGCTTCTCTCACTGTAACTGAATTAATTCCAAGCAAGTAAGAAAATTCAGATAGCCAAGAGGTTTTTTTGAATTCTTCGTTTCCAGTACAATGCAAATAATGATTTAGTTAAGGAGAGATAGATAACTAGATGTATTTAAAATCTTGCAGGTTTTTTTCATTGAATTTGAGACACTATCAGTTTTAAATTACACCATCTTATATGTACCATGTAGAGAAAATACTACCAATTAAACTGATACACCATTTGCTGTAAGATGTGTCTTGATTTCAGAGATGTGGGAATGGTGGGAGATCCTTTTTGTGTTTGAATTTGTGAAATGCAGTAATTCCAGTGATGTGTGGAATTGGCAGCATTTTGTCTTTTTAAGCGTTATTGTGGAAAATTTCAAATATATACAAAAGAGAAAATGGCAAAATAAACTTGTGTATCCATCTCAACTTCAACAGTTATGGTTAATGTTTCATCTTTATTTCCTGCTTCTACTCCCCTCCATCTTTTTTTTAAAGCACACCGCAGACATCATATCATTATGTAAGAAATGGACTCTTAATTTTCTAAACATAGCTACAGTACTATTATCACACTTAGAGATTTTTGAACCAAGACCTTAATATCAAATATCCAATCAGGGTTCAAATTTCCCTGCTAATTTTAAGTTTGTTTGAATCAGGATTCATAAGGTCATTATATGGCTAGTGTTTGAAAAGTCTCTCTGGTCTTTTTTTTTTTTTTAAGGTTTATTTATTTATTTATTTGACAGAGAGAGAGAGAGAGAGACACAGCAAGAGAGGGAACACAAGCAGGGGGGTGGGAGAGGGAGAAGCAGGCCTCCCGCCGAGCAGGGAGCCCGATGTGGGGCTCGATCCCAGCACCCTGGGATCATGACCTGAGCCGAAGGCAGACGCTTAACGACTGAGCCACCCAAGTGCCCCTCTGGTCTTTTTATCTATAGGTTCTTCAGTCAGATTACGGAGTTTTTTCCCTGCAAATTTGTTTTTGCTAGACTGCTTCATAGGTGGTGGTGTATACTTCTACCAGGAGACACCTACTGTCGAGTTAAATTTTTGTGATGTTAGTGGCCACTGATCATTGCCTAGATGCATTTTATTTAGGGTTGCGAAGTGGTAATATTCTGTTCTTTAATTTATTAATTGTTCTATAAAGAGAAACTTTACCTCATCTCTTTGGTTACCCAGAGAGACACTTCATATATGTAAGACACAGGATAAATACTTTCCAGTTTTCATATAATGAATTAGATTCCTAGCATCCTCCAAAATGACCAATAAAGATTTATTTTAATACAGACTCACAGATATAAACGTATTTGTGTTTCAGTCCTTTGTAGTTGGGTTTTTTTTTTCCGTAGTACAGCTTTATGGAGGTATTATATACCATGAAATTTGCCTGTTGAATGTGTATAATTCAGTGGTTTTTAGTATGCTCACAGAGTTGTGCCACCATCACCGTGATCTAATAAGTTTGAAACATTTTCATCACCCCGAAAAGAAACCCTGTACCCATTAGCAGTCACTCCTCATAACCCCCCAACAGTACCCCACCTCTAATCCTAGGCAATGACTAATCCACTTTTTTGTCTATCTGGACATTTCATATAATGGAATCATACAGTAAGTGGTCTTTTGTGACCGGCTCTTTTTACTTAGCATAATGTTTTCAATATTCATGCATTTTGTAGCATGTATAGTCTTTTTTTGTTTGTTTTTTTTTTTAGATTTTATTTATTTATTTGACAGAGCACAAGTAGGCAGAGAGGCAGGCAGAGAGAGAGGGAGAAGCAGGCTCTCCACTGAGCAGGGAGCCTGATGTGGGGCTTGAGCCACCCAGGCGCCCTGTATAGTTATTTTTATTGATTGCTCCATCTTTGGCCAGTTGGAGTCCCTTCACAGTGGCCTGGCCCCAAAGTCCGTTTGACTTAATCTGAGGCATCTTTTATGGCTTTTTTTGCTCTCTGGTATGACAGTTTTTCCAGACTTACCTTGTGCATTTTCTGCCCAGATCAGGAAATAGGCCTTTCTCTAAGAAGCTTTTTAGTGGGAAATGGCATCTCAGGATCACAAATCTAGGCACTTAAAGTGCTTATTCTTGCTGAGTTAGTCATTGTTTCTAGGCCTTGTCTGTGATTGGAGCTAGGCAGTCAGTTGTGTTTTTCCTTTTTAAAAAAAATCATGAGTTCGTGTTATACTTAAAAATCAAATTAGGGGCACCTGGGTGGCACAGTCGTTAAGCGTCTGCCTTCAGCTCAGGTCATGATCCCAGGGTCCTGGGATCAAGGGCCCACGACAGGCTCCCTGCCCTGCAGGAAGCCTGCTTCAGCCTCTGCCCACTCCCCCTGCTTGTGTTCCCTCTCTGGCTGTCTTTCTGTCAAATAAAATCTTAAAAAAAAAAAAAAATCAAATTAAATGGGCAACCCTATGGGAACCCCTCTCACTCTTGAGAGCTTTTTCTTTATCTTCACTTGATAAACTTCATCGCTTTACTCACAAAAAAAAAGGGGAAAAAAAATCAAATGACATCAGGGACTTTTTCTTAACCTTTGATTTTTCATCTCCCGTCTCCCATACTGGAAACCCCTTATTCTCAACAGCACCAACATGATTACTTGTTTTCCTTTTCCCACAGTATAAATACAGAATAGTCTCAGAATGATAATGCGAACACTACCACCAACATATGATTATCGAAGAAAGCTAATTATTTTTTTGTTGTTTTTAAACCTTAGGATATATTTCCCTAGGGATGTAGAGTCAAATTACTGAGTTTTGAAGTTACTTGGGCTAGTTTCTTGCTGTGTAATTATGTTACCCCCTGGTTAGCACAGATTCAGTTGTCATTTTGCTTTCATTTTACATCATCTTTGGCATTTTTCAAGATTCCAAATCTTACAGAATTTGGGTCACCTGTGTTTTTAATTTAAAGTGAATATTGTATGTAATTTGTGATTGTGTTGGTTTGTTTTTAGAATGTGGCTTATAAAGCATCCTCTGAGTAAGCCAAAAGGGAATAGTGATTATTAGAATGTGTGGAGTGGGCCTCCTCCTTTGTATCTGAAGAAGAAAAGACGTCTTAGCTCTCCCTCATTGTCCTGTGAGAAGATGAGTCCAGTGTAATCAGATCTTCAGATTTTTCAAGAGACCCTGGAAGTCTTTGTTTTCCTGTAATTCTCCAGATTATTTGGTGTTCACAACTATTTTGATTTTTTTTTCTTTTTCAACCATTGTAAACAAAAGTTTAGGGGCAGGATTTGGCTTACGGTCTGCAGTTTGTAATCTCTGCCATAGATTTTGAACAGGGTGAGGGTTAGGCATTAATAGCCTAATTAATTGGTTTAATACTATCTCAAGTACCCTTTCCTAAAGTTACAGTAAACACAGTTGTGGAAGAGCCCTGTGGTTCTGTGTACCTCTTACTGGAGAATTAACTTTGGGAATTTGGAAAAAAACATGAGATCAGCTATGAAGACTGGCGTATCCGGTCTTTCAACTCTTTTGACAAAGAATGATTTCAGAAAGTTATCAGAAGCCACAAAATAAGTTAAATATACTTTTTCATTTTCAGAGAAGTAGTACTGGACACAAAAGTCAGTTGGCAGGAGCTAGATAAATAAAAATCACGTTCATTTGTACCATGACAGACCTTCAGTTGTATAGATAAGATTAAAGTTGGGGGTAATTTGTTGCTATTGGGTAATAAGTTTATTGGTGGCTTAAATGCCTTGGACAATATGGATAGGTATTTTAGGATAGCTTCTCAAGAAGTTTGAGAACCTTTAACATATGTTTTTTAAAGATTTTGGTTTTTTTAAAGTAATCTCTACACCCAACGTGTGGCTCAGACTTACAACCCTGAGATCAAGAGTTGCACGCCCAACTGACTGAGCCAGCCAGACGCCCTTAAATACATATTTTAACTACCATATAAGAATTGTCACCGGTAGTGATGAACAGACATCAGTGCCATGAAGTATTTATTTATTTATTTATTTATTTATTTATTTATTTGAGAGAGAGAGAGCATGAGATGGGGGAGGGTCAGAGGGAGAAGCAGACTCCCCGCGGAGCAGGGAGCCCGATGTGGGACTCGATCCCGGGACTCCAGGATCATGACCTGAGCCAAAGGCAGTCGCTTAACCAACTGAGCCACCCAGGCGCCCCAGTGCCATGAAGTTTGAATCACATTGATGACCTTTGTATATTTGATTTATTCAAATTCTAAATTCTTAGTTCTGAGTGGCTAGGCATTTTTAAAAAGGCTGCCAGTACTTTTGGGGGTGATTTTGTGAACTTTTGTTTCCTGAAATACCAGCGTAGTCTTATTTTTTTTTTTTTTTTAAGATTTTATTTATTTATTTATTTGAGAGAGAGAGAGAGAGAGAGAGAAACAGCATGAGAGAGTATAGGGTCAGAGGGAGAAGCAGGCTCCTCCCCGCTGAGCCGGGAGCCTGATGTGGGACTCGATTCCAGGACTCCGGGATCATGACCTGAGCCGAAGGCAGTCGCCAACCAACTGAGCCCCCAACGTAGTCTTATTTTGTAACTGATTATAAATGTAATTTATGGCAACTGTATCTTCTCATTGACTTTGTTTTTAATTATGGTGCTGCTCCAGTTTGTGAATGTTCTTGAATGTCCTTTTAACCAAGGAATTTGATCCAAGATGTCAGGTTCTTTCTACACATGAGCTTGGTGGCAAGCTCCCTTGATACTCCTTTTCTCTTCTACAACTCTATGTCTTTGAGAATAGATTTAACAGGAACTATTTTGCATTTTTCTTTGCTAATAGTAACAATATAATGTAATTAAATTAGTTAACTTGTGCTCATGTTTCTAGGTGGAAGGTTAGTATAGGTATATGCTTATATGCTGTTTACCAAAAAGAGCTTGTCCTTTTTAATCACACAGCCCCAGGTTCCTGCTTTTCTCCAGCACCATTGCTGGGTGAACTTGGACAATGTCATTTGACTTCCCTGAGTCTGACTTGGCTTATCTGTAGATGGTGAGATCCTGAGGGTGAATTTGCATGTGAGTGCCTAGGCTAGTTTAGCGTTAAGCCAGAGTAAAGTACTGGTTACTCCCTTCTTCTTGCTTTCTTCCTTACCTTAGATGGGTTTACCTTTGACTTTTATGTGACATTTCTTATTATTATTCATGTATGAAACTAATTAATGGTTTTAACTTACCTGTTGGTGTTTCCTCTATATGAATCTGTACATGTAAAGTCTGATTTGGGGTATAATTGCCTAAAGGTAAGGGATAATTTACATTTAATTAACACCTGATAAATTTAGGCACTCAAACTTTTATTTTGATGGTGCCAAACCCTAGCTCCAGTTTAGGATTACTGAGTTGAGATTACTACTTGAGTATGTCTCAGAAGTTAAGTTTAGCTTGTCAGTTTGCAAAAGAAAGAAATACCTGTCAGGAAAAATATATATGGAAAAGTAGTGTAGTGGGAGAATTTGAGTACTTACTGAGCTCTACTGTGTGTAGGTGCTGGAACTTAAAATAGTATCTTACTAAATTTTTGCATCAGATCAGGTAACTTCAGAAGAGATGCAAAGATGATTTCAAGCACGGTCAGCTCTTCCCCTCAAGGGGCTTATGATCTTTTAAGGGAGGTGAGTATACAGATACGATTTTCTCTTTATCTGTATTAGTTTTCTAGGGTTACTGTAATAAAGTACCACAAACTGGGTGGCTTAACCCACAGAAATTTATTGTCTCACAGTTCTGGGGGCTGCAAGTCTGAAATCAAGATATCAGCAGGGTTGGTTCCTTCTGAGGGCTGAGAAGAAAGACTGTTTCAGGCTTCTGCCCTTGTCTTCAAGATGGCCATCTTTTCCCTGTGTCTGTGTATCATCTTCCCTCTGTGTGTGTGTCTCAGTTTGTGTCCAGATTTTCCCCTTTTATAAGGACACTAGTAATTGGATTAGGGTTCATCCCAATGACCTCATCTTAACTTGTTCACCTCTATAAAGGTCCTGTCTCCAAATAAAGGCACTTTCTGAGATACTGGAGGCTAAGACTCCAGTGTATCTTTTGGTGGGGGCAGAGCGGGGGGGCGGCAATACAGTTCAACCCATAACACAGTCTCTAGACTGCATTAGGAGATCCTACAACTCTTTGTTCCCCACAGTCAAAAGAAATGAAGACTTAAGTTTACAAGTATGTAACCTAGAGTTGCTAGGGTGCTTTGTCTAAGTCAGCTTTTAGTTTGTCTTTTGAAGCCAGAGCTAAATCATTTCTAAGACCCAAAACCCATCATCTTCAAATCAGTTCTTCCTCCTGGATTTCAGTTTTATTTTGAATCATTCCAGATTAAACTCCAGCATCTCTCATCTCTTTACTCAAATGTCACAACCCTATTTAAAATAACATCAGTATGGGGCGCCTGGGTGGCTCTGTCGTTAGGCGTCTGCCTTTGGCTCAGATCATGATCCCAGAGCCCCACATCGGGCTCCCTGCTCAGCGGGAAGCCTACTTCTCCCTCTCCCACTGCACCTGCTTGTGTTCCCTCTCTCACTGTGTCTCTCTCTGTCAGATAAATAAATAAAATCTTTAAAAAATAAAATAAAATAACATTAGTGTACTCTGTCCCCTTACCTTAATTTTTCTTCATAGCCCTTCTTGTAGCCTGACATTATAGAACTTGTATCTCCTTGAGAGACATTGAGGTAGGATTTTGATGGGACTTTGCTGTCCCAGCTTTAGCTACTCACTGGCAAAAACTCAAGAACCAGATAGATTCAGATTATTTAGGGCTGTTTTTTGTAACCTCATGCTCAAATGTAAACATGATGAAGACCCTAGACTTTTTTTTCTTTTTTTTTTTTTGCTCCTGGCTGCATTTCTGGTGCCTAGAAAAGTGCCTGACACAAATACTTAGTAAAAATTGACGAATGAACAGATAATTGCTTATTCCTTTTCCCTTATTTCCTACATGCAGTGCTACAATTTATGTATCAGGCCCTGTACTAAGCATAGGATAAGCATAATCTCTATAAGGTAGATTTTTGTGCTGTCCTCTTTTTACACACTGGGCAGCAGAAGGACAAAGAGCTTCCTGAACTAGCAGTTTATCCAAAATCATGGAGCTCTGGTAAACTATAGAGCCAGGATCAAACCTAAGTCTCATGGCATCAGAAGCCTTGCTTGTAACTACTGCTTTTGCAATGTCTCCTGTATCTTTGCTTTCTGGTCCTGCTACCTTTTACCACCTTCTTGACAAAGGAATTTTTCTAAAGCGCTGTTTTTATAGGGTTACTTTGCTGCTTACATGTCTTGATGACTTCCACATAAAGTAATTCAGTGCTTGACATTTAAGGCGCTTCACAGTCTCCTTCAGTTTGGGGACTGGTTTGGGGTGAGGGAGGTGTCATGGACAATCAAAGGATGGTGAGCAGTAGCTAGGGATGAAAGAGAAGGTACATGCCTCGTTTTGTATTCCTTTTCTAAGCATTTGGGATACAGGCATGAGCAAAATAAAGTTTGTCCTCATGAGACTTACATTCTGGGAGTGTGGAAAGGAAGACAAGAAAATGTCAAGTGCTGAAGAAAAATATAGCAGGGTAAGGGGGTGGAGGGAAGGCTTGCAGCCACCTGCTCTTTTATATAGGAGTGTCAAAGTTCTGAAAAGGCAACACTAAACACAGAACTAGAGAGATGTGGTCAGAGAAGATGGGTTTGGGGGCCAGTGGAAAATTGGATCATGAAAGGCCTTATAAGGCTGTTGTGAAAACATCTGTTTTGAGTCTAGTAGTTGCCTGGTATTGGTGCTTATTTAAAAATCAGTTGTGTTTTTGTTTTCTATGTATAATTAAGTCTAAAATGCTGCCTATGGAAATCTAGGCTGCTGAGATTGGGAGATCACAGAGTGCCATCTAGTGGCTGTTTATCATAAATGTGGGTGAGCCTTCCAGACTAAGAAGACTCTACAGTAGTTTGTTTTGCCGGCTCAGTCATATAAGTGGAAAATGTGGCTGCCTGAAGAAAACCTTTGTTTATGAACTATATGAGAGTAAGTTACAGACATTGTCCCTCGTACCCCTAAATACTTCATGTATTGCCTTAGAACAAGGACATTCCGTTATATAACCAGAATTATTAAAATAAATAAAACATTGATGCATTATTATTTAATATGGATTTTATTCAGTTTTGCCAACTGTCCCAATGTCTTTATAGAAAAACAGATTTTTTTTTCTGGCTTAGTATCTAATCTAGGATCATTCATTGCATTTAGTTTTTATGTCTCTTAAATCTAGAACAGTTCCATAGCCTGCCTTTGTCTTTTCCTGACATTGATAGAGTAAAGTACTGGTTACTCCCTTCTTCATGCTTTCTTCCTTACCTTAGATGGGTTTTCCTTTGACTTTTATGTGACATTTCTTATTATTCATGTATCAAACTAATTAATGGTTTTAACTTACCTGTTGGTGTTGACATTGATATTTTTGAAGAAAATAGGCCATTTATTTTCTAGAATGTCTTTCATTCGTGTTTGTCTGTTTCCTCATGATTCAGGTTTTGTGTGTTGGTACCACCTAAGTAAATTGTATCTTCCTTGGTGCATCACATCATATCTGTCCCAGTATTGGTGGTGTTACCTTTGATTGCTTAATTAAGGTGGTGACTACTCAGTTTCTCCAGCATAATGTTATGTTTTTCTCCTTTGCAAATCGTAAATTCTCTGTGGGGAGATACTTTGACCTGTGTAAATAACTTTTTCCTCATTGATATTTCACTGTTTTAGTTTCTATTGTTGATTCTTGCCTAAATCAGTTATTATTATGACAGTTGCAAATGGTGATTACCTAATTCTCCCATTTTCTGCTATAGTTATTGGTCAGCATTCTGTTAGAAAAAAACTTTTCCCATTCATCATCATAGTCCTAATCATTGGTATGAACTTAGGGAGTCTGTTTTATTCAGTGAGTTTTAATCCATTACTCTCATTATTTGATGCTCATATTCTTTCACATTTGGCCAGTGTGAGCCCCTTCAAGCTGGCACCTTGTCTTTCGAGGAGTCTTGTGCATTCTTTGAGCACTATACTTTCTAGCACAACAGAATGTTCCAGGTTCATCTTGTACTTTGCCTGCTCCAACCCTGGGATCAATTCTTTCTCTAAGGAGCCCTGGTTCCTTCCTTTTAGTAAAGACTGGTATTTAGAAACCAAGATTTGGGTATCATTTTAAGGCCCAAAAAATTGTATGTTGGACAGTATGTTGGCATAGTAGGAGGTTTCTGTGACATCACAGTCCTTTATTTCCAGTGAAAATCTTAGGTGGCAGAACCTATGATAACCTCCTCACGCCTGTTCTTTTGCATTACCCTACACTGAGTAGCTATTGGAGCTATGGTAATTAATGTTGTAGTAAAGCTCCATATTTCTATTCTTGAAACAATAACATTGTAGAATTTGTGATTAATAAGTCCCCTAAAATATTGAATACATGAAGACTCATTTAAATAATAATTAGTTCTCCCTAAATTAATACACAAGTGTCCTATCTAATAACAATATTCTGTTAAGAACTGAAGCAGAGGGGTGCCTGAGTGGCTCAGTCATTAAGCGTCTGCCTTCGGCTCAGGTCGTGATCCCAGGATCCTGGGATCAAGCCCCGCATTGGGCTCCCTGCTCGGTGGGAAGCCTGCTTCTCCCTCTCCCACTCACCCTGCTTGTGTTCCCACTCTAGCTGTCTCTGTGTCAAATAAATAAATAAATCTTTAAAAAAAAAGAAAAAAGAACTGAAGCAGATTTTAAATTTTATGGAAAAATACAAATGTAAAAGTAATAAAAATTGTGAAAAGTATAATAATAAGGATGGGATGGGAACTGTCCAGATATTTTAAATGCTGTAAAGTTATAATAATTAAAATTGCTTGATACTTATACTTGAATAAACAAGACAGTGGAACAGAATAGAGAATCCAAAAAGCAGTAAAGGCATGGGAATTTAACACCATAAAAGTTGTATTTCAAATGAATTCAGAAAAAAATGGATTCCAACTACTGTTGGAAGAACTGGGATTTAAAAAAATATTCTCGTCCTGTTCTTAACACAATTAATTAGAGGTGGATCAAAGATTTAAACATTAAAAAAGAAACTATGAACATATAAGAAAAATGTGAAAATTAAGAGTGAAATAATCTTGGAGGAAGGCAGGCCTCCTAATAAGCATGACCAAAAGCTGTATCTAAAGATTGAAATATTTTATAAGAATAAAAGATGTAGGGCGCCTGGGTGGCTCAGTTGGTTAAGCGACTGCCTTCGGCTCAGGTCATGATCCCGGAGTCCTGGGATCAAGTCCCACATTGGGCTCCCAGCTCAGGGGGGAGCCTGCTTCTCCCTCTGACCCTATCCCCTCTCATGCTGTTTCTCTCTCTCTCTCTCAAATAAAAAAAAAAAAAAAAAGCTTTAAAAAAAAAGATGTATACATGACAAAAAGGAAAAAAAGGAGAGTCAAACCAAAAAACACTGGGGAAAAAGTACTTTTCAGCCTGTGCTCAAAGTGTGATGTTCATTTGGCATGCCGTTAGGTTCATTTGTTAGTGTTTGCATTCCATTTTGGGTTTTCCGCACATCGTAGTTGGTTTTATTTTTTTATTTTAGGAGCCAAAGGACACATTACTGTGGTTCTGAAGAGTCAGAGCTATAGAAAAAGATATACTCAGAAGTGCACTTCCTCCTCATCCCAGCTACCCCCTTCCCCTCTTTTTCCACCTCTTTCCCACTTGCCCATTGTTGCTTTAGTTTCTCTATTATTCTTCCTGTGTTTCACTTTGCACAAATGGGCAGGTGCATGTATTTTTTTTAATATCCTCTTCTTTCTTCCGTGGTAGGTAGCATACTATAGCTACTCCTTTGCACTATGCTTTTTCCATTTAGCCATATGTCATGGTTATCTATTACCCTATATCAGTTCATAAAGAACTTCCTAAGCCCTTTTTTTTTTTTCCTTTTTTGCAGCTGCATAATGCTCAATTGTGTGCACGTACCACACTGTATTCACCAACTCCCATGTGTGGGCATTTAGGTTGTTTTCAGTATTTTGCAATTACAAACAAGGCTACAGTGAATAGCCTCCTGCAGACGTATTTCCAGTTTGTTGAAGGTGTATCTTTCAGGGTAGATTCCTAGAAGTGGAATTGCTGAGTTTGGAAGCCACGTAAATTTATCATTAAGTATTACCAGATTTCCTTTCAGCAGGATTGTGCTGTGTGCATTCTCACTAGCAGTGTATCGGAGTGCTCATCCTTCAACAGCTTCACCAACAGAATGTGTTGTTATTTTTTGGCAGTCTGATAGGTGAGAAATGGTATCTCGGTATTTAATTTACATTTCTCTTTCAGTGAGTTTGACCTTTTTTTTAATATGTGTGGAGCATCGTTTTTACCTCTTTTTGTGAGTTGTCTGATCTCCATTCAGCTTTTTTTTTTTAAGCCTGTAGCAAAGTTGAAAAAAAAATGGTATGATAACCTGTAATTGTCTTCTCCTGTGTTCACTAACTGCTGACATTTTGCCATATTTTCTTCCATCTTTCTATATCAAAGTACACAATTTGATGACTTTTGGCAGCTGTATGCATCCATGAAACCACCACCATAATCAAAGTACAAAGAATTTCGTTGTGCCCAGAAGTTTCCTCATGCTCCTTTGTAGTCCATTCCTTCCTATACCGCTGGCCCCAGGCAATGACTGATTATTCTCTGACACTACACATCAGTTTACATTTTCTAGAGTTTTATGTAAATGTAAATACACAGCATGTGTTCTTTTGTATTTGGCTTCTTTCATTCAGCATAATGATTTTGAGATGCATCCATGTTTCGTGTGTATCAGTAGCTTATTTCTTTTTATTGCTGCATAATGTTCCAGTGTATGGATTTACCACAATTTGTTTATCCATTCACCTTTTGATGATCATCTGGGTAGTTTCCAGTTTCTGGCCTTTATGAAATAAAGCTGTCTACATGGTAATTTTGTTGCTGAACCATTTGAAAGTTGCAGGTCTCATGACACATTATCTGTAAATACTTCAAGATACATCTCCTAAGAATGACATTTCTTTTAATAAATGCAGTAATGTTATTATACTAATATTGATCACACCTAAGAAAGTGAATATTCAATATCTTCTAATACTCTGACCATATTTAGATTTTCCTGTTATCTCAAAGTATGTCTTTTACACCTTTTTTTGGATCTAGAATTTAGTCAGGGTTCAAGCATTACATTTGGCTATGTCTCTTCAGCTTTAGTTATGTCTAGATTCTACATAAGGAGATACTCCAGGTTCCCTATGCTTTCCCTTCCCCAGACTGGAATCATCCATTGCTCCAAAGAACCCCCTTGTGTTTTTTAGTGAGTAATTATATTTGGAAACCAAGGTCTAGGTGCTGGTCCTGCTCATTGCTATTAGGGTTCTGTTGTTTCTAGGCCTTTTCTTTTCAGTGGGCGTAGAGGGTAGAGCTAGGAAATATATTTAAATATATATTTTAATAATATATATATATTTCATGGTACTTCCAATTCCAGTGTACTATGGGTTTTCTTTACTTTCACTCATTCTATATTGGTATATCCCTTCTTTGTTCTCAATGAATTTGTATTATTCCTTTTTCTTTCCTCCAGTTATACACAGGTACTTTCAAGATTATGTGTCACTGTCAACTGCAAGGTTTCTTTGTAGTTCGTTAGGTCCTAACAATATATCCCACTTAAGTAAGGATGCATAGACAACTGTCCAAAATTAATTGAATTAACTTTTTCCTGTGTTTTATTAATTTAATATTCAGTAACATTTTTTTTCCATCTGTTTACATCCAATTTTAAGGTTTGCTTTTTTCATCATTTTTTTCTTTCACTTCAGTAATTAAATTACTGTACATGGTTCAGGAAGTCAGTTCCCATCCATTTCCCCTTTTCCCTGTCCCCCCACCCCCCACCTAAAGGTGACCATTTCATTCATTTCTTTTTTTTTTTTTTTAAGATTTTATTTTAGAATGTGTGCACATGGGGGGAGGGGCAGAGGGCGAGAATCTCAAGCAGACTCCACACTGAATGGGGAGCCTGACGCCGGGCTTGATCTCACAACCCTGAGATCATGACCTAAGGCAAAACCAAGAGTCAGATGCTTCATGGACTGAGCCACCCAGTGGCTTTTCTAATTTATCCCTTTTTGTAAAAACAAGCAAGTATATATGTATTATTTCTCCATCTGTCTTATACATAAAGTAATAAACATACATTCTTTTGCACTGTGCTTTTTTTTTTTCTCCTTAACAGTATATTTTGGAAGTCACTTCATATCAGTTCTTAGAGATCATCATTCTTTTTACGGATTCCCAAGTTTTTTCAAATTCTTACTTTACTTCAAAGAAACCCGAGCTGGAAATTAGAGTCGATACATATGGGTGTGATGGTTGCAAGAAAGGTGACTAGGAACAGGAGTCAGTACACCTATATGCAAGAAATGGCCTGTTCACTTGCATGTTTTAGGTTATAATAACTATTTACAGTATATATATGATTCCCTTCTTTACCCAGTGTTTTCACTTAACACAACTACCAGTGTGTGATCAACTTGAATTATAGGGCTTTTACCATCCTTTGAGATTCTGTGTTTCTCCGTCAGGTTGGCAAAGAACAAAAAATAATATATGGTATTGAAAAGGAAATGAAGAGACACAGTCCTACGTTGCTAATGGGAGTGTAAATTGATATAGCATCTATGAAAGCCCATCGGCAGTATTATCAAAAAGTAATTTGCACATACCCTTTGACCTGACATTTCCTCTTCTAGGAATTTGTTAAACTGATATACATGTGTAAAAAAGTATTAAATACAAGATTTAAAAGTTTGTGATGGTAGAGGGAAATGTCCACAGAAAGCATACTTTTTAAGAATTAGGGTATATCCTGCTTCCATTAAAAATGAAGCACCTGCATCCCTACTTCAGGAATTATTCTAAAATGTTACTGAATGAAAAAAAGAATGCTTTGAACATTGTATTGTATGCTAACAATAGTTAAGAATATGTGTATATGTGCTATATACCCATACATACATTTATTGTATAGAATGATATAGGAGAAACTAGCTTATCCCTTTGGAGAAGGGAAAAGCAGGATGGGGAAGCTGAAGTAAGAGAAAGATTTATTTTTTACAGTGAGTAACAAAAGATCCAAAGTAAATAAGTGGCTGAAACAAGATTATTTCTTCCCAAGGTAAAACTCTGGGGATCTGTCTTTAGCTGTTTACAGTGGCTCTGCTCCACGAAGTGTCGTGGACCCACAAACTCCTAGCTCACTTGTCCTGCCATCCTGGATTTTGGCCTTTGTGCTTAGGGGCCAAGGGAGCATCTTGTTTCAGTCATGGGAAGGGGCATAAGGTACTTACCAGTTTCTTGAGGGGAGTTTCCCTCTACGTGGCCCATTCTGCAAGGGAGACTGGGAAATGTGTCTCTCTCTGGTAGTCCATGTGTCCAGCTTAAAAACATAGTACTAGGAGAGCCTGGGTGGCTCGGTTAAGCCGCTGCCTTCGGCTCAGGTCATGATCCCGGGGTCCTGGGATCGAGCCCTGCATCGGGCTCCCTGCTCAGCGGGAAGCCTGCTTCTCCCTCTCCCTCTGCCTGCCTCTCTGCCTACTTGTTCTCTCTCTCTCTCTGTCAAATAAATGAATAAAATCTTTAAAAAAAAACAAAACAAAACATAGTACTACTGTAGAAGAATGAAATGGAAAGTGGTATAGCAGTCTGTGCCATAATATATCCTATCGTAATAGTTGGAAGTTTTGTTGTGTAAGCAATCTAAGTTGATCTGATAACCTAAACCTTTTTTTTTCCAGTGTGAAGATTATTAAGCCACATGGCAAAATAGTTAACTAGTATAATAAAGCTTTTAGTTTACCCTGAAAATCCAGAATTACATTAGTTCCTTTGAATGGCTCCTGCTTGAATTCATTTGAGATCATAGAGGGATTTCAAGAGACTAAAGGACACTAAACTAAACTTTAGATTTCTAAAAAGTATTAGGTATGGAAACGTTTTCAAGTAGGTTTTATTAAAAGGAACCCCTGAGGTCATAGAAATTAGGCAGACTTCCAAATTTATGAATTTTTCCTAACTAAATTATGGGAAATCGTTCTGCGACGTATCCTCATGAAGGTGTGTGCTTTAGCTGACCCACATTTTTGCTCCTACTTGTTTTTGTAGTTAGCATCCCATTCTTTGTGCTCTTTCAACTGCCCTTGAAAATTAAGTGCTTGTCTCCAGATCTCCTGTTACTGCTTCCTTTGTCTCTATTGCTGCTCTTCTTGCTCTATTACAGGACCTTTCTTTATGAAGAGCTATTAGTTTGCCACCGTTGGCCAGATGGCAAGAACTCTGAATAAGCAAGGAGAATCTCAATTCCTTGGCTTTGTATTAATCCAGGGATAGCTTTAATTTCTATTAAAAACAGAAGGAAGGGAATACCATGGCTTATTTTAAAGTCCACTCTGTTGAGGTGTAATTTACAAACAATAAAATGAACCCATTTTCAAAGTTCAGTATATTTTGACAAACATATGCCTTATGTAATCACTCCCTCCCCATCCTGACCCTGAGCCAGGTCTTCCTTCTGTTACTGTAGATGAGTTTGGTCAACAAACTGAGATCAACGGAATCATGCAGGATGTATTCTTTAGTGTCTGTCTTCTTTTGATTAGCATAATGATTTTGAGATTCACCCATGTTTGTTGCCTGTATTAATAGCTTGTTCCTTTTTATTGCTGAATACTAATCTATTCTATGACTATACCTCAGTTTTTAATCTTTTCTCCATTGGTGGCCATTTGTGTTATTTTCTGTTTGGGCCTATTATGAATCAAGTTTCTATGAATTTGTGTATAAATCTTTGAACATATCTTTTCATTTCACTAGGATTGGACTTAGAAACATCAAAGTGTTTTCTTAACTCAACAAGAAAACATTCCTTTTCATGGAAATCAGTAGATAAAATGAAACCTTTTGTAAAATTGAAGGATGATTAATAAGATTTATTAACAGGGCCCAAAGAAATAAGTCTATTCAATTCAGTAAACTTGTGAATGCCTATGAAATGTTAGGGAGTATGTAAAACAAAAATGGATAAGACACAGCCCCTGTCCTTGTGAAAATTACAGCCTAATTTCAGATTGGTTGAGGGCAAAGAAAAATTAATATATTTACACAGATATTCTACCTGCTGACTAACTGGTTAACCAGGTGTCAGAAAAAAACAGTTTTCATTGGGGCGCCTGGGTGGCTCAGTCAGTTTAGCGTCAGACTCTTAAGTTCAGCTCAGGTCATGATCTCAGGGTCATGAGATCAAGCCCTGAGTTGGGCCTGTGCTGAGTGTAGAGCCTGCTTGAGATTCTCTCTTTCTCTCTCTAAAGAAAACACACAAAAAACGTATTTTTAATAATTGAACAACTATCTGCTTTATAAAAGGAAATCTCTTCTTTGACACTCTGGTGGCTTACATAAATGGAATTCATAGTTTACATAAATAGAATTCATAACTATACCTGTACTAGATTTTTATAAGCCACAAGAAAATCATTTATTAGTTTATAGTTGTACTATGTCAAGAAAGTGGATTTAATGCTTTCCTGTGTACCCCATTTTTTTTAAATGTTTGAAGTTGTTAATCACAGAAACCTAAATTTCCAATAAAGTAGAAATAACAATGCATCTGTGTGGAATATTAATGTTTTTAAACATAATGACTATAAAATGTTGAATAAAATACATATAAAGCATAAGAAAACAGTTTGATTCTATCCTAATCCTTTTTCTCTATTATGAGAAATTTCAAAAATCTAGAAAAGTTGAAAGACTAGCATAGTAAATACTTTGTATATTTATCCATCTAGGTGTATTAGTTAGATATATATAAATACTTTTTTTTGACTGAACTGTTTGAAAGTAAGTTGCAGAATCTATGACACCATATCCCCAAATACTTTAGCTTGCTCCTCCTAAGAATAAGGATGTTCTTTTATGTATTTGTCTTGGCTGTGGTAATGGTATTATGGTTAACAGTAATTCCTTAATATCATGTCAAAGCCAGTTTATAGTCATACTTCCCCAGTTGCCTTATAAATGTTTGCTGATTTAAGTCATGATTAAAACAAGGTTCACATATTTTGGGTGTGTACGTTTACCTCTTTTCATCTAAAACAGTCCCCCTGCCCACCACCACCCCAATAACTGATTTTTTTTTTTTTCCCACAAGATCAGGCCAGTTGTCTTGGAAAATATCCCACATTCTGGATTTGTTTAACTTGTTCCACTCTCCCTTGTATTTCCTTAAAACTGGAAGTTCAGACTAAAAGATTGATTAGGTTTCAGTTAAACATTTTGATGAGAGTAGTCAAGATGATGCTGTATATTTCATATTGAATCATTATTTGTAATGAGAAGTTTGACCATGTGGTTATTGGAATCTAGTTTTTGAATAATTTTTAAGGTAAAACCTTGTTACAGTGCAAATCCCCTTTGATTAATTAGAAAATGTTAATATTTGTGAATATATTGAACCTGATGGCTTTTTCTGTCCCCCAAATGGGAGAACAAGTTTTGATTTTGTTGCATGCTTTCTTCTCCTGGACTGCTATTTTCAGTAGTGCATAAAGAACTAGACAGGAAGTAATAGGCTTTATTTCTGGATCAGCGATGCAGTTTTGTTCTGTATTCCCATGTACTTTGGTAAAATACTCAAAATAACTTTTCTTCATTATGTATATACCTATTACATAAAGCAGTGGTGGAGCTTAATATCCTTGTGTTTTGAATTAGACTGAAACAAGGAGGCTTGGTCTTTTTGGTATCACTAATTTGAAAAGTAGATGTGTGTGCAGCTTTAAAGTTGGTATTTTTGTTGTTTAAAACCTATTGCTTCTTCCCCAATGTCTATCACCAAGCCGCCTCATCCCTCCCACCCCCCACCACTCCAGCAACCCCATAGACATTGGGGAGGGGGTGTGCTATGGTGAGCGCTGTGAATTGTGCAAGACTGTTGAATCACAGATCTGTACCTCTGAAACAATAATACATTATATGTTTAAAAAAAAGAAGAAGATAGGAGGGGAAGAATGAAGGGGGGGAAATCGGAGGGGGAGATGAACCATGAGAGACGATGGACTTTGAAAAACAAACAGGGTTCTAGAGGGGAGGGGGGTGGGAGGATGGGTTAGCCTGGTGATGGGTATTAAAGAGGGCACGTTCTGCACGGAGACTGGGTGTTATACGCAAATAATGAATCATGGAACACTACATCAAAAACTAATGATGTAATGTATGGTGATTAATATAACAATAAAAATAAATAAAACCTATTGCTGCTTTTAAATCTGATCCCTCTTTGAAGAGGGGAGATTTTAATGTGGTTTGTGAGTTGAAATTTCTTTTTTTTTTTTTTTTTAAGAGTTTATTTGACAGAGAGAGACACAGCAAGAGAGGGAACACAAGCAGGGGGGAGTGAGAGAGGGAGAAGTAGGCTTCCCGCGGGGCTCCATCCCAGGACCCTGGGACCATGACCTGAGCCGAAGGCAGATGCTTAACGACTGAGCCACCCAGGCGCCCCTGAATTGAAATTTCTAAACTGTATTCTTTTGGAGTGCAGAAACTGTCCTAGATGGGAGCTGTCACTTGCCTTTTTGATAAGGTTTTAGGCGATGTGTAATAATTCGAAGTCGGGATATTTTAAGGTTATTGTACCAGCAAATAATTGCACAGCCATGAATGAGTTGACTGTTTCCAAATCAAATAATAAAGGGGAGGAAAATCATATAATAAGTTCAGACTTTTTTTCTTCCTGTTCTTTTTCTACTTTTAGTGAACAACTATGCTTCCTTGAGAGAAGCAACAGAATTAATTGTGTTTGCTGGCATGTCGGTGTATGATAAGCATTAGGCACAAATAGATGAGCACAGCTGAGCAACTTCATAAAAGCTCCATCTCTCTCTCAGTGTCAGAGTGCTTTTCATGTACATTATTACACAAGAAGCTTTACTGAACTCATATTTTTTTTAAATGGCAAGCAACAAAATAAGACCCTTTATTTATTGACAGGGATAGGGATAGAATCAGTGCATCATGGCTTTAAGTATCCTAGTAAGTGATGATTCAACTATGACAAAAAATGCCACTCTAAAAAGGAAAAAAAAAAAAACAACTTCCATCTAACAAATATTTTCTAAGTCCAGATAGTATTTTTATCTCATAGTATCCTATCTTAAAATAAATTGTCCTTAGGTTAAATGCAGGTACCTTTCTCCCAGAACTTTTAAGTTGCATTCCTCAGACTTGCTGCCAGTGTTTGTTAATATCAAACTATCACAGAGAAAAGCTCCAGCCAAAGAGACTATCTGAATTTTTCTACTTGAAATAATAGTATTTATTGCCAGACACTATCCTAAGCCTTTTATAAGTACTACTAACTCATTTAATGCTCATAGCAACCTTATAAACTTAGTGCTTTTGTTTTTATGACTTTATAGGTAAGGAAACAGAGACAGAGAGGTTAATTGCCTAAGATGACACAGGGAATAAATAGCAAAGCCAGGATTTGACTGTAGACAAGTTATGCTGCACTCCATGCTCTTACACTCTGTGTTATAATGTCTTTCATGAGATATGATACGTGTTTGGCATTGAGGTTCTGGAAGAGGGGGGACAGCAGGGCACGTATGTGTCTGCAGAATCAAAGGTCTTATGGTCAATTCATATAGAGGAAAATCTGTTTTCTTTTTCTACATAATTGGAATTGCCATGAATTCCCTGCTTATTGTCCCTTAATCTTATTGGGATTACGAAGATATAAGAATAATGCTAAACTCCTTTCCTTTTGGCAGGTGTTTGGTATAGAATGTTTCTGTTACCATTTTTGTTTTGTTTTGTTTTGGAAAATCTGGACTGGAGCTGGAGGTCAGAGGGCTCTAAGAGGGAGGTCTTAGGGAAACACATAGACAGGAAGGTATGCTTGAGACACTGGAAGAATGTGACCGTATGATAAATTAGCTTTTTAAAAGAAGATAGTAATATATATACTTTAGAAGTTTGTTGCACAGAAACATTTTTAAAAATAGTAAACATTTAAAATGGAATGTATTGGTTAAAGGGTACAAATAGATAATCCTTTCAGCAATTATAATTTTTATGTTAAATGCACCAATTGGCAATCAAATTTTACATAAATCGTGATTTAAACAGCCAGTAAACTTACTTAGCCCTCTCTTGTTGGATGTTTAGGTTTCTAGTTTGTTCCATAAGGAATTATGTCTCTTGGTATTAAAAAAAATAGAATGGAAGCCCTTTGAATAAAAGCTATACAGTCTTCTCTCCTACTCTTTCCCCAGTTGTGGGCCTGCTTCCTTAAAGCAACTATTTTGACCTGTTTCTTTGTAGTTGGGTGTTCTGTTTTATTGAGATATAATTGATATGTAACATAATTCATTTCATATTCTTTTGTTTAGTGCATATCTCCATCATGCTTATTGCTATTTCTTGATTGATTGGCTTTAGCTATTACCATCAATTTGTGCTATGATTAAAGAAGATTTAATTCACTTATCCCACCTCCACTCTCCCCTTTCCTACAACAGAGTTGTACAGTCTTACCAATCTAAATTTAGAACATTTTCTCCACCTGCCACCTCCCCCCACCAAAAACAAACAAACAAACAAACTCATTAGCATTATACCCTTCCATTATACCCTTACCCCAGATTCTGGCAACTAACCTATTTTCTGTCTGTGAATTTGCCTATTCTGGACATTTCATGTAAAGGAAATAATATAATATGTGGTCTTTTGTGGCTGACTCCTTTCACTTAGTATATAATGTTTTTAAGATTCATGTTGCAGGATATGTCCGTACTTCATTTATTTTTTATGGCTGAATAATAATTCCATCACATGATAAACTACCTTTTTACTTATCCACTCATCAGTTGATGGACATTTGGGTTGTTTCCACTTTTGGACTATTATGATTAATGCTGTTGTGAACCATTGTGTACAATTTCTTTGTGTGGGCACATGTTTTCATTTCTTTTGGATGTATACCAAAAGTAGAATTATTGGGTCAATGGTAATTCTAATATTTCACATTTTGAGAAACTGACAAACTGTTTTCCAAAGTGTTTGCATTATTTCACATTTCCATGAGCAATGTATGAGTGTTCCAGTTTCTCCACATGCTCACCAACACTTGTTGTTTCTTGTCTTTTTGATAGTAGCCTTCCTAACAGGTGTGAGGTGTTATCTCATGGTTTTGATTTGCATTTCCCTGATGTTGAGCACCTTTTCATGTATCTGTTGGCCATTGGTATGCTCTTCTTTGGGAAAATGTCTGTTCAGATCTTCTGCCCATTTTTAAATTGAATTTTGTTTTTTCCCTATTGAGTTGTATGAATTCTTTAATAGTTTGGATATTAGCCCCTTATCAGATAAATGATTTCAAATTTTTCCTCCCATTCAATAGCTTACCTTTGATTTTCCTTCTCTCTGCAGTAGCTTTTTAGTGTATGATGTAGTCCCACTTACTTATTTTTAAAAAGCTTTTGTTGTATTTGCTTTGGGTGTCAAATTGAAAAAATCATCAAGACCTTTGTCAAGGAATTTACCACCTATGTTTTCTTTTAGGAGCTTCACTGTTTCTGGTCTTAATGTTTAAGTGTTTAATCCATTTGTGTATGGTGTAAGATAGTGGTCCAGTTTCATTCTTTCCCAGCACCATTTATTGAAGAGACTGTCCTTTCCCCATTGTATATTCATGGCTCCATTGTCATGAATTATTGACCATATATGCATGGATTTATTTCTGTGTCCTCTATTCTCTTCCATTGATCTGTTTTCTAGTACCATACTGGTTTTTGTTTTTGTTTTGAGATAGAGAGTGAGAGAGAGCGAGCAGGGGGAGCAGAGGGAGAAGGAGAGAGAATCTTAAGCAGACTCCATACTCAGTGCAGAGCCCAACGTGGGACTTGATCTCACAACCCTGAGATCATGACCTGAGCCAAAATCAAGAGTTGGACGCTTAACCAACTGAGTAACCCAGGTATCCCTAGTATGATACTGTTTGACTGCTATAGCTTTGTAATGTAGTTTAAAATCAGGGAGCATGATACCTCCAGCTTTGTTCTTCTTTCTCAAGATTGTTTGGTTATTTAGGTTTTTTTATGGTTCTGTGCAATTTGTAGGATTATTTGTTCTATTTCTTTGAAAAATGCTATTGGAATTTTCATGGGAATTACATTGAATGTGCAGATTGCTGTAAGTAGTATGGACATTTTAATATTGATTCTTCCAGTCCATGAGCGTGGACGGTCTTTCCATTTATTTGTGTGTTTTTCATTTTCTTTCATTAATGTTTTATAATATACAGGTGTTTCACCTCCTTGGTTTATTCCTAGGTATTTGATTCTTTTTGATACAGTTGTAAATGGCATTATTTTCTTAATTTCTCTTTCTGATAGTTCATTAGTATATAGGAACACAACCAATTTTTTTTTTTTAAAGATTTTATTTATTTGATGGAGAGAGACACAGCGAGAGAGGGAATACAAGCAGGGAGAGTGGGAGGGGAAGAAGAAGGCTTTCCGTGGAGTGGGGAGCCCGATGCGGGGCTTGATCCCAGGACCCTGGGATCATGACCTGAGCTGAAGGCAGACGCTTAACGACTGAGCCAACCAATTTTTGTGTGTTGATTTTGTATTCTGCAGCTGAACTGAATCTATTAGTTCTAGCAGTTTTTTGGTGGAGTCTTTAGGTTTTTCTGTATATAATATCATGTCATCTGCAAATAGTGACAGTTTACTTATTCTTTTCCAGTTTGGGTGCCTTTTATTTCTTTTTCTTGCCTAATTGCTCTGGCTAGGACTTCCAGTACTGTGTTGAATAGAAGCAGTGAGGTGAGCATCCTTGTCTTATTCCCGGTCTTAGAGAAAAGGCTTTCTCACTGTTGAATACAGTGTCACTGTGGGCTCTGTCATATATGGCCTTTATTATGTTAAGGTATTTTCTCTTTATACCTACTTTGCTGAGAGTTTGTATCATAAATGGATGTTGAATTTTGTTAAATCTTTTTCTTTATCAAGATGATCATATGATTTTTAGCCTTCATTTTGTTAATGTGTGTCATTTTGACTGATTTGCGAATGTTGAACCATCCTTGCATCCCCGGAATAAGTCCCACTTGATTGTAGGAATGATCCTTTATTGTTGAATTTGGTTTGCTAATATTTTGTTGAGGATTTTTGCATTTATGTTTATCGGGGATATTAGCCTATAATTTTCCTTTCTTATGGTATCCTTGTCTGGTTTTGTTACCAGGGTAAGTCTGGCCTCATAAAATGAATTCAGAAGAGTTCCCCCCTCTTCTGTTTTTTGGAAGAATTTGAGAAGAATTGGTATTGCCTTTGACTTTTTGGTAGTATTTACCAGTGAACCCATTTGGTTTTTGTTTGTTGGGAGATTTTTGATTACTAATTCAGTCTCCTTTCTAGTTATTGGTCTATTCAGGTTTTCTATTTCTTCATGATTCAGTATTGGTAGGTTGTACATTTCTAGCAATTTATCAGTTTCTTCTAGGTTTTCCAGTTTATTAGTATGTAATTGTTCATAGTAGTCTCTTATGATCTTTTGTATTTTTGTAGCACAGTTGTAACATCTCCTCTTTCATTTCTGATTTTGAGTCCTCTTTCTTTTTTTTCTTAGTCTATTAAAAGTCATGTCAGTTTTGTTTCTTTTCAAAGAATCAGCCCTTAGTTTCATTGATTTTCTTTGTTGTCTTTTTAGTCTATATATTTCTGCCCTAGTTTTTGTTATTTCCTTCCATGTACTAACTTTGGGCTTTGTTTTTCTTTTTCTAGTTCCTTGAAGTGTAAAGTTACGTTGTTTGTGACTTTTCTTGTTTCTTAAGGTAGGCATTTATCACTGTGACCTTCCCTCTTAGAAGTACTTTTGCTGCATCCCACAAATTTTGGTACATTTCAATTTTCATTTGTCTCAAGGTATTTTTTATTTCTCTTCGGTTTCTTTGATTCATTGGTTGTTCATTGCATGTTTAATCTCTATTTTCTAGTTTTCTTCTTGTAATTTATTTCTAGTTTCATACCATTGTGCTCAGAAAAGATGCTTGATATGATTTCAGGCTTTTTAAGTTTATTAATTTTTTTTTAAAATATATGATCTATTTTGAAGAATGTTGCGTGTATACTTGAGAAGAGTGTGTATTTTGTTGCCTTTGGGTGGGATATTCTGTATGTACCTGTTAAGTTCATCTGGTCTAATGAGTGATCTGTCCATTGATGTAAGTGGGATATTAAAATTCCCTATTATTATTGGTGGTTTTTTTCCCCTTGAAGTCTGTTAATATATTTAGGTGCTCCTATGTTAGGTGCATAAATATTTACAAATGTTATATCCTCTTGTTGGATTGACCCTTTATCATTTTATAATGCCATCTTTGTCTCTTATTATAGTCTTTGTTTTAAAGTCTGTTTTTTTCTGATAAAAGTGTAGCTACTCCAGCTTTCTTTTGGTTTCCATTTGCATGGAATACCTTTCCATACTTTCACTTCAGTCTGTATGTGTTCTTACATCTGAAGTGAGTCTGTTGTAGGCCACATATAGATGGGTCTTGTCTTTTTTATCCATTCAGCCATTGTGTCTTTTGATTGGAGCATTTACTCCATTTACATTTAAAGTAATTATTAGTAGGTAT
This sequence comes from Leptonychotes weddellii, assembly GCF_054177405.1. Classification (NCBI taxonomy): domain Eukaryota; kingdom Metazoa; phylum Chordata; class Mammalia; order Carnivora; family Phocidae; genus Leptonychotes; species Leptonychotes weddellii. The sequence goes on along the minus strand of NC_138376.1, from coordinate 26,440,293 downwards.
GTGCTTATTATGAATTGTTTACTGTCTGTTTTTGTAGTTCTCTCTGTTCTTTTCTTGCTGTCTTCCTTTGTGATTTGATGACTTTTTTTTGTGGTATAATTATATATTCCTTTCTCCTTACCTTGTTTGTATTCACTATAGATTTTTGTTTTGTGGTTACCATGAGGCTTACATATAACAACTTATGTCTAGTAATCTATTTTAAGTTACTGGCAGCTTAAGTTTGAGCCCATTCTAAAGCTTAAATTTTTACTCTCCCACCCCCATGTTTTATGTTTTTGATGTCACATTTTATTATGTATCCCTTAACTAATCAGTGCAATCAGAGTTATTTTTACTGCTTTTGTCTTTTAACTTCCATCTAGCTTTATAGGTGATTAGCCCATTTTCTTTACAATATATTTACCTTTCCAGTGAGATATATTTTTTCATATGTTTTCTTGTTACCAATTGGTGCCTTTTCTTTTCAGCTTAAAGAAGTCCCTTTAACATTTCTTGTAAGGCTGGTTTAATTGTGATGAAATTTAGCTTTTGCTTATCTGGAAAACTATCTTTCCTTCAATATTGAATGATAACTGCTGGATAGGGTACTCTTGGCTGGAAGTTTTTTTCAGTACTTTGAGTATATTGTGCTACTTCTTTCTGGCCTGCAGAGTTTCTGCTGAACAGTCTGCTCATAGTTTTATGAGGCTTCTTTTGCACATAATGAGTTATTTTTCTCCTGCTGTTTTTAATTTTCTTGTCTTTGACTTTTGAGATTTTTTTTTAAAGATTTTATTTATTTGAGAGAGAGCATGAGAAGGGGAGCACCAGCTGGGTGAGGAGCAGAGGGTGAAGTAGACTCCCTACTCACTGAGTAGGGATCCTGACACAGGGCTCGATCCCAGGACCCTGGGATCATGACCTGAGCTGAAGACAGATGCTTAACTGACTGAGCCACCCAGGCGCCCCAGGTTTTGAGGTTTTAATTATGTGTCTTGGTGTGGCTCTCTTTGGATTCATCTTTTTTGGAACTCTGGGCTTCCTAGATCTGGATGTCTGTTTCCTCCCCCAGGTTAGGGAAGTTTTCAGCCATTATTTCTTCAAACAAGATATCTGCCTTTTTTTCTCTCTCTTCACCTTCTGGAACCCCTATAATGCAAATGTTAATCCATTTGATGTTGTCCTATAAGCCCCTTAGGCTATCTTCACTTTTTTTTTCCTGCTCTGATTCACTGTATTACCTTTGAGTTGACGGATACTTTCTTCTGCTTCATCTAGTCTGCCTGTTGCATCTAGTGTATTTTTCAGTTCAGTTATTGTGTTCTTCAGCTTCGTGACTTCTATTTGGTACTTTCTAGTATTTCCTATCTCTTTTAAAGTTCTCACTGCGTTCATCCATTTTTCTCCCAAGGTTGGTGAGCATCTTTATGACCATTGTTTTGAACTTATCTCTGTTTCATTAAGCTTTATTTTTCTGAGGTTTTTATCTTGTTCTGTCATTTGGAACATATTCCTCTGTTTCATCATTTTGCTTGGCTCTCTGTTGGTTGGTTGGAAACAGCCACCTCTCCAAGTTTTGAAGGAGTGGCCTCATGGAGGATATGAACCTTGTTGTTTAACCCTGCCCCAACTCTTTGTTGTCTTTTAAACCTTTGTGGTTGTCCAAGCAGCCTATTATAATCTTAATAGGTCCCAGTAGTTGAGGATATGCCAAACAATTTTTAATAGCTCCCAGTAGTTGAGGATAACCCTAAGGGGAGGATTTAAGCACCTAGAATCAGGCTCTTTGAAAGCCAGACCCTCAGGCAGCAACTTCTAAATGTGTGCAGATGTATACATTTCCTTGGGACCACAAGCATAAGCCTCACTGGCCAGGCAATCTGGCAGTGTCCCCTGGGCAGCAGTTGAAAAATCAGGCCTCCAGATGAGTGTATAATCTCTTTTCTGGGAGATACTGACAAGCTGGAGCATGGCAGAAGAGTGCCAAGAGGTGTCCACAGCTGTCCTTGAGAGCAGCTACATAGTCTACTACATGTTTGCCAAACCTGAAACCTACCTCTCAGACTAAAGCTCCAGGACAAGCCAAGTGTCCTTCACAGAAAGACTGGGGGTTGTGCCTGATATGCAGTCTGCACAGTGCCCTGGAGGTAGCTTCCTGCCAGGAGCCATCTCTTTGATCCATGGGACCCAGGAATGCAAGCCCCACTGGCCACCGGAACCAGGTGATGATGGAGCATCCTCTGGGTGGCAGCTGCAAAAACCAGGGCACGAACTGCATATAAAATTCCCCTCTAGGAGGTAGTGGTGCTCCAGAGCATGGCAGGAGAGTGCAAAGGTGTAATGCCCATCCTCTGTGAAGTCTCTGGGAAGGACAAGTCAGACCCTAGATTCATGTTTAATTATGTTGGTTTTGAAAGTAGAAAATCAATAATCTACTAATGACTTATGTTACTTTAACTATTATGTCTGTAATTATATATACTTTTTTGTTTGGCTTCTGGTGGTTTTCTGGAATTTTTATTATTTTCGCCTTTGTGTCATCTCCTCTTATCATGTATCTCCAATGTTTCAAGTATACTTTCTTGTCTGTGTTTTCCCTGAGACCTCCCTCTTAGAGCCCTCCAGCCTCTGACCGTAGATTAATCTCAGAGTAAATGCATTTCCAGTATAGTTAACATACCCAGTGTCATTAGTTTCAGGTGTACGATACAGTGATACAGCAATTCCATACATGACCCATTGTTCATCACAAGTGCACTCCTTAGTCCCCATAGATTTTCTTTATAATTGTTCTCTTGGAACTTTTTTTTTCCCTGTCATCTGTTTTAGATTCACTCTTTACCTGGATCTCATGTCTTCTATCTTTAACCTTTTGTTTCCTGCCCTCAAGTAATTTCTTCAGAAAAGGTGAATGATAGATAAGTTCTATATCCCTCCATATTTAAAAGACTTTGCCCTCAGGGCGCCTGGGTGGCTCAGTCGTTAAGCAGCTGCCTTCGGCTCAGGTCATGATCCCAGGGTTCTGGGATCGAGCCCCACATTGGGCTCCCTGCTTCGTGGGAAGCCTTCTTCTCACTCTTCCATTCCCCCTGCTTGTGTTCCCTCTCTCACTGTGTCTCTCTCTGTCAAATAAATAAATAAAATCTTTTAAAAATAAATAAAAAATAAAAAGACTCTGCTCGCAAATGCTATTCAGAGCTAGATTGGGTTAAAAAAAAAAAAAAGGTTATTTTCCTCAGAATTTAGAAGTCATTGTCTCATGGTCTTTTCATATCCTGGATTTCTAATGAGACATTTGATGCCAGTGTGATTATTGCTCTTTTAAACCTTTTTTCCCCCTAGATGCTGTTAGGCTCTTAATACTGGATTCTAAAATTTCCCTAATAATATATCTATATGTAGGTGAAAGTAATGCTGTTTAGCACCAGGAGGACCATTTTGATTTAAATGGAAATTCCATTTAATCCCCAGACATTTCTTTTTTTATTTTTTATTTATTTATTTTTAAAGATTTTATTTATTTATTTCACAGAGAGAGAGTGAGAGCAGGAACACAAGCAGGGGGAGTGGGAGAGGGAGAAGCAGGCTTCCTGCTGAGCAGGGAGCCCGATGTGGGGCTCGATCCCAGGACCCTGGGATCATGACCCGAGCCGAAGGCAGACGCTTAACGACTGAGTCACCCAGGTGCCCCTCCCCAGACATTTCTTGTATTCCTTTAATAATACCCTCCCCTCCAAATCGAAAACTCTTGTTCTGCAACTCCCATTATTCAGATGTTTGACCTTCTGAATTGATTGTCTTCGTCTCTTACCTCTTTTTGGTGCATCTGTCATCTCCATAGGTGATTTTTCCCCCCACACTTAGAAGACTGTTTATATTACAAAGCTTCTTTCCCACATTACTTATCTTTTAGAGCACCTTATTCCATTTGGAAGTCAATATCATTTAAGATATTAAATCTCTCTATTCACATAAATTATGGTTGACCCTTAAAAAACAAAGGGGTTTGGGATGCCAACTCCAACACTGAAAAATCCATATGTGTTTTGACTCCCCAAAAATTCAACTACTAAAAGCTTACTGAAGCCTCACCTTGCCAGTTACATAGTTGACTAACACGTATTTTGTATGTTGTATGTGTTGTATACTGTATTCTTTTAATAGAGTAAGCTGGAGAAAGGAAAATGTTACTAAGAAAACTGTAAGGAAGAGAAAATACATTTACAGGACTATACTGTATTTATCATAAAAAATTTGCATATAAGTAGTCCCATGTAGTTCAAACGCATGTTGTTCAAGGGTCAACTGAGGTTTTTGTTTGTTTGTTTTTAAGATTTTTATCTGTTTGAGAGAGAAAGAAAACGAGCAGGGAGGAAGGGCAGAGGAGGGGAGAGAGAGCAGACTCCCTGCTGAGCAGGGAGCCTGACATGGGGCTCGATCCCAGGACCTGGAGATCATGATCTGAGCCAAAAGCAGATGCTTAACCAACTGAGCCACTTGGGCACCCCCAACTGTAGTTTTAAAAATTGTGTTCTTCCTGGGGCACCTGGGTGGCTTAGTCGGGTGCCCGACTCTTGGTTTCGGCTCAGGTCATGATCTCAGGGTCCTGAGATCAAACCCTGTGTCGGGCTCCCAGCTCAGCAGAGTCTGCTTACCCTCGCTCTCCCTCTGTCCCTCTCCCCACCCCCACCTAATCCCCTGCTCGTGCATTGTGCTCTTGCACACTTGCTCTCTCTCAGAATGAATGAATGAATGAATGAAAACTTTTTTTTAAAAAAATTGTGTTCTTCCTGAATGCACTTCTCTCAGATCAGTTTTCCAATTATTTATCTTGGTCTCTATCTTTGGGGGTTGGAGGCTTTCCTCAAATGTTTACTAATACTTGGTCAGCTTGTCATATTTATGAGATGAGCCATGAGAGAACTGATTGAAAGCCTTGTGTCCCCAGCAAGGATTTTTCTTTAAGGTGAATAAGTAGAGAGTCATCCGTGATGCTGGGCACCAGAATCTGGAGAACTTTACTCTGGAGTACCAGCATCCACACTGATAGTGTTTGTTATTCCATTTGTGTTCATTTTCTTTAGAGAATAGCCCTACAGGATAAATGCCCGGCTGTCTACTGTGCTCTGTTAGGGTGTCAGTGTTATCTTACAAACCTTCAGTTAATTTCTTTCTTTATCCCTCATCTCATACCTGCATTCCATCATACCTATGTATCACAGGTTGGCTGTCTCCCTCCACCACTGTAGCTCACCCTACCTTTGTCTTTCTGGGTTACCAGGACATTGCACTTTCTGTGTCCACATCGTTTTAGATTTATAACCTTATGCCTTTATTTTAGTTTTGTTGGCTTGGAGCAGGAAGATGATATAAATAGTTGTGCAATCCGTCATCTTAAAGTTTGTTTCTAGTTTTTGGCTATAATAAATGCTGTGATAACCATCATTATGTCCAAATCTTTGTGCATATCTTAATTTTTTCCACAAATTTTTAAAACTTTTTAGATTTTAAAATAGGGGCGCCTGCGTGGCTCAGTCGTTGGGCGTCTACCTTTGGCTAGGGTCGTGGTCCCAGGGTCCTGAGATCGAGCCCCGCATGGGGCTCCCTGCTCGGCGGGGAGCCTGCTTCTCCCTCTCCCACTCCCCCTGCTTGTGTTCCCTCTCTCACTGTCTCTCTGTCAAATAAATAAATAAAATCTTTTAAAATTGCAGATTCACAGGAAGTTGCAAAGGTAATATAGGGAGGTTCCAGTTTGTCCCAATAGGTTGCTTCTTATGTAACTATTAACAAAACTAGGAAGTTGACATTGGTATATAAAGTGTGTGTTTATCTTAATTTATAGGATAAATATTTAGAAGTGAAATAATTTAAAATTGTTGTGATTATTGTCTAATTATGTTCATGTATGTGTCTTATTTAGAATGCTTCTTATTGTAAGTACCCAAATTCAAACTCACTTAGGCTATATCCAGAGGGATTAATAGGTAGGGAGTTGTCTGTGGACCCTGGAGATAGATTCAGTGCCTATTTTTCTCCACCACTAAGCCAATAAATATCTTAGCTTTATTTTTCTTTATTTTGACTTCATTCTCAGAATTCTCTGCCAGCTTGGCAGCAGTAATCATTTTGGACAACTCCTTGGTCCTTATTGCTTAAGATTTCAGAAATAGAGCTCCCAGCATCCATCATTTCCCCCTCAAAAGGATCCTAGATCTTGCTTGGATCATGCATCCACCCCTGTAGGGAGATAGGGTGGATAGGGCCATATGATTGCAGCCTTGGCAAATAGTAGAGGGTAATTTCCTGAAAGGAAGTGATGCTGGACAGATGAAGCAGAGTATGAAAGTAGCAATCTTGTCCCTGCACTCTTACCAACCTAACAATGAGTTGTATCTTTTTAATTTTATTTATTTTTTAAATGATGTGAGTATTTCATGAGTAACAGCTTTTGTTTTATAATTGGTATATTCATGGTTACAAATTTTTCTCAAGTGAAACTATCACAGATTTTAACATGTAATATGGGGTGAGGGGCAGAGGGAGAAGCAGACTCCCCACTGAGCAGGGAGCCTGATGCAGGGCTCAATCCTGGAACTCAGGGATCATGACCTGAGCCGAAGGCAGTCGCTTAACCAACTGAGCCACTCAGGCGCCCCTACTTTGAAATTTTAAATTTCATTTCTTCTTTAAATCAAGATCTAAGATATTTTTATTGTGTTTTATGTTATGCCCAATTTGGGGATCTTTTTTTGAATGTGTTTGGGAAACTAAATATGAAGTTACACATAGAAGTGTATCAATTTAATGTATTAAATTATCATACAGTTGATGACCATGTGTACCCCTCCTTGATCGTATCCTTGTATTGTAGCTCCACTGTAAAATTTATAGTTACCCTGAATTTGTTTTTTTATCTTGTTTTAATTACTTTTTTCTCAGTTTTTTTTGAGATATAATTGACATATAGTATTTATTTACTTGATACATTTGTATTGCAGTATTATTGCCATTATAGCATTAGCTAACATCTGTTGTGTCACATAATTATCATTTCTTCTAGTGGTGGGAACAATTAAGATCTAGTCTCAGGGCACCTGGCTGGCTCAGTCCTAGAGCATGGGAATCTTGATCTCAGGGCCATGAGTTCAAGCCCCATGCTGGGCTAGTTTACTTTAAAAGAAAAAAAAAAAAAGAGCAAAAGGGTACTTAAATGTTTTAAATAAAAAAAAATTTTTTTTAAATGTTTTAAATTAAAATTTTTTTTTTTTTTTTTTTTTTTTTAAAGATCTTGTCTCAAGGTGCCTGGGTGACTCCGTTGGTTAAGCTTCCAACTCTTGATTTTGGCTCAGGTCATGATCAGGGTCATGGGATTGAGCCCTGTGTCAGGCTCGGCACAGAGTCTGTTTGAGATTCTCTCCCTCTCCCTCTGCTCCTCATCCCACTCATGCTCGCTTGCTCTCTCTCAAATAATAAATGGATAAATCTTTTAAAAAGAAAAAAAATCTAGTCTCTTAGAAAGTTTAATGTTTGGGGACACCTGGCTGGCTCAGTCAGAGCATGCAACTCTTGATCTCGGGGTGATGAGTTCAAGTCCCACATTGGCTGTAGATGTTACATGAATAATAAACTTTTTTTTTTTTTTAAGATTTATTTATTTATTTGACAGAGAGACACAGCGAGAGAGGGAACACAAGCAGAGGGAGTGGAAGAGGGAGAAGCAGGCCTCCCGCCGAGCAGGGAGCCTGATGCGGGGCTCGATCCCAGGACCCTGGGATCATGACCTGAGCCGAAGGCAGACGCTTAACGACTGAGCCACCCAGGCGCCCCCCCCCCTTTTTTTAAGAAAGTTTAATGTGTGTAATACAGTTTTGTTGTCTGTAATCACTCTAGTGTGTATTAGATCTTTACTAGTTGCAGTTCTGTATTTCTTTATATTTTAACTATATATTGGCCATTTTGTGTGTGTTTTAAATTTGGTAAAAGTGATGTATATATTCTGCATCTTGCTATTTTCACTCCATCTTGTTTGTGCAATTCATTCATGCTGTTTTATGCATGTAATTCATTCATTTTTTTGGATATAATATTTCATTATATCAAAATACCATGACTTATCCATTCTTTTTTAAAAAAAATATTTATTTATTTGACAGAGAGAGACACAGCGAGAGAGGGAACACAAGCAGGGGGAGTGGGAGAGGGAGAGGCAGGCTTCCTGTGGAGCAGGGAGTCGGATAAGGGGCTCGATCCCAGGATGCTGGGATCATGACCTGAGCCGAAGGCAGACACTTAACGACTGAGCCACCCAGGCGCTCCTCTCCATTTTCTTCTTGATGGAGATTTAGTTTCCTGCTTTGGGTTATTACGAACAGTGCTGCTGTAAACATGGTCACATATGCTTCTTCTAGGGTGCTCATAGCAGTGTGACTCATAATAGCCAAAAAATGGGAACAACCCAAATGTCCATCAGTTGATGAATGGATAAATGAAATGTGGTCTAGCCATATAATGGAGTATTATTCATAAAAAGTAATGATGTACTGATACATCCCACAACATGGGTGAACCTAGGAAAACGTTATGCTATGTGAAAGAAGTCAGTTAGAAAAGACCATATATTGAGTGGTTCCACTTACATGAAATGTCCAGAAAAGTCAGATTCATAGAGACAGAAAGTAGATTAGTGGTTACCAGAGTCTAAAGGAAGAGTAGAATGGTGAGTTACTGCTAATGGGATTGGGTTTTTTGTCGGAGTGATGAAAATTTTCTAAATTTAGATTGTAGTGAGATTGTAAAACTGTGAATATACTAAAACCACTGAATTATATGCTTTAGATTGGTGAACTTATGGCATGTGAATTATATCTCTCTAAAGAAGTTAAAAATAGGGGCGCCTGGGTGTCTCAGTTGGTTAAGCAACTGCCTTTGGCTCAGGTCATGATCCCGGAGTCCCGGGATCGAGTCCCACATCAGGCTCCCTGCTCAGCGGGAAGTCTGCTTCTCCCTCTGACCCTCCTCCCTCTCATGCTTCTCTGTCTCTCATTCTCTCTCTCGCAAATAAATAAAATCTTAAAAAAAAAAAAAAGAGGTTAAAAATAATTTCTGGGACAGCGTTTTTCAAACCAACCCACTGGTAGGTTATAAACCAATTTAGTGGGTTAGTAATAGACTTTGTAAAATAAAAAAAAAAAAAAAAGCGGGGAGCAGTGGGAAGCTCATGTAGCTAATGTTAATATATAAATCCATGAAATGTATAAGTGAAAACTCACAAGTAGCATATTCTTTATGGCAATTATGAATATATAGTATTTGCTCACAAAAGACAGTAAATTTTTGTTTGGCACTTTGGTTTTACTATTTATTTGGGTGATTCGAGATTGGGGTAAAGGATGGTTAGGAATGAGGATTATACCAGAAATGGAATCTGAATTGAAAAGATCCTTGAAGTAAGGGGGAACACTCTGACTAATATGGTTTTTATCATTTGTCTGTTCTTAATCCTTCTGTGTCAAGTCTGGCTTGGAAATATGAGAGGAGCAAAACTGTCAAACTTCTCCACTACTTTCTGCCTTCCTCACAGATTTTTGCCTTCGCTTCATTCTGTACCCTAGCCAAGTATATTGCTATTTCTAACAGTACTGCTGTTTGGATCAGGTTATCTCTTTTGAAATCATACTGCTATTAAAATTTGATCCATTGTCCATTTCAGCTAATATGAGATTTTGTAGATGTACTGGGTTAAATTTTATATGCTTTGAGAGCTTTAAAGCTCTTCAGAGTGCTGACATAATTTTTTTCTTCTGCACACGAATAGCAAAATTTGAGACCTGAAGTGTAGGTATGAGGAATTTAAAAGCACAGACTGAAACTATTTTAGAACTCCCCTTTTTTGTTCTAGGAGGAATGGGTTTTAGTTCCTAATATTAATAAGCTGAAATTTCTTTCTGTAGTATTACTCTTTATTCTTAACACCCATCATCAGTGAAAGTTTCAGTGATTCTGAATTCTTTAATCATATCACCATATTGTCCTCATTATCTAATAGTAACTGTCTCTGTTTCCTCAAAATTTTTCTTTTGTTTTTGTCTTTTTATGACAGAGACTTTTTTCAGTTGTCTGATACTCCATGATGGACATCATTTACAAAAGTATGGCATTAGTAAAACATGGGTAGTTTGAGAAAGCCAAGATGATACAGGATCAGAAGGAAACATAAAACTATTAACTAGTATCCTTAAGGGAAAAGACAGTGCGTCATTGAAACTACGCAGGAGTCTGTGAAAAAGGAACATTCAGGAGCAAAAATGGGGTGCCTGGCTGGCTCAATTGGTAGAAATAGGATTCTTGATCTTAGGGTTGTGAGTTAAAGCCCCATGTTGGGCATAGAGTTTATTTTTTAAAAAAGTGTAGGAAATTAAAAATATGGTAGAAATGTAATAGACAACACAAGTTACATAAATCTAGAAAGTAGAACAACAACAAAATCTAAGGAGATAGAAAATGTAAGAAAATTAATGTGGTGAGTCAGAGGGTCCAGCGTCTGAAAAAACATGCTCCAGAGAGAATAGACAAAATGAAGAGGATTAAATTTACATTGAAATACAGGAAATTTTCTCAGAACTAAATGAATCTCTGTCTTGCAAGTAATTACACAGAAAGTACTTCGCAAGCTGGATTTTTTAAAAGCCATTCAGGAAATTTCAGAACATGGGGATTAAAGAGAAACTCCTTAAAAAACAAACAAAAAACACCGAGGGAGGAAAACAAGTCCTGTTTGGAGACTCAAGAAATCAGAAGGCATTGGTTGGACTTGTCAGCAGCACCACTGAAAGCTAGAAGGCAACAGAGCATTTATTTTATACCCAGACCAGCAATCAAGGGTGAGGATAAAATAATAAGAGAGATCTTAAACTTAACCTCCCATGCGCTCATTCTCCAGAAGTTACTGATAAATGTGCATTATGAAATGAAGGAGTAAATCAAGAGAGGAAGACTGGGGGACTGAAGGGGCGGGACATCCACCACAGAGAGATGACTGCATATTAAGACATTATATATTTGAAATTAAAACTTAAATGTAAATTTAGTATATTTTTTAAATGACATTTAAAAGTTAAAAAATAGGATTCCGCCCCCCCCCCCAGGCCTTAAGTAATTTTTCTCTATTGTTTTTAGAGTAAGGAGAGTTTCTTCTGTCCCAACATATGTCAGGGTAGAGACTTGTATTTCACATTGTGACTTGGAATTCGTAACTCTTTTTTTTTAAATTTTTATTTTTTTTATTTTTATTTTTTTTGCGAGAGAGAGAATGAGAGAGAGCACGAGAGGGAGGAGGGTCAGAGGGAGAAGCAGACTCCCTGCTAAGCAGGGAGCCCAATGTGGGACTCGATCCCGGGACTCCAGGATCATGACCTGAGCTGAAGGCAGTCGCCCAACCAACTGAGCCACCCAGGCGCCCCCTGGAATTCGTAACTCTTGAATCTGGAATCCTTTAACTGGGAATTCTACTTATACTAAAATACTCTTCACAAATATTTGCTTCCAAGAATGTCCAAATCTTTTAAAAATAATTTTTTAACATTATGAATCCCATGATATTTGTAGGATTCTAATATTTCAGCATTTTTTTTTTTAAAGATTTTATTTAATTTATTTGAGACAGAGAGAATGAGATACAGAGAGCATGAGAGGGAGGAGGGTCAGAGGGAGAAGCAGACTCCCTGCCGAGCAGGGAGCCTGATGCGGGACTCAATCCCGGGACTCCAGGATCATGACCTGAGCCGAAGGCAGTCGCTTAACCAACTGAGCCACCCAGGCGCCCCCTCAGCATTTTTATGTCTGGTTTTCCTACTTATATTTCACTGCTTTTCAAAAGTTTCACAATTGTAGTTCTCATAAAATTGTAATTTTATTTTATTTTTTGTAATTTTAATTGTAAAAGGCACAAGTTTGAAATCAGAGAATCTGTTTTAGAAATTCATCTTAATCTTAAATTTAGGAATATTCATTCAGACTCATTATTTCTACCTAGGAAAGTGGGCCAGTTAGTTCTTTACTAAATAAGTTTTCCAAAGACCGGTTTTCACTAAAAATGAACACATTTTGAATCGTGTGGTTGATAGGTACTTTTGTATTCCTGGAAGACAAAAAAGTACCAAGAATTGAGACAGGTTGGAAAGGTTACCAAAAATCTAAATCTGAATCATTAGTTATGCTTGCCAAGGTATTTCTTATGTCTCAGTAGCCCATATAACTGGTTTTGCTATTAAAATTTTTTTTTAAGTTAAATTGTATCTTTTGAAAATCTGATGAAACAATGATGAAAAGGTAAAATATTGAAAAAATAGGAATTAAAATTCCTTTTCCTGCAACTACTAAAAGGAATGTTGTATACCCTGCTTATTTTGCTTAAAACTGTAATTTATAAAGCAGGCAACTAATAGGTGTCAAACCTGAATACAAATCCAAGTCTTTCTGCCTCTGACCTTCATAGTGCACAAAAATTTTGATACAACTAATTGATGGCATGTAGAGAAAGGAATTAGTAAAAATTTTTTATTCATTATAAAATGAGAAACCCATTTTTACCTATCAAATAAGCTAAGTTTTATCCCAAACCTGTTAGTACTGAAGTACCAAAAGCCCATATATGGCAGGAAATGTAACTCAGCTCTTTAGAAAAGTCATACTTACATAATAATTCTAAAAGCTGTTCATGGCCACAGGCTGGAAGGAAATAGTTTAAAATATTAATTTGTGCAGAATAGAAGTGTTTTAAAACAAAATAATTATTTTCCAAATTTTCTATATTTAACATGTTGTTTTTATAAATGAGAATGTTTCTATCCTTACCTGGTGGCTTAACTTCAGGGAAGTAATTCTGAATGCAGAATAAAGATTATCCAAAAATACTCATCAGCTTTATTTTTAGTGGTAAAAAATTAGAAACAAGTTAAATGTCCATCTGAGCAGAATGTGCCAAAGTAAGTGGTGATACATCTAAGGAAAATATGTAAGATTTAAGAGATTGCATAGGAATGAGGAGAAAACTTTAAAATATAATAGGAAAAGCAGGATACCAATTTGTTTATATAGTATGTGATTACAGATACATATTTTCATAAAAATATAGGAAAATACTGAAAGAAAATATAATAGTTTATCAGCAATTTTGTTTGGATATTGAGTTTCAAGTAATTTTTTTCCCTTTGTACTTTTATGTATTTCCCAGATTTTATTTAATCATGTACTGATTTTTATTTATTTATTTAGTTACTTACTTATTTTTTAGTATTCTTTTCCTGGGGCATCTGGATGGTTGGTTAAGCGTCCAACTCTTGGTTTCGGCTTAGGTGATGATCTCAGGGTTGTGAGATCCAGCCCTGCGTCAGGCTCAATACAGAGTCTGCTTGAGATTCTCTCTCCCTCTCCCTCTGCCCCTCTCACTCATGCGCACTCGCTCTCTCCCTCTCTCTCTCAAATCTTTTTTTAAAAAAATACTTTCCTAACATAAGATAAAGTGATAGCTAATATTTTCTTAGGCTACTTTATCTGTTAAGTGGGGAGACATTTTGATAATGACATTTTCTTAATGTCCTATTTTATTCTGCCCATATGGAATGAACATGTTTGTATTATTTCTTAGATCTGAAACTCAGCACCGAGGCTCTGCTCCCCACTCTGAAAGTGATCTACCAGAGCAGGAAGAGGAGATTCTGGGGTCTGATGATGATGAGCAGGAAGATCCCAATGATTATTGTAAAGGTAAGGCTTTGGAGATACCAAGTAAGACATGATTCATGTATATATGTATAATATGTATATATTATCTCAATACAACACTTATTCACTTGAATATTTGGTCTGTGAGTGTAAGCTGTTTTGATGTTTTCTGCTTTTTGCATCCTTTACTTGAAGTATAAGAAATAGTATTCCCTGGGGAGGGTATGTGCTCTGGTAAGCGCTGTGAATTGTGCAAGACTGTTGAATCTCAGATCTGTACCTCTGAAACAAATAATGCAATATATGTTAAGAAAAAAAAAAGAAGAAGAAGGTAGCGGGAGGGGAAGAATGAAGCAGGGGAAATCGGAGGGGTAGACGAACCATGAGAGACGATGGACTCTGAAAAACAAACTGAAGGTTCTAGAGGGGAAGGGGGTGGGAGGATGGGTTAGCCTGGTGGTGGGTATTGAGGAGGGCACATTCTGCATGGAGCAGTGGGTGTTATGCACAAACAATGAATCATGGAACACTTCATCTAAAACTAATGATGTAATGTATGGGGATTAACATAAGAATAAAAAAATAAATAAATAAAAAATAAAATTAAAAAAAAAAAAGTATTCCCTCTCACTTCAATTTAATTTAGTAAACCTTGGTTTTATATTAATCTATTTTTACCCTTTTTTCTACTTAAAAATGATAGTGCATATTTACCGTAGAAAATTTCAGAAATACATTAAACAAAAAGAAAATAAAAGCCATCTGTAACACTGTATCATCCAGAAGTAACCAATGATATTTGGTATATAGACTCTTCAGAAAACCTTTCATTACTTTTTTCTCATAGTGATGATTGCTAAGATAAGTTAAACGGGAATTATAGATACTTAATATTAATAGCAAGTGATACCAGAATGTATCTTACGATCTGGAAGAACCTGGTTTGTATTATTCTCAGCAAGCAAAGATGTAAAAATACCTTAATTCCTGCCACTGTTGGCAGCCTTTTCAGGCTTTCCTTGTTTTTGTTTTGTTGTGTTGTGTTTTAGAAAACAAACTATTTTCCTTTTTTTTTAAGTTAAATAAATGGAATTCATTTATCTCCCTCATAAAAATACATCCTGAGACTGCAACTATAAACAGATTTTATTTATAAACATTTGTATGTTTAGATAAATCTATTAAATTATTGAGGGGCAAGAATAATTGTGATACATAACCTTATTTTTGTTTGAGAATGACTTATTTTGGGATGCCTGGGTGGCTCAGTCAATTAAGCATCTGCCTTCGGCTCAGGTCATGATCCCAAGACCCTGGAATCGAGTCCTGTATCGGGCTCCTTGCTCATCGGGAGCCTGCTTCTCCCTCTGCCTGCCGCTCCCGCTGCTTGTGCACGCACTCTCTCTCTCTCTCTCTCTTTCTCTCTCTCTCATACACACACACAAATAAATAAAATCTTAAAAAAAAAAAAGACAATATTTTAAGTAACTTGGTTGTTCAACAAAACATCACTTGCTTGCTCTAAATCATTCTCTAAGATTTTTTTTTTAAGATTTACTTATTTTTAAAAATGAAGATTTATTTAGAGAGAACACGAGCACACACGCACGCAGGGGGTGAGGCAGGGGCAGAGGGAGAGAGAATCTCCAGCGGACTTGCTGCTGAGCGCAGAGCCCAACGCAGGGCTCTATCTCACAACCCCGAGATCATGACTGAGCTGAAATCAAGAATTGGGTGCTTAACCAACTGAGCCACCCAGGGGCCCCTAAGATTTTTTTTCATAACATGAGTTCAGTAATACTGTGTGGCTTACTTAAAATTTTTTTCTGTTCAATTGATTTTGTAGAAGAAACCATTTTTATTTGATAAATGGTGTATAGATGTTGAAAAATGGAATGTGAGATATCTTTTCATACTACTTAAGTGACTGTTTCCTTCCTGTTGTTTCTTCCAGGAGGTTATCATCTTGTGAAAATTGGAGATCTATTCAATGGGAGATATCATGTGATCCGAAAGTTGGGCTGGGGACACTTTTCAACAGTGTGGTTATCATGGGATATTCAGTAAGTTGTAGTGGTCCTGCAAAAGAATTAGTTAGGCAGTGCCTAAGGGTTTTCATCTGATTTTCCAGAGATGATCTAGCCTTCAGTCTAGCTCTAGACCAATTTCTTGATCAGAATTTTGTTGTTGATAATCTTTATGTTCTTAAGCAAATTTGTCTTTCCTCTGGGGAAGAAGCGCCTCAGAGACAAAAGATTGATTAAATTAGTATCCATAAGGCACTTGGAACTCGGAAATTCAAAACATTACAAATATTCAATGGAAGTATGGTATGTAAATTCATAGGGTGTTTTTGAGTTTTTTTAATTGGAGTAAAGTTTTAGATGATGTCTTATACCAACCTATGTGAAATTATTTTCTTGTAGTTTGTTCTGCTAAGAGATTTGCTCAACCATACAGTCTAAAATTTTTCCTACATAAAAATCACAGGTAATTAACATGGGATGTTTACCTACAAGTGTACTGTCTTTGATGAGACAGTAATTGAGATCTATGCACTTTGTTTTTTATCAGTTTGGTTTCACCCCAAGTATTTCTTCTGGCCTCTTCTAAACTTTTAACCATTTAGCTTTTGACATGCAGATATACAGGACACTTCTGGTTTGATAAGGTTTTCCCCCTGTATTTATTACCATTTCATGGTTTTACTTGGATTCAGAGAGGCATTCAGAAGGTAGACTTTAACTCGGAGAAAATGTGTGCTGACTGAGATTACCCTAGAACAGATTTTCTTCCTCCTATAAATGAAATCTGGCCAGTTAGTACGGTTAACAGGTACACATGATTGCATAGAAATAGCCTATGTTTAAGAACAGGGAAACATGGAATCAATATTTGTACTTTTGTCACTGCCTCCCAGTTATCACTAAATTTTACCTTCCTAAAGTGAGGATAGGGCATTAGTCTTAACTGCCTGTGTTTGTTTCTTAGGGGAAAGAAGTTTGTGGCAATGAAAGTAGTTAAAAGTGCTGAACATTATACTGAAACAGCACTAGATGAAATCCGGTTGCTGAAATCAGTGAGTATTAATTAGATCATGTGTGCGAATGGAAAAACATAAGTTTTACTGAATTAAGACATACCAAATGTAGACTCTTTAGCATGACTAATTTTTATTGTAAAGTTCCAGTATCCTTAAAGAGATAGAGGAAGATGACAGTATTTTTTTTAAAAAGATTTTGTGTATGTATGCATGTATTTGTCAGAGAGAGAGCACAAAGCAGGGGGAGGGGCAGGTAGGGGGAGAAGCAGGTTTCCTGCCGAGCAAGGAGCCTGATGTGGGACTTGATCCCAGGATCCTGGGATCATGACCTGAGCCGAAGGCAGATGCTTAACTGAGCCACCTAGGCGCCCTAGAAGATGAGAATATTTATAAATTCTGTGCTTGTGGTAGGGGAAGTGGTGGATTCCCATCATAAACACTAAAAAAAACTTTCAAATAAGTGAAAATATTTATCGAGCATGTTTTATGTACCAGATAGCACAAAAAATGTTTTACTTTCCTACTATGGTTAAAAGTAAAGTTGTCTGACAATAGCCAAAATATCCAGATATCCGTTAACAGTTGAATGGATAAAGAAAATGTGAGATAGATAGATGGCTATAATGGAATATTACACAGCCATCAAAAAGTGAAATCTTGCCATTTGCAGTGACATGGATGGAACTAAAGGGTATTATGCTAAGCAGAATAAATCAGAGAAAGACAAATACCATATGATTTTAAGAAACAAAACAGATGAGCATAGGGGAAGGGAAGGAAAAATCAAATAAGATAAAAACAGAGGGTGGCAAACCATAAGAGGAAACAAACTGAGGGCTGCTGGAGGGGAGGTGGGTGGGGAGATGGGGTAACTGGGTGGTGGGCATTAAGGAGGGCTTAATGAGCCTCCTTGATGTAATGAGCACTGGGTGTTATATGCAACTGATGAATCACTAAACTCTACTTCTGAAACTAATGAAAAAAGTAAAGTGTGAATAAGCATATAACATCTTTTTTATGCTTTAAAATATAAAAATATATAACAAAATAAACACTGTTTAATTCCTTTTTTATATCTTAAAACTTAAATTTTAGAAAAACTTTTTGTTTTGTTAAAAATTAGGAAGTTATGGTAGGAGGAGCTTAAACTTAGAGTAAGAAAACCTGGGCTTTAAGACCAGCCCTAGTCCAGTGTATCCTCCAGCTCATCACTCCATTTCTTCTGAGCCCTTGAGTTTTCATTTGTAAAGTGAGGATGTTAGACCAGGAGAGCTCTTAAGAAAGTAATTTTCAGAGTGCCAGTCGGACAAGATAGGAGCCTGTGCCAAAAGTTAAATCAATACTGCTTGCTTCCTTTGTTGAGAAGGTTTTTTATGGAGGGAAAAAAAGTTTAGCTGAGTAAACAGTGCGATGAATGTTGGTTCAGTGGTTGTTCTGCATCCTATAAAAGCTCCTTAATTCCTCATGGTCTGGTAACCAATTAATTTGAGAGTCACACTTTTAGTAGAAAAATGGTTGAATTAGAGCAATAGTCTTTGTCAGTTGTATTTCCTTTTGTGCACTGTTTATTTCTTTGCCTATTTGAGCTATTAAAATTTTAGTATGTTTTTCTCATAAATGTGTGTG
Source organism: Leptonychotes weddellii (assembly GCF_054177405.1). NCBI lineage: Eukaryota > Metazoa > Chordata > Mammalia > Carnivora > Phocidae > Leptonychotes > Leptonychotes weddellii. Next base: position 26,421,920 of record NC_138376.1, on the reverse strand, counting down.
AGCTCTTTCTTGGGAGTAATTAATCCTTTGTTACCTATGCTGTAGGTTTTCCCTCCCCCACTATTTGGCTTATTTCTACGCTTTCCCTGTTGCTAAATACTGTCTCTTTCCCACTGTAGGTTCGTAATTCAGACCCTAATGATCCAAATAGAGAAATGGTCGTTCAACTACTAGATGACTTTAAAATATCAGGAGTTAATGGAACACGTATCCTTTTAAGAAGTGTTTGAAAATCACGAAATAACCTTATCTCCAGGAGAGGAAACCAGATTTATATAAATAGCATTTGGCTCTTTTCTCAAGGCAAAGTATAATGAAACTACTTTGGGTTATTGTAAACTTCTGAACACTAAGATGTGTATAGTGTTTATCTTTATATGTTGTGACTTGTCAGGGGATTGCTTTAGGCTTTTTCCCCTTTCCAGGCAAATTAAACCAAAGTCAAAAGAAAATCTTTTTTTTTTAAATTAGCCTTGTATTAGTAAAGGTTCTGTGATTTTTATCAATTAGCACAGAAATTTTAATGGAAGTAATTTTTCATGATAAACACTGGATAAAGAAAAATTTAACACAATGTGTTATCTACCAGCCTTCAACATTGAAGAGGCTGTGCATATAGATTATGCTTAGAATCTAAACAGGTGTGATTGTGTTCTATTAAGATGAAAAAACTGACTTGTTTAATGTTTTTATCTGGATTTTTAGAATTTCTAGAGTTGAAAGGAACCTTACCTGATTTTTTTCATAAGTGAATACCAAAGTGACATGTGGTGAACTGATTAAGAGGTTGTTGCAACAGCCTTGCTTATGAAGGCTTATCAGACTTTTCAGAATACAAGATGAAGTAAAATCTCACTTGGATTGGAGAGTCTAAAACTACCTGTTTATAAACTATTTAAAAATGTAAAAGGAAAGACATTTCATCTCTCATTCTACTTCTCCTGCATATTTAGCTTCTCTTAACATACACTGTTAATTGCCAATTATCTCTTTCTAAGGAGTTGGGCTATGTATGGTTCTGGCATCATGTGGACTATGGTAAGAGATTTGAATGGAGGAGAGAGAACAGGTGATAATGTGAAAAGTTTTTATCTGTCATTCTGAATTTAGTTGCGAGTTATTTCCTTGGAGAAGTACAAATCACATATCCCTGATGTCTGAAGAAAACTGCTTCAAGAATTATCCATTTTAAAAGAGTCTTGTGACTATTGTGGTCACTTTGTAGGTGGCTTACTCTGTGTGTATATAATAAGGCTAATAACCAAGACATAAAAACATATATAGGATGCCATTAGATTCTGTTTCCCTGTTGTTTGATCTTGTAATGTTTGTCATGCCAACTCTCTCTGCTAATTTGGGAAAGTTACAAATAAAACTAGAAATATTCTAAATAATCTCCTCAGTAATGCTTGAGTACCTTTATTTGACTCTAATGAAGAAGGGTGTTGTTTTTTTTTTTTTTTAACTATTGAACTCTTAGTGGGTTTGAATTTCAAGTTCCAAGGTATTTTCCAAATATTACCAGCTGGTTTCTCTGTAGTTTTATCCACTGAGTTCCTCTTTGCCCTAAGCCCATTTCTCTCTGCTCTTCCTCCTCCTTGTCTCCCAACTGTCTTGGCTACTGCATTATTTGCTGCTACTAGAGATTGAAAAGGATAAAAGTCAGAGCACTGAGTTAAGGGTTAATGGGTTATGCTATTCTCTTCTCACAACATAAGTATGTCTGCATGGAGCCATGTATCTGTATTTTTCTTTGTATCTGAGCATCTCCAGAGCACTGTCCTTCTCATACTGAAATATAAGGGGCCCTGAACTAGAAAGTTATGTAGACTTCAGTATACTTCACTATAGTTGGTTCATTCTACTTCTATAGGTGGTAAGGGGCGAGGAGTGATTAAAGAAGGACAGCTGTTCTATATATACTATTGACATTAGCCAGTGAGTATTCTTTTCGGCCATCTATGTGACCTACTATGTCTTTAGGATACTTCTTATTTCTAGTATGTATTTTACCTCTTTTCCTAGCTCCTCTTACTCATAATGTGCTCTAAATGTGACCCTTATTAGTGTTCAGCCCTTTGTGTTTTTTCTTTACACCATCTCCCCAAGAAAATTTTTTCATGTATCCTTTTATCCAATTCTTCTTGTTAAGCTGCTAAATGTTTGGTCATTTTTATATCACTGCTTACAGATTAAAATACCATTGTCAAATTGTAATGCTTCTCTCAACAAATCAAGGATTGAAACTAGGAACATAATAGAATAACTTAAAAATTCTGTTTTCTGGGTGTGTTTTGTTTTTTTTTTTTAAGCAATCTGCATTTTTAAAAATCCTGTTTTGGTATATTTCATGTATACAAAAGTAGAATAGTTTAGTGAATCTCCACAGACCCATTACACATTTTAGGATCTTGTTTAATCTTGTTTTGTCTCTACCTCCTGCTAATTTTGTGGGCAACCTTAGATATATTATTTCGCCCATAATTCTTTCAGATTGTATCTCCAAAAGACAAGGACTTTAAAATATAACCTCGGGGTGCCTGGGTGGCTCAGTCGTTACGCGGCTGCCTTCAGCTCAGGTCATGGTCCCAGGGTCCTGGGATCAAGCCCCGCATCGGGCTCCCTGCTCGGCAGGAAACCTGCTTCTCCCTCTCCCACTCCCCCTGCTTGAGTTCCCTCTCTCGCTATGTATCTATCTGTCAAATAAATAAAATCTTTTAAAAAAATAAAATAAAATAAAACAGAACCTCAATACAATTACCATACCTAAAAAAAATTGGGACCAGTTTTTAGTCATCCAGTATCTAATCTGATAGTGTTTCAGTCTCCAAATGTCGCATACTACTTTCAGTTTTTCATTCTTACCTGGGTGTTTTATAGGTATATAGATGTATATATTTTCTGTGTCTCTACTTTTTAATATATGGACTATAGCTGTAACTGCTTAATTTCCTTGTCTGCTAATTCTGACATCTATGTCACTTCTGGTTTAGTTTTGAATGATTGATTATTGTAATTTTCAACTATGTTTTCCTGCATCTTTCCTGCCTGTAGTCTTTGATAGATACATTGTGATTTTTCATTTGGCTGCTGGATATTTTGTATTCCCATAAGTCTTGAGTTTTGTTCTGGGATGCAGGTATATCACATGGAAACAGTTTGATCCTTTTCAGATTTTACATTTATGATTTATTAGATAGATCCAGGGCAGTGTTCAGTTGAGGACTAATTATTGCCTGTACCGACGCAAGACCTTCCTGAATAATCTACCCAGACACCCCATGACTATGAATTCTTCTACTCTTTATGTTTTTTTAATTGAGATAAAATTGACGTAGAACATTGCATTAGTTTTGGGTGTACACATATAAATGATTTGAAAAATGTGTACATTGCAAATGGTTACCACAGTAAGTTAACATCCATCACCACTCATAGTTACAGGTTTTCTTCTTGTGATGCGAACTTTTAAGATCTACTTTCTGAGCAACTATCAAATATACAGTTGGTATTGTTAACTGTAGTCACCATTCTGTACATTATATCCCCAAGACTTACTTATCTTAAACTAGAAGCTTATGCACACACACATCTTTATCCATTCTTCCATCGGTGGACTGTGTCTTGGCTGTTGTAAATGATACTGTAATGAGCATGGGGATGCTGGTAACTTAATGAATTTGGGATAACTATTTCATTTCTTTCAGATAAATACTCAGAAGTGGAATTACTAGATTATATGGTAGTTCTATTTTTAATCTTTTGAGGAATGTTTGATACTATTTTCCATAGTTTTCTGCACCAACTTATGTTCCCACCAACAGCACACAAGGGTTCCCTTTTCTCCAGAGCCTCACCAACACTTGCTATCTCTTGTCTTTTTGATAGTAACCATTCTAACAGGTGTGAGGTGATACTTTGTTGTGGTTTTGATTTCTATTTCCCTGATGATTAGTGATCTTGAGCACCTTTTCATGTCCCTGTTGGCCATCTGTATGTCTTTGGAAAAATGTCTATTTACATCCTCTGCTCATTTTTTAATGAAATTTTTTCTATTGAGTTGTGCAAATTCCTTATATATTAACCCCTTATCAGATACATAGTTTGCAGATACTTTCTCCTATTCAGTACATTGCCTTTTCATTTTGTTAATGGTTTCTTTTGGTGTGCAGAACAGTTTTAGTTTGATTTAGTCCTATTTGTTCATTTCCGCTTTTGTTGCTTTTGCTTTCTTTTGGTGTCAGATCCAAAAAATCATTGCCAAGACCAGTGCCAAGGAGCTTACTGCCTATTGCCTATTGCCTATGTTTTTGTCTAGGAGTTTTATGGTTTCAGGTCTTAACATTCAAGTCTCCATTTTGAGTTGATTTTTGTATGTGGTGTAAGATAGTGGTCAAGTTTCATTCTTTTGCATGTGGCTGACTAGCTTTCCCAGCACCATTTATTGAAGAGACTTGTTCTTTCCCCAGTGTATATTTATGGTTCCTTTGTCATAAACAAATTGACTATATGATGGGTTTATTTCTGGTCCACGACTATGACTTTGAGTTTGTCTAGCCTTTTTGATGAGAACAGACATTGTTGGAGCCCTTTGGGAACGCTGGCCACTATTCCCTCTAATCCCCTCAGATGATATTTTCCCCCTGCCTCCTTGTGTTTCCTTGTATACTTACGTTGGTTAGTACTCTGCAAAATTCTTGAGGGGATCCCTTTGCAGATCTCCAAAATTCTGTTTTTCTGTAGCTGCCTTGGTCTCCCAAGACTCTTAACTCCTCTTAAACTCAAGGAATCTGGAAAGTCTCAAGGCAGTAACATGGGGCAATCATAGGATTTAGCTGATTTGTTTCTCTTTTCTCAAGGACCACTGCCTTTATTGCCTGATGTCAGGGTCAATAAATCTGTTGTTTTATGTATTTTGTCTGCTTTTGTTGTTGTCATTTTAAGCACGAGGGTAAATGCATGCCCTGTTAACTCCATCTTGACAGAAGCAGAAGTTCCTAGGTATGTTTAACTTTGAGAAATTGCCAGCCAGTTTTCCAAAGTGGTTGTACCATTTTACACTTCTGTTAGCAAATATGAGAGTTCTAATTGCTCCATATCCTCCCCTACATTTGGTCATGTTAGTCTTTTTATTTTAGTCTAGTGAATTTGAAACGCTATCTTATTAAAATTTTGATTGTGTTTCCCTGAGGTAGTATGTCCCTTTAATCTTCTTTAATTTAGAACACGGCCTTCCTTTAATGGCATTGACTTTTTTTTTTTTAAAGAATCCAGAGCAGATATTTTGTCTCTTAATTTGGATTTGTCTAGTGGTTTCCTGAAAATTAAATCCAGGTTAATGATTTTTGTCAAGTATACAACATGGATGATGTTCTATTCTTCTCAGTGTATTACATCAGAGGGTACCTGACATTAGTATGTGCTTTATCATTAGTGGGTAATAAGTTGGATCACTAGATTAAGGCACAGTCTTCCAGATTTCCCTGTTTAGAAGTACCTTTTTCCTTTCATAATTAATAAGCAGTCTGGGGTGATACTGTGACATTGTGATTTTATTCCCAACAATCTAACACAGTAGTTATGGTGTTCATTGATTCTTACTTGAATCCATTATTACTATAGTAAGTATAAAATGGTGATTTTCTATTTCTGTCTTTCTTTGTATATCTATTACTTGACTTTTTCTTTAAAAAGGATATTTCCAGGGGCACCTGGATGGCTCAGTCTCAGGGTCATGATTCTGAGCCCCATGTTGGGTGTAGAGATTACTTAAATTAAGATTAAAATCTTTAAAAAATTAAAAAGATTTTCCTATCCACACACATACTTTTTAAAGTATCTGTTTGGACTCATTCAGTTTTTATTTTTTATAAGTTAATTCATAACTTCATTTTTAAAAATGTTTTCAACTTGGCCAGTAGCGTCCTCTCCAAACTGTTCCTCTTGATGTGTTCCATTACTGTTCACACAGCACGGTTTTTAGGTTCATCTGGAATTTGGCCATTTCTTCAAGGAGTCCAGGTTTTCCTTTAGTGGCGAATCTTATTTAAAGGAAAAGCCTAGGGGCGCCTGGGTGGCTCAGTCATTAAGTGTCTTCCTTTGGCTCAGGTCATGATCCCAGGGTCCTGGGATTGAGCCCCGCATCGGGCTCCCTGCTCCGCGGGAAGCCTGCTTCTCCCTCTCCCACTGCCCCTGCTTTTGTTCCCTCTCTCACTGTTTCTCTCTGTCAAATAAGTAAAATCTTTAAAAAAAAAAAAAAAGGAAAAGTCTGGGCACTAGGTCATTATTACGTATGTATATCTCAACTTTCCCCCAATGTAGTAATTTCTGGAGGTGCAAGGTAGCAACATACTACTAAAATCCCAGCTGCCCTGCACACTCGTAGGCTCATAGAGTTATTCCTGCTTATGGTGATTGGGATGTTGATGCAGAAAGAGAACACACGGTGGCACTAGAATCAAGATTAGTTTTGTAAACTACAGAGCATAAAGCAAGTCATTTTCCTATTTTTAAAAAGTGTTGGCCTTCACATTTTTTTAGGTTAAGTTTTGGTACATTATGTCCTCTAGTTAAAGCAGAAGTTATTTTTTTCTTGCTTTGAGACCATGAGAGTAGGAGTTGTTACCCTGAGCATTAGTTTTGCATCAGGAAAAAGTAATCAACAACTTAAGGCTAGTGCTTTCACTAATTGAATGTGCAGGTTTCACTTTTCTTTTACTACTGTTTTAATGTGCATAGTTTTATCAGTAAACCAGCACCTCCGAATTTTCCATTTCTTGGATGTTTTCAGTAACTTAAGCATTCTTTAACCTTTGGAATTCAGAATATTGACAGCTAGTTATTTTTTTAGTCATACTGTATAACTTTTTATAGTGAAAGAATAATACAGTAAATTTCATTGGGGTAGAACATATTTTATCTTGCCTCTTCTCTTGTGCCTCCTTTTTCCTTCCTTAACAAACTCCTAGATATCTGCATGGTGTTTGAAGTTTTGGGGCATCATCTGCTGAAGTGGATCATCAAGTCCAATTATCAAGGGCTTCCACTGCCTTGTGTCAAAAAAATTATCCAGCAAGTATGTATCCTAATATTTTCTCTGTGGTGATTGTTTTATATTCTTAAAATGTCAGGAGCTCTAAACTGGGAATCAAGAGACCTCAGTTCTTTATCAACAAGGAAATTTGAATTAAGAGATACTAAATCTCTTTCATCACCTATATTTCCACATTTAAAGAGCATATTGACTTTTATTCTCGGCCTTTATGTTCTTCATTAAATATCTCCAAATACAGTTAGCTTTTTAACTTTTTATTATAGGTAAACTCTTGCCTTTACTCATAGTTTACAAGTAATCTTTCTGGGGAAGTTTCTTTATGCCTTATCAAAAGTGCTTTTATTCTCTGTTGAAAACTACCATATTGTTTTTATATTTTTATTTTGTAAAATGTTATATTGTGATTTTCTCCTTCTCCAGAAAGACTTGTATTCTGTGTTTGCAAATCTACTGCTCTATTCCCATCCAGGTGTTACAGGGTCTGGATTATTTACACACTAAGTGCCGTATCATCCACACTGACATTAAACCAGAAAACATCTTGTTGTCAGTGAATGAGCAGTATATCCGAAGACTGGCTGCAGAAGCAACAGAATGGCAGCGATCTGGAGCTCCTCCACCTTCTGGATCTGCAGGTATGTTTTCTTTGAGGACTTTGGTCTCATTAGAAGTTAAGAGAAGTTCCAGGGCACCTGGGTGGCTCGGTTGGTTAAGTGTCCGACTCTTGATTTCAGCTCAGGTCACGATCTCAGGGTCCTGGGATCAAGCCCTGTATCGGGCTCCCTGCTCGCTCTCTCAAATAAATAAATCTTTAAAAAACAAAAAAACCTGAGAAGTTCCTATTTTTATTCTATTACCAGGCAGTTAAGTAAAGCATACTCACTCATTTAACAATAAAATATAGTAAGTACTTATGTGTAAGAAATAGTCTCAGGCTTCAAGACTTTTTTAATCTTCAATATTGCTCTCCTGTAGAAAGAAGTCTAGAAATTGTGTCTTCTGGGTACAGATATTTTGTATACTATAAAAGCTGATTTATGTTCTTGTTTTAAAATATTTTCTCTCGTGATTCAGTGGCCATCTTTGATGTGTTTACCTCTTACCATGATCATACGTACATGCTTGCTTATAGATCAGTGTGATCTGTGCAGGGGCAAGATAACTTTGCTATCAAGAACTTGAGTTTAAGCACTGGAGTGGACAGAGCTGGTTTGAATCCTGGCTGCATCATTGGCTGGGTGTTTTTGAACAAGTGCCTTGACTTCCTTTTCCCTCATGCAGGAGTTCTTGGGATTAGTTCCATGTTAAAGCAGTTAATAGATTGCCACATAGTATTATGTGCTACATAAATGATGGCTATGATTATGATTTTTTTGCCATTTGGGGTATAGATTTTAATTTTAGTAGTTTTATTATATTTGAGGAACTTTTTTTTTTTTTTTTTGAGGGACTTTCTTGATCCTCAAGTTGAAATGTCAATTATCATAGGCTTCCTTTAAAAAGGAAGACTAAAGAAGCGGGGGAAATGAGAAGTTGTTTAATGGGCATAGAGTTTCATTTTTCCAAAGTGAAAACATTCTAGAAATATTACACAACAATGTGAATATAAATAACACTGTTGAACTGTACACTTAAGAATGGTTCAGAGGGGGGGGCGCCTGGGTGGCTCAGTCGGTTGAGCGACTGCCTTCGGCTCAGGTCATGATCCCAGGGTCCTGGGATCGAGTCCCACATCGGGCTCCCTGCTCTGCGGGGAGCCTGCTTCTCCCTCTCCCACTCCCCCTGCTTGTGTTCCCTCTCTCGCTGTGTCTCTCTCTGTCAAATAAATAAAATCTTTAAAAAAAAAAAAAAAAATGGTTTAGAGGGAAATTTCACCTTGTGTGGGTTTTACCACAATTAAAAAAAATTTTTTTTATGGAAGATTCTATCTCCCGCCTAATCTATGCTATGCTATGATACAAATTACTGTATAACTCTTAATGCCATGCTCCTTTTAAAACTGACCAGTGCCAAGGGGAAGAATTAAGAGATGGGGGTTCTTGGGTTGTTGCCTATCATTTTCTATTTTAAGCATACATGGGAATGAGATTTTTGCAGCATTAATAGTGGAAACCAGAAATTGGGGACTTGGCTCCTTGCATATATGGATTTCATCTGGAGAAGAATTTAGTTTATTTAAATTTATTTTATGTTTGCCAACTTTTATATGCATTATTCTTTTTTAAAAGATGGTACTTCTACCAAAGTTGCTTTTAAAAACAGTAGTTTTCTCTATAACATAAACTTATATGGCTGCTGAATGCCAGGATTCTTACTTGGTTTTCTTTTCTTTTCAGTCAGTACTGCGCCCCAGCCTAAACCAGTAAGTATAAGGTTTCTATGTTTAATTCTGATCTGTGGGCAATGGGCAGGGATTCTTCTGTTAGGGATCACAGTTTGTGTAGAGTTTGAAAACCAAAGAAAAAAATATTCCTGCGCTTCTATATTTTCTCCTATAAATGCCCATGCATCTTTAACAAGTTTGTACTGGTGAGGCTTCTATAAACTTGAGTGTGTCTGAGAATACACCAGCCCCACAGAAGGCTCAGAGGACCAAAATTTATTGTTTGTTTCTATTTGGTTTCATAAGAGTATCCACATTGTTTAAGTTAATGAGAAACTTAAGTGCTATCTTAGGAAAAGAGTGAAATTTAATTAGGATATATTAAAGTTAACAGTTATCTCCAACTGGGGGTAATGGATTAGCCACCTGAAGGCTTTATCTGTTTGTAATCTCCGCCCAGGCTGACAAAATGTCAAAGAATAAGAAGAAGAAATTGAAGAAGAAGCAGAAGCGCCAGGCAGAATTACTAGAGAAGCGAATGCAGGAAATTGAGGAAATGGAGAAAGAGTCGGGCCCTGGGCAAAAAAGACCAAACAAGCAAGAAGAATCAGAGAGTCCTGTTGAAAGACCCTTGAAAGAGAACCCACCTAATAAAATGACCCAAGAAAAACTTGGTATAAATAGAGCATACACAAAAATTTACTTTAACATTAATTTATCATTGTTCTATAATATAGTGGTTTCATGCATACAACACATCTCTGGGGGTGTCCTTACACAGTAAGAGTACAGAACATTCATAAATGTCAGGCAGGTACTAGTCAAATGTAATTTCTGACTTTTCTATGAAAATGCAACGTAGACTTCATTTTGCACTTGAGTAAGGATAAGAAGATCTTTATCCTTCCATAAATAGGTCTTAGATGTTCAGTCATGTTTTTATGTCACCCTGTATAAGTTCTAGAAAACGTTTTTAATCTTGTGGAGAAATTTTTTTGTTCTTTCACTCATACACATACACATACATCCTTTTTGTCTGTTTGTTCCTTAGAAGAGTCAAGTACCATTGACCAGGATCAAACACTTATGGAACGTGGTGTAGAGGGTGGTGCAGCAGAAATTAATTGCAATGGAGTAATTGAAATCATTAATTATACTGAAAACAGTAATAAAGAAACATTGAGGCTTAAAGAGGATCTACATAATGCTAATGACTGTGATGTCCAAAATTTGAAGCAGGAACCTAGTTTCCTAAGCTCCCAAAATGGAGACAGCAGCACATCTCAAGAAACAGACTCTTGTACACCTATAACCTCTGAGGTGTCAGATACCATGATGTGCCAGGCTTCACCAAATGTAGACCAGTCATTCAGTGAACAGGACATCAGCCAACTTCAAGAAAGCATTCGGGCAGAGATACCCTGTGAAGATGAGCAAGAGCAAGAACAAAATGGACCATTGGACAACAAAGGTACTTAAACAGACATACTTCCCCAGTACTCCTTCCCTGAATAGCATATTCATGAATTTCTAGTCTAAATCTACCATTGTTTTTATAAATAAAGCTTCATAGCAGGTTCCCAAGTTACCTTCAATGTGTAAATTTTTAGCTAATTTTTTGAATTGTATTGGTCATGTAGTGGGTGCAGCATTTCACTTGCTCTAAAGGCAGAAGTAGGTTTTATTGTGTAAACTGAAGGTATTGCTGTGTTCTTTTTTTTTTTTTTTGTACTCTCTTATCTTACAAAATTTAATGAAGTTTGCCAGTCGGAGGCCTCGGTATATTGCTTCAGAGAGTTTTATTAACCTTTGGGTATTTCTGTGTTCACTAAACAGTCTTATTAATGATATCCTTTGTCTATAGGAAAATCCACTGCTGGAAATTTTCTTGTTAATCCCCTTGAGCCAAAAAATGCAGAAAAGCTCCAAGTGAAGATTGCTGATCTTGGAAATGCCTGTTGGGTGGTAAGTTAAACTTAGCTTAGTACTGTGTTATGAAGTGACTAGGAATGAATGAAAAGTTGAACTTTAATTGTGCTAAGGAAGAAATCATCTGCCGGGCTATACCTAGATTGCCAGTTAACATCTTTCAATATTTTTTCACTTTTTTCTTAATCTTCTATTATAGAAAAGTTCAGATATACTTAGAAAAGTAGAGAGAGTGGTATAATAAAACAGCCCCCACTCCCACTCTAGGTACCTATCACCCAGATTCAGTAATGTTAACTCCTGGCCAATCTTGTTTTATCTGTATCCTAATTCACTTTCATACTCAATGATGCTTATGTTCATACTTCCCTGTTATTTTCAATATTGGTATCTAACTTATTAATTGTAAACTTTTAACTCATTTAACATATTTTGGACACTTTTCTTTGTCAACCAGAAAGTTTTATCAAATTCAGTTGGTTATATAGTATTCCCTAATGTACTTAGTTTTTACACATTTTTGATAGCTCTTCGTGATGAGCATCTTTGCTCATGAATCTTTGTGTGGTTGTCCTTAGGACATGACCTAAACATAGAATTCCTAAGTCAAAAGTTGGGTTCTTTTTTAAAATGGATTTTTGATGTATAGTGTCCTGTTAATACTGTTGCTTACCTAGCTAAGAATTTGGGGGAGGGCATTATTAATGGACACCTCAAAAATCTACAGTAGAATGATTTGCACATAAATGACACTACTCGGAGTCATATACTTTGTAAACAGGAATGTTGAAGATTGCTGAAGCAAAAACTATGCGTTATCGAAACTCCACTTTAATAGGTTTTACGTTTATTTTTATACTTCAAATTCTCTATTCCGTATGGCATCCTGTACCTAATGGTTTATACCTTAGAAGGATCTCACTTCTAGGATATTGTGATAACCTTTTAGGAAAAAAAATGAAGTCAGAGCTTAGCACTGACTGGTAAGAATGGGGAAGAACTTTTCAAGTAATTAGAATTACTCTACCGTACCGTGGTCTCGTCTAGGCCAGCCAGTCTTCCCCTGGATGACTGCAGTAGCCTACTCAACTCCCTCCCTTCAGCTGCCCGTGCCCCCTACAGACTGTTATCAACACAGCTATCAGAGTGATCCTTTTAAATGTGAGTCGCAGTGACTTCCCTCAAAATGAATGCCAAAGTCTTTTCCATGTCCCACACACCACCAAGCAAATAGTGTCCTCCTTCTGCCTGGAATTCTCTTCCCAAGATAATGTTACAACTCACTCATTTTCTTCAAGTTCCTATTCAGCTGTCATCAGGGAGATCTTTCCCTGAACACCTAACATAATTAGCAAACCACCACTCTCCAAACCCATGCACCTTTATTATATGCATTCATGTATTGTCTCTTTCTTCCTCTCCCCCCTCAATTTTTTTTTTCTCCATAGCACTTATCATAGTCTGATACTGTATAGTCGTTTGCTTACTATCCCTAAATGTATGTCCCATCACAACAAATTTTTTTGTTCACTGCTGTACCTACAGTACTTAGAACCTGGTACCTAGGAGGTGCTCAATAAATATTTAAGTAAATGAATTGTGAGAAACTCATTGGCTCTGTCACAGATATCACATGGTACAAACATCAAATGCTTCAAGCTTCTGGGCCTTTGTGTTTAGAACACCTTCCTCCATTATTTTCTTACCCAGTTGGCACACTTTTCTTTATTCTGCTACAATTTTTCATGTCACTTTTACTACCACAATTACTCTCTTTTTGTCCTCATGTCTCTTTATTTTATTTATTTATTTATTTTTTAAGATTTTATTTATTTATTTGACGGAGAGAGAGCACAAGTAGGCAGACAGGCAGGCAGTGGGAGAGGGAGAAGCAGGCTCCCTGCTGAGCACAGAGCCTGATGTGGGGCTCGATCCCAGGACACTGGGATCATGACCTGAGCCGAAGGCAGACGCCTAACCAACCGAGCCACCCAGGGGCCTCTCTTCTCTTTTTAAAAAATGTGCCCTATGCTAAAATGACTTTACCTTGTTTTCGTTCATTCACTTCTTCAGCCAACATAGGCACATGCTCTGACCTTGGTACAAGGACACAGTGTGAACTAGACATCAGTGTCTTGTCCTGCTGGGTCCTAGTCAGGACTAAATGTCACATCTTACTGATCTCTGCAGCAGAATAGCATCTGGCATTCAGTAATAAAATTGTATATGATTTTCAGATTGCTAGATTTTTTAAAGTATTACATTCTTGTCAGTTATGCATGTATATAGTTTATGTCGATTCAAAAATCTGTCCCCTCCCTTTGCCAATTTTTTTACTCCCCACACATCAGTATTTACCTTCATATTGCTAATAAATAACTTGGCTATACTGCTCCCAATTTTTTTTTTCCAATTTTAGGCATTTTACTACAGGATTTACGTACCATCACTGCATCCATCCCCCATGTTCCCAATTTAATATGATTTTGGCTACTTAATCATTCCGTGTTTGCATTATTGGGACCCAGTGCTATCTTGAGCATAAATTGTACTGATTCTTTTTCTGTTTCTGCCTAACACTCTTTCATTTGCTTAGTCATCTTTGTACTATTTATTAATTAATTCAATCCCACGCTTTCACCCAGTGGTATAAATACGTATACTTTAATGCATACAGCTACCTTGAGTACTCTTTCAACTTCTTCCCAAAGAGCTCTATCTGGAACCTGGAGTCTTCTAACCTGCATTCGCCTGTTGGATCGCCCCGGAGGCCTGTGGCGTCACCGCCGTTCAGATTTCCTTTCACCATCATCCTGGAGATTATGTTTACTCTCTCTTTATATCCCCTACTTTCTGTCTCTGATCTTCTTTCTTGGTTTACTGTAAAATGATTGTTTTCTTTGTTTGTGGTTTTTGTTTTGTTTTGTTTTTTGTTTTGGAGTATATACAACTTGTAGTAGCTTCCTAAGAAGGGGTGTGTGAGACTGGGAGGGGGCACCTTGCATGTCTGCTAATGTCTCTGTCCTACTTTCACACTCAGTTGGTTGCATGCAAAGTTTTAGGTTGAAAACAATTTTCCTTAAGAATGTTTGTCATGGCTCTATTATCTTCTAGTTCCCTGACTTGTTGCTGCTAAAGACCAGTGCCATTCTGATTCTTGATCCCTTGTATGCAGCCTTTTCCCCTGTGAAAGTCTCTAGGATCATTATTTCACAGTGCTATGCCTCACTTGAGTCTGTTTTTATCCATTAGATTAAGGACTTGGTGTGCACTTTTTTTTTTAAGTTTATTTATTTATTTAAGCAATCTCTACACCCAACATGTGGCTTGAACTCACAACCTCAAGATCAAGAGTCAAGCTCTTGCATCTGAACCAGCCAGGCACCCCTGGTGTGCACTTTTAATTTTGAAACTCTAGTTCTTTGGTTTTGACTTTTTCTTTGTTGTTTGGTTGGTTGGTTGGTTGGTTTTTTGTTTTATTTCCTTTCTGTCCTCTAGCTCTGAAATCTCATTATTCAAATGTTAGACCTCCTGTGCAGGTATTATCTTACCTGTCTCCTCTTTTCTGTCATTTTCTTTTTGCTTTATTTTCTGGGCTATTTCTTGACTAGTTATTATAAGCTTTATTTTTTCTCATTTCTCTTACTACATTTTTACTTTTCAAGAGTTTTTTGGTTCTCTGATTATCTCTCAGAGGCTATAATTTACTATCTCATTTTTGACATTTTTTCTTCCTATGTGATGTCAGTTGCCTTCTTTCTGCAGGAAAACGGGGTTCAACATGCAGTTACATAGTCACTTAACTTCCCTGTTTTCAGAATGGTACTCTCCCCTCAATTATGTGGCGCATCCTTCAGAGACCCAAGCTGTTAGATTGCATCATGCCCTGTGTTCTGGAGCCCTGTTTCTTTAAAAGATGTTGTTGTTGTAAGATTTTATTTAGTTGTTTTAAGATTTTATTTATTTATTTTAGAGAGCACGCTAGAGAGCATAAAGCGGGGGGAGAGGGACAAGCAGACTCCCCGCTGACCTGGGGCTCGATCTCAGGGTTGTGAGATTGTGACCTGACTCGAAACCAAATCAGATGCTTAACTGATTGAGCCACCCAGGCATGCCATCTTTAAAAGATGTTTAAAGCAGTGTTTCTGGGTTAAATCCCACCCTCACTTGGCAGTGATACCCGACACTGCCAAACCCCAAGCCCTGAGGCAAGGAGTACTATGGTTTACATCCCAGCGCTTCTCAGCTTTCACCAGTGGCGTATTCAGTTTTCCTGGATCCACTAAGATGTTTACCAGTGATCTGTTTTTCAACTTGTAAATTTTATTGCTCTAACTTCTTTGTCATTCTGTGTCAGTTTATGCTTTAAAAATTAACCCGGAATTCTTACTAAGGTGGAGTTTTAGGAGTGAGTGTGTGTTTGTATCTGATCCACCTTCTTTACTTTTAGGATGTGTGTGTTTGTATCCGATCCACCTTCTTTACTTTTGCTGATTCTTGACCTCATCATTTACAGCATCTTTTTAAGGCAGTAGTGAGGCACAAGGAGTAAAGACAACTCCCTTGAACAGCATATCCATCAGTGATGCCTGGACCCGGGGGGGGGGGGTGTGGGGTGTGTGTGTGTGTGTGTGTGTGTGTGTGTGTGTGTGTGTGTGTGTGTGTGTAGGCTTTCCCACACCAAGCAATTCTTGGACACTAGTCTGAGAATTCAACTCAATTCTGACATTATCACCTGGAGAAAAATAAGATTCCACAGATAAAGGGCTCAGTCCCACAAGACCTCCCTCCACTTCAGATGCCAGTTGTAAGCCCAAGTTACCTTTGCTTCTGACCAACCAGCTATAAATTGGAGGTTCCAACAACCCCCTCCAATTCAGGATGCCGATCACATGTCCAGATTATCACCTGTACTTCTGACCAACTGGCTATAAATCAGATTCCACAGCCCTTTCCTTGGGTCTGATTGATTTGCTCGAATGGCTAACAAAGCTCGGAAAAGCCCGTTTAATCACTACATTGCTGATTTATTACAAAGGATATTAAAGGGTACAAATCAATAGCCAGAGAAAGAGATACATAGGGTGAGGTCTCAAAGGAACTTGTCCTCGTGGAGCTTGCAAGGGCCTGCCCCAGTTTCATGTGGAAGCATTCTGGTTCCCCAGTGTGGAAGCTTCCCAAACCCCCTCCTTTTGCGTTTTTATGGAGGCTTCATTACATAGGCATGATTGATTAACTCATTGACCATTACTGATTATTCAATCTCTAGTCCCTCACCCCTCCCCTCCCCAGAAATCAGAGTAGGAATTTTCAGTCCCACCCTCTGTTCATGGTTAGTTCCTATAGCAACCAGTCCCCATCCTTAGGTGCTTTTCAGAGTCAGCTCATTAACATAAACTCGGTTGTGGTAGAAAGGGGCTTATGAATAATAAGACACCCTAAGTTTTACCTTTACAGCTCTGAAGGATTTTCAGGAACCAAGGACAAGAGACCATATATACAAATATACTCCCTCATTTGCTCTTACTGCTCCAGAAATTCCAAGATTCCAGGGGTTTAGGGAGTTGTAGCCAAGAAGAGCGGATAAAGACCAAATACATATGTATATAGAAATGCATTTTGAATGACTCATACACCTGAATGTTGTATATGTGTTACAGTATCAGAATCCCCTGCAGTATATTTTCACTTCAAACTAAATTTCTGAGCCCATTGTTTTCCTATAAATCCACTTCCCTAAGTCTCTCACTCTCTGTTTTTGTCAGCAAACAGCTAACCCACTAGGCCTCTGCCACGGAGTTCCTTTTGGCTGTTCCTACCATCTCCCACATATAGCCATTGAATTTTTAAATTCTGCTTATTCTTTTTGGCTCTCCTTGAGTTTACTCTTCCCTCTCCTATTTCCGCAGTCAGTGTTCAGGTTTTCATTCCTGGCCACCAACCAGAAAATGACTGGAATGATGTCCTCAGATGTCTTGTCGTTCTTCCTACAGCACACACTTCTGTGCATTAACATGGAGCGGTGCCGAATGAAATCCAGACTCTTTATCCTAGCAACTAGCTGTATGTGGCTTTAGCAGATGTCTTCTGGCCTTTGTTGGTGATGCTCTCTCTACCAGGAGTACAAAAGTGGCGCTTTTTGATCAGTCTTTGTCCCTTTGGAGCTCTGGTCAACACTGGTTTTCTACCTGAAGCTTTCTCTGCCTAATATCTCCTCTTCACAAATGTTCTTCCTTGGGGCGCCTGGCTGCTCAGTTGGAGGAAGATGCGACTCTTGATCTTGGGGTCATGAGTTTAAGCCCCACCTTGGGTATAGAGATCACTTAAATAAAACTTTAAAAACAAACAGAAACAGATGATCATCCTTGTTTTTGAATTCCGGTAGGATTAGAGAATCATCCTCCACACTTTTTTGTTACACGTTTCTTAATATTATCTGGATTTTGTTTTGTGTCCATGACTCATTCTGAGCTTTTTTCTGCAATATTTTTTATTATGGCCAACTTCAGACCTATACCCAGGTAGAGAAAATAGAACCCTGAAACCCTGTGTCATTATACTAGCGCCACCCAGTTATTGTCAACTCATTGCCAGTCTGTTTTCATCTATACCCCCCACTCTGCCACCCACTCCAGATTATCTTGAACTATATCCCAAGTATCTTATTTTCATTCCTAAATATGGCTTTCTAAAAGATGATTCTTTCAGGTAACCATGACACTGTTGCTATACCTAAAAAGTTGGCAATTCTCCAGTATCAAGTATTCAGTCTATTTTACCAGTTACCTTGTAAATATTCTTTTGTTTGTTTGAAACAGGATCCAAATAAAATCCATGAATGCAAAATTGGGTACTATGTCTCTTAAATTGCTTTTATTATAGTTTTCCCTTTTCTTCCCATACAGTTTTTGTGTTAAAGAGATTCCGATTGTTTTGCTGATTGCATTCCCATGGTACTTAACATGGTCTCTGTTTCCCCAAGAATCATGTTTGAGTTTTTTGGAGGAGTGAGGGGGATGGAGGAGAATGGGGCCAAGAATTCTTTATAGATGGTGCTTGTAAGTTTCTTGAAACTTGAAGCCTAATCTTTTATTTCTTCATAATGAGCACATAACAAAGAAAGTTTGAATTGAACGTAGATTGGTGTCATTTATTTGTTGACGCACTTAATAACTATAGACAAATGACCAGTTTAATTTTTGCTTGGGGTAATAGTTTTCCATTTCTTAAAAAGTGATTGTTATTCCCTAATCCATGTATCTATATTAAGGTTAAATTTATATGTTTGCAAAAATAATTTGGAGTAGACAGCATATTAAAGCAAAGTACTGTTTGGAGCTAATAGCATCAAACTGATACTTTTAGGAAACTAGCTAAATGAAGACTGGTTTGAGGCAAACTTAAGAGACTTATTTTAATCTTTTTTTTCATGATTTGTTACTTTTTAGAATAAGTGATTTTTAAAATACTGTTTCCTTCTCCATTTACTCAGCACAAACATTTCACTGAAGATATTCAAACAAGGCAGTATCGCTCCTTGGAAGTTCTGATAGGATCTGGCTATAATACCCCTGCTGACATTTGGAGCACAGCATGCATGGTAATGTTTTTTCCCCCTTGACCTTCACTGTTCGCTAATTTCAGTAGACCAGCAAATTTACAAACAGAAAAAGAAATCTTTTTGTGATGTACCACTGGCACGCTAAATCTTATGTCTGGAGAGGTAGGAATTCAAAAGCTAGTTAAAAACAGCTGGCATTCTGTGGCACCTGGGTGGCTCAGTCAGTTAAGCGTCCAACTCTTTGATTTCGGCTCAGGTCATGATCTCAGGGTTGTGAGATCGAGCCCCCGAGTTGGGCTCCATTCTGGGCGTGGAGCCTGCTTGAATTCTTTCTCTGTCTCAAAACAAAAACATCTGGCATTCCATTTTGTTGTGCCAAATTGCTGTTGGTTGAAGGCACCAAATGTTTCTTAGTACGGGCTTCAGTGGAGGGGATTAAAATAGCTGCTCTAAGGTGATGCCACTTTTGATTTGGAGATTACCAGTACCCTTGCCCTTTCAGCTCTGATCTGTTTTCAGATTAGGGAAACCCCTGGAAACTACTTCATTCTGTATAGTTTGACAGTTCCTCAGGCATCTTTGCACCTCAAAAGATGTGAAAGAGTCTTAAATTGCTGCTTTGTCCCTGTCAAACAAGTACTCAAGTAGTCAGATTTAGTTGATATTGAACGGTTTCCCACAAGTAGCCTTTGTTGGAATGTGTTATATTGTTTCCTGAAATGGAGTGTACTCTTCAATTTGTAATTGTGTGTTTCTTTACTTGTTTCTCTCCCACTAGGTTGTAAGTCCCATGCTGACAGGAACCATGTCTGTGAACTATAGCTAAGTGTCTGGGTCAGGGCCTGGCACAATCTGAGTGGGTGCTTACAGGGCAATTCTAATGCTAACTACCCAGAGTTTTGGCAGACTTCACAGGTTAAGGGCATAGTTTCCCAGGAGCCCCCTCCCTTCAGACACCAGCTGCAAACTCTGGAGTCCATAGGCCACCTGCATTTCTGACCACCTGGCTCCAAGGGGAGGTTCCATTATCCTTTCAGATTCAGTAACTTACTAGAATGACTCACAGAACTTGGGAAAGTGTTAAACTGCTATTGCAGTTTTGTCATAAATCAAAGAGTTGGACACTTAACTGACTGAGCCACCCAGGTGCCACAGAATGCCAGATGTTTTTAACTAGCTTTTTAATTTCCTCCCTCATCCCTCCTTCTCTACCCCCAACACCTGGCCACCACTGACCTTTTTATTGTCTTCATAGCTTTGCCTTTTTCAGAATGTCATAGAGTTGGAATCATAAAGTATGTAGACTTTTCAATTGGCTTCTTTCACTTCATAATATTCATTTAAGGTTTGTCTATGTCTTTTCATGACTTGATAGCTCTTTTGCATTTTGCATATCAGAACCAGTCAAATGAAAACATGCATAGGGTGAGGCCTAAGAGGGTCACAAAGGTGAAGCTTCTGTGTCCCTAGGACATGTCACTTTCCCAGCACATCAGTATGTACCACCAGCCAGGGAAGTTCAAAGGGGCTTCAGATGCCAATTTTTAATTGAGGTTTCATCACTTAGGTATGATTGAATGAATTGTTGATCGTGTGGTTGAGCTCAGTCTCCAGCCCCCTCTCCTTCCCTGGAGGTTAGGATAACACTGGCTCAAAGCCCCAATCCTCACACAGTTGGGTCTTGTCCAATTAGAGGCATATCCAGCCCTCTTAAAACTATCTAGGGAGCCCACCATGAGTCACCTCATCGGTGTAATGATAAGGCGGTAGGGGTCCAACGTGAACGACAAAAGACATCATCACTTGGAAATGCCAAGCTTTTAGAGTCTTCCTCTCAGGAAACAGGAACAAAGACCAAACAAATTCTTTATTATATGGCAGTACTTAATAAATTTTGGTGGACCATCAAGTGAGTAAACTAAACCAGAAACCTGTTAAACTGTCATTTCAGTTAACATTTTTCACAGTCAACTTGGGGGAAAACTTGAGAAACTACAAACTAGAAACCCCAGCCTATTTTAGGTCATAGATTTCTTGAGACCCACATTCCTAAAAAACTTTGTCTTCCAGAGGTAATAGAGTTAAAACCGTGTTAATATGGCATGACCTTGTAAATCACTGTGTTATGGCATATCAACAGTCTGTTAAGATGGTGGACTGTGTGAAATGTAAGGTTTGGTACTGTGTGCACAAGATGAAAGAACATTGGAATAAAATCTAAATTCTTTCTTGCCGTACTTTAAAGCTTTGTATTTTGAGGAATTAGATTTGCTAGAGAAAATAAGCGATGGAGATGCCACCAACTACAAAATATAACTAGTTTATAGATGACATCTGATTTATTATGATGTGGTTCTTAGTAGTGGGTTAATTGTTTGGGGGCAGTAGGTCCTGCTTGCTATTTAGTATATTAATACTAAGGCAAAAAGATAAAAGGGGAATTAACCTTGTCCCCTGTTTGGACCAGCTCACATGTAGGAATTTTCTTGACTGAGGGAGGGAAAGCACTTCTCTCGCATGAGACAATATCATGAAAATTCGAACCCTCCTTTGTTCCCTTAAGTTTCTCTTATTTTGCTAATAGACATAGAAATGTTGCTTTCCATATAGCCATAACCAGAAATAAAAATAAATCTGGAATATCAGAAGTGTCTGGAAAGATGGATCATCCTGCATCCAATGCAATTAATTGATGGAAAGATTGGAGCCCTTTCTGAGAGAGAGATTGCCTGCCACCTTAGTGATTGAGACTACCAAGTTAGATGGCAGTTATAAAAAGGGAGGGTTCTCTGAAGACCATTTTAGAGTGGATAAAGAAGAGATGTTTTTAAATCCTCCATTCTATAGATTTTAACAAATGTGTAATGACTTGTATCTAACCACTGTAGTATCATACAGAATAGTTTCACTGCCCTAAAAATCCTCCAAACTCTGCTTATTCATCCCTCCTTCTCTACCCCCAACACCTGGCCACCACTGATCTTTCTATTGTCTTCATAGCTTTGCCTTTTTCAGAATGTCATAGAGTTGGAATCATAAAGTATGTAGACTTTTCAATTGGCTTCTTTCACTTCATAATATTCATTTAAGGTTTGTCTATGTCTTTTCATGACTTGATAGCTCTTTTGCATTTTTAGCACTAAATAATACTGTGTTGTCTGGATATATACCAGCACACTGAATTTCATAACTGATGTTGCCTCTGGTTGTCAGCATGACCCTGACTGTGGCAGAACAGGCTCTTTGGTCAGTGTGAGGCCAGCACAGAAGTGGGAATCAGGAACCCTGGATTCTAGGATGGGCTTTCTTGCCTGTCAGTTTGGGTTACAGTTTTCTCATCTATAAAGGGAAGGGTGTTCAACTAAGTGTTCTGTTTGTGACTAGAGCTTCTGCTAGTTTTCACTTCTGACATTGTGATTGTTTGGTTTGGTTTGTGTTTTTCTGCTGTTATCTTACTTACAAAATTGTAACTACTAGCAACTATCATATATGTTCCAAAAAATAAAGTTCTCTCAGAGAACTTGAGGTAACTAGTTATGAGTGTGTAGGTGAAAAAATTTAGAAAATAATTAAAATCTTAGAAAATTTTCTTTATTTTCTCGAATTTTAATTTCAGTGTTTTTACTGAACTCCCACTATGAGGCTTTGAAAAAGTACTGGTTTCAGAAGAGATTAACAAATTCTGATGAATGAGAATCACAGTTTGTTTCTTTTCTGCTTTGGGACTATAAGCCTCAGGACGATTAGAGGGTAGAGCAAGTACCAGCTTCAGTTCCATAATGAACTGCTAGAATATAAAACCAGCTAGGCCTGGTCCAGGATAGTACCGTTCAGGTAATATAGTTTTGAGAAAAGCTGTCCTCTCGTGAAATTGCAGAAGCTGACTCTGGCAAGCCACTGAGACCTAAACCTAGGACTGAATTAGAGAGTGTGCTCCAGAATCCACCCCACAGTTCCTGAAATTGGACCATTGACTTAATCAAAATTGACCTGTGACTGGCACTTGATTAACAACTGTACTTTTATACCAATATGGGCCTTTATAAAATTGCTGTTACATTACTTTTTTTAAACCCATTTTTTAATCAGTGAAAGATTAATATAGCCCTGTCACTCAGATGCTGTCTTTCCATAATGCTTGGCACGTATTCTAAAGGAAATCACTTTTTCATTGTTCTTGAACACTGTTGACAAGAGGTTTTCGTGTAGAAGACATGTGCCTTTCTTTTCCTGGTAGGTGAATGCCAAACCTGCCAGTCACATAAAGCATGAATGGCTCTTGACTGCATTTACACTTAATCTTTTTCTGATTTTCCTATAGACCTAGGAATTAGGGATTCTACTGGGACAGTTTAGGGAGTGCTTCCCAAAGCAAAACTTAAAAATATACTTTTTGCCAAATAATTAAGTCATAGGTAGAGAAGATGTCTGTCTGAGTTTTTTGGTTTTGATTTTGTGTACAGAATCTTAATTTCTAGCCATGTAAAATTATAACAAGAAAATAAGACCTGCTCTTCTCACAAATAATTTAATAACTTAGAATCACCTTAATATCCACATGTGGCCCTCGCTAAGCAAAAAGAGAAATTCAGGAGAGCTGAATTGCTGATGGGGGATGGAGTGGAAGAATCCATATGTTGATGTTAACAGTTTTTGCTGTTTTCCTGCTCCATTTTACTAAGAAACAGGTGTGGAAGGAAAACTCCTTAGGGATAATCGCAGACATTTTTTTAAATGATCATCTGCAGCTTTTTCAAAGAAGAAAAAAATTACTTCATATTGAGCCACATAGTAAGCAATAAGCTTCCCAAAGGCTGCTTTTTTGGTTTTTTTGCTTTGTTTTGTTTTAATGCTTTCATGTGCTGTCCTCTTTTTCTTAGGCCTTTGAACTGGCCACAGGCGACTATTTGTTTGAACCTCATTCAGGGGAAGAGTACACTCGAGATGAAGGTGAGTCTCCTTAACCGAGGATCTCTGTGCATGGCAGTTACACTTTCCACGTGTGGCTAACACGGTTTGTTAGTACTGAAGAGCTTAGTCTTTTTAGTGTGCTAAGAATATATAAATCCCAGAAAAGATAGAAATACAGAATGTTTTTTATTAAGTATTAGATACACTAGATATTTTATAATAGCTATTAAAGAACTATATGAGGATTAGAGAAAAGCCACAGTTGGTTAAACTAAAACTTGTATTTGCCGGGTAATTTCTTCTAAAACCTCTGGTTATCTTCCTTTCTATATAGATCAGTGCTTCATTCTTTACCCACTTTGAATTACCTGTTCATCAGCTTGTTGCTCAGTTAGGCCTGCAACTTTATTTGGAAGTCAGTAATTTTATATGCAGACTACTTGAGTGGTGTTTGTGAATGCAGGCACTATATCCTGTTTGTCTATATAAATTCTACAATTTTTAGCATTCTTTTTTCCCTTTCTAAAAATTTTTTTTTTTTTTTTTTTTTTAAAGGTTTTATTTATCTGAGAGAGAGAATGGGAGACAGAGAGCACGAGAGGGGGAGGGTCAGAGGGAGAAGCAGACTCCCTGCTGAGCGGGGAGCCCGATGTGGGACTCGATCCCGGGACTCCAGGATCATGACCCGAGCCGAAGGCAGTCGCTTAACCAACTGAGCCACCCAGGTGCCCCTCCCTTTCTAAAAATTAAAACCATACTTTTTTCTTTGTAAATGATACTAACATTTAGAATTCCATTTTAAAACCGTGTTATTGGGTCTCCTGGGTGGCTCAGTCGGTTAAGTGTCTGCCTTTGGCTCAGGTCATGATCCCAGGGTCCTGGGATCGAACCCCGCATCAGGCTCCCTGCTCCGTGGGGAGCCTGCTTCTCCCTCTGCCCCTCCCCCTGCTCGTGTTCTCTCGCGCTCTCTCTCTGTGTCTCTCTCTCTCAGATAAATTAAAAATCTTTAAAAAAATAAAACAGTGTTATTGATTTATGTTTTGTGATAGCTGATGGGAAAGGCCCAAGCTGTCAGTTGCTCCATCTGAGAGGCTGTGAAAGCACACAACTGAATATGTGACTTTTTTTTTTATTATGGTGATGTCCAAATAACTTAGATAATAATGTGAATGAAAGAACAATTAAATGTTTTACCTTCTTTATTATACAGTTTCGGCAGGTTTTGCTTTCAGGATTAATGGGGATTGCTTTGAGAGAGCACTAGCAATGTACCCTCCCGATGTGGAAAATATGTCCTTTACTCTCTGTGCTTTCCTCAGTTCTTAGGGGAATCAGGTTTTGTGCTCCGTGGAACCAAGAATACTCTCCATTTCTTAAACCCTGGTCCCTTGGGATATTAACAGGCAATGTTGTTAGGGCCTGCTGATATTCCTAACACATACTGTTTGGAAAAAGTTACGCTAATTCCGATCACCAAATGCCTATTTCAGTGGGTACAGTTTGGATGTGTTTTCTGTATAAGCCCTTTTAAGAATATATGTAATTACTATCTGTGTATACACTTAATTTTCCCTAACCTCTGCTTCTTTTTTTGCCAGTTATAAGTTTGGGGCTTTGAACTTTCTTAGAAATGCCCTACTATAACTGTTTGAGCAAGTAATTGATTTTTTTCTCTTTACTTTCCTAGACTCCCTGTAAATAGTGTGTGGTACAGAACACATATAGCAGCTGGAATTACACTCTGTAGGGTCTTATGCTACCAAAGTGTATATAAAAAGTCCCAAGTAAGGGGCAAGGGAGAATTGTCTATTCTAGATATTTAGATCCAAATTTTATTTCCTCCTATACTAGTCAGCACTAATAGTCCTTAGATGAAACTTCAGACTACTGCAGTTTGGCCCATAAGAGCAGGAAAAAAGCAAGCCCTTATCCCCTAGCTAGTATATGCATAGTTTGTTATAAGTCATGGTAGGGCTGGGGCCCACCTAAGAAGCATTTTTTCTGATGTTGTTGATGTTCTACAGCTCTAATTCGGAATAATACTTGATAATTTTGCCTATCAGGTATATCAGTCCTATGATTAATTGATAAGCCAGAGACAGGCTGCTGGAATTAAATGTAAAATAACACATTCAAGAGAAAAATAATTGGGGCGCCTGGGTGGCTCAGACAGTTAAGCGTCTGCCGTCGGCTCGGGTCACGATCCCAGGGTCCTGGGATCGAGCCCTGCATCGGGCTCCCTGCTCTGCAGGAAGCCTGCTTCTCCCTCTCCCACTCCCCCTGCTTGTGTTCCCTCTCTCGCTGTGTCTCTCTCTGTCAAATAAATAAATCTTTAGGAAAAAAAAAAAAGAAAAATAATTCCTTGGTATAGGAAAAATATTAAAAGAACCAATATTTCACTTGGAAGTTTACAGTAAGATAAACTGTAGTCTCATTTCTACAAAGACATTTATTTGCAGGTTTTGCCTAAAATGGGCAAAAATTTCATGGTGGCCAAGTCTTGTTAGAAAACCATAAATTCAGTCAAAACTGCCGGAAGATTGTAGTGACTTGATGAATGTAAAGTTGTTTTAAAATGACAGCACTGAGTCCTTTACTTGAGAAACAGATAAGACCTGAGACCGTCACAAATTCCCAGATATATTAATGTCTCTGGCATATTATTATTATTCCCCTGTAAGATGATATTATTGGAAAGGTTATAGTCATTCCTTTTGACCTTAACGATTCTATAACTACAGGATTAAAGTCATTTATAAAGCTCTTTTGTGGCTAACAGCCATCGCTTTTTAAAATCTCTTCCTATTCTTAGTTGCTGTCACCTGCAGAGTAAAAAGCTAGTAGAGTTGCCTGTGAATGTGGATGCTGCCTGGTCCCAGGCTCCCCGCGTGGTGCACACTTCGTTGGCAGTGATCATAGTCCGTATTCATGCAGTGACCGTTACAAGGCACTGCTATGATATGGGTATCTTTTAGTGGCCTACAGAAGTCAAGTAGCTGTATTTTAAAATGTCTGTGCCAATTTCTACTTTAAAAGTGTGATTTATTTTAAAACAAACACACAGCTCTTCAACTACACATGATAAGATGTGGGTTCATTTTGAGTTCTGGTTACCCCTATACCTTCAAGTAGGCCATTTATTCTCTCTGAGGTTCTGTTTTCTCATCATTAAAATGGGGTATCTGTTAATTTTGACCTGTTCTACAGGGTGATTGTAAAAACTCAAATAATTGTATGTGAGTGCTTTAATTGTTGTGAACTTTGTTATATATAAAGTGATATTATTACTACTTGAAGCCCAGAGCAGTACCATAAATAAATAACAGTCTCTAAAGCATATTGGTACAGTTTTTTACCTTATCTGAAAAACCCACCTGAATCTAGATGTATAGACAAAATAGAAGTAAAGATATAGATGAGCCTCCAAACTCTAGAGTGGGACTTGCTAGCTACTATCAGGTGACCAACCACCTGAAATAATTCTTGACCTTCCCAGTCTCCCCTGGAGTATCCTTGGTTATATTTGTAGTTACTCTTAAACAGCTAGGCCTGAAAAAGCTATTCATTAAAAAAAAAAAACTTCTACAGCTTGTCCTTGATCCTGTTCTTCTTACCCTTCTATTTTAGACCACATTGCGCACATTATAGAGCTGATAGGCAGAATTCCAAGACGCTTTGCCCTCAGTGGGAAATATTCACAGGACTTCTTCAACCGCAGAGGTAGTATTATTAACACGAGTTTTCATCTAGGCCCCAGGGATACAACTTCAGGAAGCAGAGCATTCACACCAAGATTGTTTTTAGTTATCACTCAAGTCCCACTGGAGTGGGCGCCTGATTTTTTTATGGTTTTCTGGATTCTCCATTAGATGGATAGAGTCCTCTTCCTATTTAGGACAGAAAGCAAGGCTGAAATGTTTTACAAAGAGGTGTGCATGCTACTCTTTCTGCCATTGTCTAGAACTGCATTTGTTACTCCTGTTATGTATGTCTTTTTTTTCCCCTCTCCTGAAATGTTTGAAACATACAGATCACATTGCATTGATCATAGAACTTCTGGGGAAGGTGCCTCGCAAGCTCATTGTGGCAGGAAAATATTCCAAGGAATTTTTCACCAAAAAAGGTAAAATGAATGTGTTTGTTCCCAGCCATTAAGGGGGCAAAGTGTTTAAAAGTGAAGAGGTAAGTACAACCAGGTACATGTTCCCAACACCTACAGAAGAATGGTCCTGCCTTGGATGCTGAGCTGTAACAGCAGAGAGGTGAAATAGTGTGGTCTAAAGCAGAGACTGGAGCCACACTATCTGGGTTCAAATCCCAGCTGCTACACAACCTCAGTCTGCTGATTTCTAAATGGGGATTTTAAGTGTTTACTTCACACTAAATAAGTTGCTGTGTATATAGTACCTGGCACATAATTGGTTGATTACTCCTACTTCTGAAAAATGGGCAGATTTTTGCTATCATTTGATCTAAGAACTGCCTCTGTCAAAGGGCAAGTAGTTTAGTTTAAGCTTCCTAAGGGCAGGACTCACTCATTTTGTAGCCCAGTGACACCTAATATAGTCACTTAAGCACATCAGTCCTACAAATTAACTTTACCCTTTGCAGTTTTATAAGTTTATGTTATCACCGATTAGTGAAAGAAACAAAGATAATACTCTCACCTGAAATTTTGACTCGATAATATATGTTGGCATAGTTAAGTGTGTATTTAAAAGCTGAAATTTGAAAACCTGACCTAGGAGGGACTAGAAAGGAGGGACCTTTTTTCCCTGTTAGCCATGGTTCCCTTTTTCCTCACGACCTCTACACTTGACAGCA
The DNA here is from genome assembly GCF_054177405.1 of Leptonychotes weddellii. Lineage (NCBI taxonomy): Eukaryota > Metazoa > Chordata > Mammalia > Carnivora > Phocidae > Leptonychotes > Leptonychotes weddellii. Next base: position 26,393,318 of record NC_138376.1, on the reverse strand, counting down.
AGCATCCTCAGAAGCATTTCTTAATGTTTCTTTTTGGCAGGAAGATAGTGAAGTGTTTCATAGGAGTTCCTCCTTGTGCAAAGACCAATTAATGGCAGGTATATACCAAGTGGGTAATTAATCAGGCACTCGCTGCCCACAGAAAGAGACTTCAAATAAGTGTTGTGTAAGTTAAAATGGTTATGTCAAAGAAGCAAGAATTAGAATGACATTTTAGAATAGTACAAAGTGTTGATGTAGCTATATCTGAAAGCTGTATGGGGTTTGTTGTTTTAGTCTTGTTGCTTTTATACAGGTTGGACATGGTCTTAGCTCTTTATTTTTAAATTACTGCCTTATTTGGAAGCAACATTTACTAGAATGTTAAGCCAAAAAAAAAAAAAAACCCCAAATTGTTCTTGGTATGTGATGATAAACTGTCTTTGAACACCACATGAGACCATGTTGCATATATAGGCATTTAATATTCATTTTAGTGAATACCTAGTTCCTGCTAGGCCTATCCAATTTGACTGGGACAAAATATCCTAGAATGGTGGAGCAAACAAATTAAGATTTTAGGCCTTAATGGAAAATGGAGACACGTCCAAGGAATGTATTAAAGAAGAGCTTTGTGAATAGAAAAGGATTAGATTCTGATGGCAAAATTTGGTTCTTTATAGAGCACCTGGATTAGTTCCTGGATTTCCACAAAAGGATCTTGTTACTAGTCAATGTCGGTCAGTTTCTTTTGTATTGTCTTTACCTAGGTGACCTGAAGCACATCACGAAACTGAAACCCTGGGGCCTTTTTGAGGTTCTAGTGGAGAAGTATGAGTGGTCTCAGGAAGAGGCAGCTGGCTTCACGGATTTCTTACTGCCCATGTTGGAGCTGATACCCGAGAAGAGAGCCACTGCTGCCGATTGTCTCCGGCACCCTTGGCTCAACTCCTAAGCCTCAGCCCAGCGCTGCAGCAGAGATCACATGCTGACCCTCGCCCCTCCCTGCCAAGCATTTCCCTCTTCCCTTTTCAGGGTGAAGCTCTTCCTTCAAGGGTTTCCTAGGTTTTTTGTTATTGTGGGTTTTTTGTTTTGTTTTGTTTTTTTAATCCAACATGTTCATTTGGGTTTGCTTACTTGACCCTGTGGAGATTCCCCCACAGCCATTGGGCATCCTAGGTGAATTTGGCCTTGATTGGGCTCTGCCAAAGACTAATATACTAAGTTGTGAAACAGCCTCTCACCCTGTACCCTTGTCTTTCCATTAAAACACGCTTTGAATTATAAGCATCCTTTTTAAAAAGAGCTATAAAGATGATGAGCTCATCCTTTTATTCATTGACTCTAAGAGTCAAATTTTCTAGTGCATCTCCTATTGCCAGCATAAGGATGAGAAGCGGAAAGGGTGTTACTTCCGTGTACAGCAGAGACATTAAATTTGCTGTATCCAGGCTGCATCATCTTCCTGGATTGTTTCTGTTGTTCTCTATGTTCACATTTTGTCCCATGACTTTGAAGTGACTATCTTTTTAAATGAGCTGTATCAACACCAAATTTGGATACCATTTTATCACTGTTCAAAGCACTATCAGATTCCTTTCATCGTCCCATAACTCTTAAGATCCTTGAATCTTTGGTCTGATTTTTGGTGGAAACAAGACAACGCAACCATTGACTAGTGATTTCTTCAGAACTAGATGTTCTGCAAAAACAGTCCTTTCCTGTGTATCTTCTGTCACCCTAACTGCAGAGTTATTTTGATTGGCTGTTTTGGTTTTTGTTGTTTTAATCCCTGGCTGGCACTTTACTCATTGCACTTGAGTTTACTGCCCCATAACTAAAGAATTCAGGATGACTCCAGAAAGGAGATCTGGGTTTCAGAGATTTCCCCTCTAAGAAGAAAATTTCCTAGAATTCCCAGTTCTTTTCCAGTCAGTCCCCTACTTCTATTTACAGCTTTTTCTTTACCTTGTCCAAAATTTAACCTTGAAGCAGTTTTCCTCTGTGGCTTTACCATTCTCATTTTCTCAGAGGCTTCAGGTCTTAAATGAAATCCCAGCATAAAAGAGCCAAGGGAAAGGGTTGGGGGGATGGCACTTTTGGGGGGGATGGTTTTAGGTGGGGGGGTTGGTTGTTTTAACATTAGCCATTCTCTGCTGCTATTTCTTTGTATAATGTAAGTTTTTAACTGCAATTTTGAGATAATTGAGATGTACTTGAGGCTTTTTTTTTTTTAATGAGGAAAGGCTTTGTGAATCTTATTTTAGAAGGGGCCTCTCATAGACCTGCCCTAGACATTACATATTCCTCCAGTCATATTGAAAAGCAAAAGAGGGGCAGGTTTGGGGTCACAGCCACTTGTTCAGCACGGACCAAGTGGGCCTTGGGGATTACAGCATTCTGCGGAGACGGCTCCAGGACTGATCTACAGAAAGCCAAGGAAGTGCAACTTGAGGCTCTACTAGCCAAGCTGCTGATGAGACTTTCAGGTAGCCGACTCTCTGTATGGGAGATTGGAGTCCACAGATTCTGCCATTTTTTCCACCAACAACAGCAAAGGAAAAAGTGGTGCAATTATGCAATCCATTTAACTCATAAACACAGAACCCTGTTGGCCAGCCATTCATCGGATCCTTGATTGGGTAGTCCTGAAATCAGACATGTTCCTGTAGAAAGAATTTTAAGTGAGGCTGTCTATGCACCTATCAAGAATAAAGAAAATAGATTGTATCCAACAACGGCAGGGAAAATCCTTCGGCAATTCTAATCCACTTTGGCTTTTCAGCTATATATATATATATCTAAAGCAATAGCAGACTAGAACTGAATTCTTGTCTACACTGTAAAATAACAATTGCGCAATTACAGGAATTCTGGTGACGATATTAAAATGAAATAACCAAAACACAAATAGAAGGCCCCATTTTAACAACTGATGTGAGAAGAAATTTTAATAGAGAATCTTATAACTTCTTTCTGGAAATGTTTTCCCACCAAATAAGGGCTTTCCCCCCTATGATTTAAGGAGCCAGATGAATTAGAAGCCGTAGAAAGAGGCAGCTATAGAATTTGATCTTCAAGTACCCCATGTACCTTTATTGAACTTAATCATAATACTGTCAAATTGCCACGATCTCACTAAAGGATTTCTATCGCTGTCAGTTACAACCCCAAATGCATTTTTATTCTTTCTACTGGGTTCATTGTCTGTTTTCTTTATAAGTGCAGTACAATAAACAAATTATTTAATAACCTATATGTCTCCAGAGCATTTCTGTTCCTTTGTTGCCCAAGTTGATCTGACCCAAGCTTCAGAATGGAGGGAAGGATTGGTTGAGTATGCTTTTTGAACTTAAATATGCAGTGAAACTGGCTGGCTGGAACACAAGCCACCACTTTATGGCATTTGTAGCTTTGCTTCTGTCCTTTAAATTGGGGGTAGGTGAGAATAACAGCACATTTCTTAGGAAAGTTGTCATTCCCTGTATCTAGTAGTATTTTCCCAGAATATTTGTGGTGTGTCTTTTACCACTCCCCCCTCAGATTACAATCACAACACTGTAGATGCAAAATGCCAAAGATTTGTGAACTCTGCCTAAGGCACTGGCATGACAAACCCTCGTACACAGGCTTTCATAGATTTGTCTGATTCATTCCTTAGGATAAATTCTTTGAAATAGAATGGCTGGGCCAGAGAGTAAGCACATTTTCATGGCTTGTAATAAATGTCAGGTAACTGATGTAGAGAACGGTTAGGGACTGTTTTTGCTGTGACCAGCAGTGCTTGAATGGGCCTGTTATAATCACACTCGTTTTATTCCCAATAGCCAGTTTGATTGCCAAAAAACAAGAGCGTCTTGTTATAGTTTGCATATTGGATGACTAGTGAAGTCAGAAACTTGTTTCATGGGTTTTATTGGCCATTTGTATTTTCTGGTTATTTGCTACATTGCCCAGCTTTCTTTTCATGTGCTGCCCTATTTGTTTGATAAGGATTTGTTCTCTATTAAAGATAATGCATTTTTGTCATTTTTCCATCATATATTTTCCAGTTTTTAATTTGCCTTTCATTTTTATTTGTGGTGTTTTTTAGTGTTATTCAAAGAAAGTCTTTCCCTACCCCTGAGCTACATAAACTCTTCTAGTTAATTGCATCATACTTAAGACATATGTAGTGTGTACATACTGTGGTGTTGACCAGAAGAAAATGTAACACCTTTATAAAAACAACCAAGGGGCACCTGGGTGGCTCAGTTGGTTAAGTGTCTGCCTTCGGCTCAGGTCATGATCCCAGGGTTCTGGGATTGAGCCCCGCATTGGGCTCCCTGCTCAACTGGAAGCCCACTTCTCCCTCTCCCTCTGCCTGCTGCTCTCCCTGCTTGTGCTCTCTCCCACTCTTTCTCTGTCAAATACATAAAATTTTAAAAATCGCATGTACTCCAAAAATAAGGCCTAATGACACGAGAGGAGCTTGAATAGTCCTTTGTGTTTTGCCCACCAATTTGGTGCCTTTGGAGTTAGCAAGGCATTGGTAACTACTAGATCTCTTGCATAGTCTTCAGTATATGAAGATTAAATATATGAACTTTTATATATAATCTATGAGCCTTGGAGACCTCCTGAGGAGGAAGTTTGTTTTTATGTCACTAAAGTCTTGGGGGTTTTTTTGTTTAAGATTTTGTCAGAGCGAGTACAAGTAGGCAGAGCGGCAGGCGGAAGGAGAGGGAGAAGCAGGCTCCCTCCCGAGCAGAGAGCCTGATGCGGGGCTCGATCCCAGGACCCCAGGATCATGACCTGAGCCGATGGCAGACGCTTAACCGACTGAGCCACCCAGGCACCCCTGAAGTCTTGTTTTTAAAAGTTGGAATTTAGAAACGGCACGTATGATACACATTTGTCTTCAAGTCTCTGCACAGATACTAATCCACACAAAGTCCCTGTGACATCAGATATCCCAGTTAAAAAGCCAGAAGATTTGAGATCATTTTAAGTGTTTGGAAGTTTTAATTAAGCAAGTTTACATTAGTATGTAGTTGTGTTGCTGGCTGTACCATTCCTTATACGGGAGGAGGCTTTTTTATCACAATCTTTTGTCATTAATTCAGATCTAGTTTCTGCCCACCTTAACACAATAACAAGCCTTGCCCTGCATTTGACAGAACTGGACTGTTGTACAAGCGCACCAGCTGCCCGCAGCTGAGCTATGTCCTAGAAGTTGTGCACTTAAGACCGTGCACTGGTTGCTTTGGATTTTGTAAATGTAGAGCAAAGTACCATCGCTGTGGGAAATTAGTGGACCCTACTACAAATCTTGAAGTTAGATAACAAAAGTGGGATGAGTTTTGAGGGTTAGGGCCCTTGTTTGATCTTTAGGCAAAAGTACCCCAGTGATTCCCACCTGATACTAACACACTTGTATAATGCCCTCATCTTGAAGGTGGGCTGGACTTGCTGACTGTTCTAACAGATTAAGGCAGAAGTGATGGGTGTTACATCTGAGGTTGGGTTACAAAGGGCTGTGGCTGCTGTCGTCTGTGCCCCCCCTCGCTCTTCTGGGGACGCAAGCCACCGTGTGAGTTGCCTTGTGGGGAGGCCTGCAGCCCAACTGCCTGTGAGAAACTGCGTCCCGCAGACAACCACTGAGCTTGGAGGCAGATCAACACCTTAACTGCAGCCCTGTGAGAAACCTTGAGACAGAGGCACTTAACTACCCTCGCCAGATCCCTAACCTACAAAAACTAAAACGTTTTAAGCCACTGAGTTCCGTGGCAATGTGTTATGTATACAGCAATAGGTAACTAATAACAGGGATGTAAGACAATGAAAGCATTTAAAATATCCTTACCCTTCACCTCCCGGAAATGATTAATCCTCTCTTGACCATATCTGCTCAGGCCTAGTCATTGTTGGTAAAGTGTGGGCATCACAACCATCCCAACAGCCCAGCCCAAGGCAGAGGCAAGCCAGAAGAAAGAAAGGAATAAGGCGACTTGGTTAAAGGAGTGCTGATTTTATTGATTTTCTATATACTTTCAAAGATGAGATTCCTGCCTTTAGGAATTTATGTAAAAGTAAAGCCACTTGAGCTGATAAACAGTTACTAGATAGCAACCAAAATCAATACTGTGATTGGAGAGGTTGAATTCTGAGTTTCTTTGAAGATAAAGCAAAAGGTCATCTGGGTCATCTGACTCAAACAGATTTGCAGATCCTTCCCCAGCACCAGGTCATTGGTAAACCCACTCCAAGCGCTTTGGTGAAACATGCTATCGCTGGCAAGAGCAAGGTGCAGGCTGTTGGCAGATGCACCCTAAGTCCCCCAAAAGCTTCTGTGGAACACCATAGTTACTATTTTAGCGAGAGATCTTTAGAAGGTAGGACTTTTAGGAAAGTTACTTCTTATAAAAAGTAAAATTATGAGAAGTAAACAATTACAACTAGAAAAGGCACTAAGCTACAGAATTTGTCAGATTCTGTCATTCATCAGATTTGCATAAAGTGCTTGACTGAAATAATTTTATCACAAGAAAATATGAATGTGATTATTAAGTCCCATTCTAATAATTCCTGTTACCAACAACAGGACAGTGTTGGGGTACTCATTCCTAATCCATCTGAACTGTACAAGAAACCACCCTCACTGGGCAGTTTGTCAAGGTATTGGTTAAAAAGCATGCTCTACAGGGGCACCTGGCTGGCTCAGTTGGTAGAGAATACGATTCTCACCTAGGTTGTGAGTTCAAGCCCCATGTTGGGGATAGAGTTTCCTCTAAAGAAAAAAAAAAAAAGCATCCCTTACAGCCCAGGAATGAGAAACCTACTGTTCACTGTGTCAGTGACTACTCCTTGATCAAGTAACAAGATCCAATACATTTTTTTGTGTTTTTTTATTTTATTATGTTAATCACCATACATTACATCATTAGTTTTTGATGTAGTGTTCCATGATTGATTGTTTGCATATAACACCCAGTGCTCTATTCAGTACATGCCCTCTTTAATACCCATCACCAGGCTAACCCATCCCCCCAACTCCCTCCCCTGTAGAACCCTCAGTTTGTTTCTCAGAGTCCATAGTCTCTCATGGTTCGTCTCCCCCTCCGATTTCCGCCCCCTTCATTTCTCCCTTCCTACTATCTTCTTTTTTTTTTTTAACATATAGTGTATTATTTGTTTCAGAGGTACAGGTCTGTGATTCAACAGTCTTACACAATTCACAGCGCTCACCATAGCACACACCCTCCCCAATGTCTATCACCCAGCCACCCCATCCCTCCCACCCCCCACCACTCCAGTAACCCTCAGTTTGATCCAGTACAGTTTTGTTCAGCGTTTACCTCCTCTCCTCTCTACCAGCACCCACTTTTTCTCCTCACTGGGTGAATGCACAAGACCAGGAGAAAAACACCTGTTCATCAGGTTTATCCACTGCGGATGATCAACAAAACCTGGTTTCTATGCACCATCCCCAGACAGGAAGTAGCCTAAAGAACCTGTTTTTGTCTTGGCATTTGCTACAATGAGGTATCACGTAAACTGAGTTCCCCTCTGGAGGCTGGCAGAAGATGCACCATTTAGAGTGCCAAATCGGGAGTATTTTTTTTTTTTCTACAAGAAATGTAATCTAACAAATTACTTGGACACAAGTAAATTTCTCAAGCCAGTGGCCAGTTCTGATTGGGTCAATGTAGGTACTAAGGGAATGTAATGTTGGGGTCCAAAGAAGAGAGAGCCAGTTTAGTCTCCTGAGTTTTTAGATCTTGTATTCACCCAATCTTTATAGGACTTCCTGAAGGATTCAGGTTCTGGTGGCCCCTCCATTCCTTACCCACCCCGATCATCAATAAGACAACAAAATGTGAGAAAGGAGAAACAAAGATCCCCAAACCTCCACTGAAATGGTCTAGCACGCTTACAACCCCTTCCTCAGCTGCCCCTTTAGAGCTGGGTGGCAGTTTCTAGTGCGCCTTCAGACAAATGTATCCTCAGGCAGGCAGGCTGCGGGAGACTCAGACCTGGGAGGTCCCAGACGTGGACTCACTAGCCCTCTCATTTTACAGAGAGGCTTCGAGAGGGTAAAGTGATCGCTGGTGTAAAGGGGCTACAAAGAGACCTGGGGCCCCATCAGGAGAGTACCACCCGTGTCTCTCTGAATATCTCTGATGTGGGTCACTGCAGTCCTGCTTCCCCTGAAAGTCTTCTGTATACAGTAGGAGGCCTTGTCTCAACGTCAGGTTCTAATCCTATAGTGAAAGGCTTCAGAACATCACATCTACAGTAGTCAGGGACAGAGAAGCATGGAAGGAACAAGTTTTTATCTTTGAAGAATTCGATTTCTTAATTTTCCGTTGTCAAGGAAACAGTCGACCTGTGGTATTAAAAAAAAATTGCAAGAGTATAAAATCTGACATTTAAAAAAAGCCAATCAAACAAAAAAAACTTCCCCATGTATGCCTCCATACGCTCTAACAGTTTGCTACTCAAAGTGCGACCATTATGAGAAGCAGGTTAGAAACACACGGTGTTTCCCCCCACTCCAACTGAATCAAAATCTGCATTTTAACAAGATCCTCAGGTGGATTGTGTGCATATTTGAGTTTGAGAATCATCTAATAAGTATGGGGAGGCAATGCTAATTTATAATTATTCAGAAAAGTGTATCTATGTGGTCAAAGATCGGATTAATTTTTACTTTGCAAAAATTAAAATAGTTGAAATGGAGATAATCCCTCCTCTCCACACAAAGTGCCTGGCCTGCTGGAGGTCCTCAATAAAAGGCAGCATTTTTTTTTTCATGTATTCCTTATTATTCTTGTCAAATCACATTTTGGAACTTAAAAGACAATAAGGAAATTGATATGTTCTGCTTCCTTTTCAACCAGACATTAAAAGAGGTTACATCATATTTTTCTTTTTGCCTTGGCTATCAGGAAGCATAAAGCTAAATTTAATACTCAATACAGTATTACTAATAGCCTAGCTTTCTGGAATATTTGTTTTCCTCTCCGTGACTTTTATTTTTTTATTTTATTAAGTTCTCTGTTATGTTTCTTACAAATCACTTAAAATCTTTCTGAAAATAAAGGCCCAAATTAGAATGCCAACTCGTAAACAGTCTGTTCTTGTTTGCCAGGCTCCAGAAAAAGATGGGTTTATGAAACCACCTGCCTGTTTTAAATTATTTCTTCCTGTTTTTTTTTTCTACTTCTCAAGACAGAAATAGAACTAGAGGGTCTCAGATGCCAGCTAGCTCCTGCCAGGGTCCTTGCTCCTCTTCCCAGGCCCCACCACAGCCCCTACAGCCCACCCCCCCACCAGCCACCAGCCCGATGAATCAGTAAGGAAACAGGGAGGCCACAGCCCTTCCAGAGGCATGCAGACCACCCAACAGTGCAATTACTCACCGAACTTCAGCTGCTTCAGACTTCCTCTGCAAGGAGAAAGAGAACACTATTTGTTTACAACCCAGCCTTGTTTTCAGGGTAACTCCCTGCACACTACTCCCTCTTCAAACTAGATCAAATTTCTCTTATTCACTGTCAAGAGGGTTTTTTTTTTTTCCATAATGTTTATCAGCCTGTAATTCCATATCGCATGTGGCGTCCCTTATCAGGTGGTAAGGCCCAATGAGACTTCTTCCCTCACTGCTGTACCCCCCGTGCCATGTCCCTTGCACTGCTCTACCCCCCTGGGTCGGTGGGCACGTGGAGCACAGGAGCTGTTACTGGGTGGGCAGGTGGATGATGTCAAAAGTTGGAGATCCTGGGAGGACAAAACGGGGAGAGAACTAAGAGTTATTAATCACCTGTATAACATGCAGACACTGTTAGTGCCTTATACACACTATCTAATCATTCATACTATCTTTTATTTTTTTATTGAGGTATAATTCACTAACAAAATTTACTCATTTAAAGTGTACAGCTTGGTGGGTTGTCAGTATAATCACTGGGTTGTGCAACCACCACTGTTATCCAATTCTAGAACATTTCCATCACCCCAAAAAGAAACCCTATGCCCATTATCAATCACTCTCAATTTCCCCCTCTTTACAGCCCCAGGCAACTGCTAAAATCTACATTCTGTCTCTATGGATTTGCCTATCCTGAACATTTTATATAATTGGGATCGTACAACATATGGTCTTTTGTGCATGGCTCCTTTCACTTACAACATCTTCAAGGTTCATCCACATGGTAGCAATTACCAGTACTTCATTCCTTTTTAGAGCTGAATCATATTCCTCAATATGGATATACACATATCATCTATCCAAGTCATCAGTTGATTCACATTTGGGTTGTTTCCACTTTTTTGGCTATTATGCTGCTATGAACATTTGTATACAAGTTGTTGTGCAAACATGTTTTCAGTTTTCTTACATACATACCTAGGAATAAATTGCTGAGCCACATGGTAACTGTATGTTTAACCATTTGAGGAACTGCCCTTCTGTTTTCCACAGCAACTGCATAATTTTGCATTTTCACTAGCAGCGTATGAGAGTTCCAATTTTTCCACGTGCTCACCAACACCTGTTACTGTTCATCATTTTTTTTTATCCCAGTGGCTGTGAAATAATAGCTCATTGTGGTTTTGATTTGCATTTTCCTAATCACTAATGATGCTGACTACCTTTTCATGTGCTTATTGACCATTTGGATGTCTTCCTTGGAGAAATGTCTATTCAAATCCTTTGCCCAGGGGCGCCTGGGTGGCTCAGTCGGTTAAGCGTCTGCCTTCGGCTCAGGTCGTGATCCGGAGGTCCTGGGATCAAGCCCCGCATCGGGCTCCCTGCTCAGCGGGAAGCCTGCTTCTCCCTCTCCCACTCCCCCTGCTTGTGTTCCCTCTCTCGCTGTGTCTCTCTCTGTCAAATAAATAAATAAAATCTTTTAAAAAAAAAAATCCTTTGCCCACTTTAAAAACTGGGTTATCTGTATTTTTATTTGTTAAATTGTAGGAGTTCTTAATATATTCTGGAGACTAGAATCATGATTTGCAAATATTTTCTCCCAATCTTTGCATTGTCTTTTCACTTTCTTGTTGATGTCCTTTGAAGCACAGTTTTCATTTTTTATGAAATCCAATTTATATATTTTTTTCCTTTGGTTGCTTGTGTATTGGGCATCCCATCTAAGAAACCTCTGCCTAATCCAAGGTCACAAAGATTTTTTTTTTTTAAAGATTTATTTATTTATTTATTTGACAGAGAGAGACACAGCAAAAGAGGGAACACAAGCAGGGGGAGTGGGAGAGGGAGAAGCAGGCTTCCCATGGAGCAGGGAGCCCGATGCGGGGCTCAATCCCAGGACCCTGGGACCATGACCTGAGCCAAAGGCAGACGCTTAACCACTGAGCCACCCAGGCAGCCCGGTCACAGAGATTTATACCTATGTTTTCTTCTAAGATTTTTATAATTTTACATCATACATTTAGGTCTTTAATCCATTTTGAGTTAATTTTTGTATATGATGTGAGGTGAGTAATCCAACTTCATTCTTTTGCCTGTAGATATCTGGTTGTTCCAGCATCATTTATTGAGAAGACTATTCTTTCCCTCCACTGAATGGTCTTGGCACCCTTGTTGAAAATCAATTTGCCAGAGGTGCCTGGGTGGCTCAGTCAGTTGAGCATCTGCCTTCAGCTCAGGTCATGTTCCCGGGGTCCTGGGATTGAGCCCCATGTCCATCTGGCTCCCAGCTCAGCAGAGAGCCTGCTTCTCCCTCCCCCTCTGCCCTTCCCCCTCATTCGTGCTCTCTCTTTCTTTCTCTCAAAATAAAAAAAAATCTTTTTTTTAAAAAAAGGAAATCATTTGCCATAGATGTTTGGCTTTATTTTTGGACTCTCAATTTTATTCCATTGATCTGTATGTTTGTCCTCACACCAGTACCACACCATCTTGATTACTATAGCTTTGTAGTAAGTTTCAAATCAGGACATGAGTGTCCTTCAATTTTGTTCTTCATGATTGTTTTGGCTATTCTGGGTCCCTTGCATTTCCATATGAATTTTAGAATCAGCTTATCAATCTCTGCAAAAAGCCAACTGGAATTTTGATAGGGATTGCACTGAATCTGTAGGTCAGTTTGGGGAGCGTTGCCATCTTAATATATTAAGTTTTCTGATCAATGAATATGGATGTTTCCATCTATTTAGGCCTTTAATACCTCTCAACAATGGTTTTTAATTTTCATGTACAAATCTTACACTTCTTTTGTTAAATTTATTTCTATGTATTTTATTCTTTTTGATGCTATTATAAATGAAGTTGTTTTCTTAATGTCATTTTCCGATTGTTCATTGCTCGTGTATACAAATGCAATAAATTTTGTATACTGCTTATATCCTACAACCTTGCTGATGTTGTACATTAGCTTTAATAGTTTTTGGTTTTTTGTTTTTTTGTTTTTTTTAAAGATTTATTTATTTATTTATTTGAGAGAGAGAGAATGAGAGACAGAGAGCATGAGAGGGAAGAGGGCAGAGGGAGAAGGAGACCCCCTGCCGAGCAGGGAGCCCGATGTGGGACTCGATCCCGGGACTCCAGGATCATGACCTGAGCCGAAGGCAGTCGCTTAACCAACTGAGCCACCCAGGCGCCCCAGCTTTAATAGTTTTTTATTGGATTATTTAGGATTTTCCATATGCAGATCATGTCATCTGCTAATAGAGATAGTTGTACTTCTTCCTCTCCAAACTTGATTTCTTTTCTTTCTTTTTCTTGCTTAATTGCCCTCGCTATAACCTCCAGTACAATCTTCAACAGCAGTGACAAGAGCAGACATCCTCATCTTGTCGCTTAGCCTTATCTTGTTCACGATTTTTTGAAGTAGGTATTTTTTACAAATGAGAAACCTGCCACCTATCTCCATAAAAATGAGGCTCAGATGAGGAAACTGAGACTCAGAGAAGCTGAGTAATCTCTGCAAAGTCACGGCTAGATAACAATGGAGCCCAAATTTTATTTTTTTAATTTTTATTTAAATTCAATTAACATATAATGTATTATTGATTTCAGCGGTAGAGGTCAGTGATTCATCAGTCTTATATAATGCCCAGTGCTCATTACATCCCATGCCCTCCTTAATGTCCATCACCCAGTTACCCCATCCCACCACCCTTCACCCCTCCGGCAACCTTCAGTTTGTTTCCTATGCTTAAGAGTCCCTTATGGTTTGTCGGAGCCCAAATTTTAAACCTAGGTCTGAATCCAAAGCCCACTCATTCTCTGCCTCCTTAACCCTTAAGCAGTGGATCAACAACTATGTACTTGTGCAAGGTTTCATTTCTGCTTTCATAGTTTCGTTCATGCCACACAATAATGGAGGTGGCAGAGCAGGAGTCCCCCTTTTTACCTTGAAGAAAGTGACTTGAAAGAACTAGGACTCAACCTCTGCCCTCCTGATCCAATTCTGTGCTTTGACAGAGACAATAACTACTTCACTGAGTAGTTAGATGTATTCAGAAAGACTATGTGGGTGTTTTCTAACAGGTAATAAAAGGATGAACTAAATGCTGCATGATAGTGAAGGAACTAAAATATGGAGAGAAAAAAATCTGAAAAGATTGAAGACAGGTGCATGGGATATGAAAAGAGAAGGACAAGGAAGGAGAAGAGAGCCAATTGACATTTTGATTTGTAAAGAAAAGTGTCAAAGGGACAAAACCATCACTTCATAAGAAAGCACTTCCCTTTAGAATTATGTGGGGGCGCCTGGGTGGCTCAGTTGGTTTAAGTGTCTGACTCTTGATCTCAGCTCAGTTCTTGATCTCAGGGTCGTGAGCCTTGGGCTCCATGCTAAGTGTGGAGCTTACTGAATGAATGAATGAATGAATGAATGAGTGATGTCAATAAAATTTCTTTCCAGCTGAAAGAATCCCTTCTGAAAAGGAAAGAATACAAATGAGTAATATAAAAATATTCTCTGCATGTGTGCAGACAGATTTAAGGTTGGCCCTGTCTTGAGGCTGAGAGCTGAACAAAATGCTTCCAGCAACTCTGCTAAATGAAGCCTCCCTGAGAAACTCTCCATCACTGGAGAAAATGCTGGTCGTACAAATTGCTGCTGGACTCCCCCATCTCCAACCTGCCCTCACAGGGTTGCTGTGCAGATTAAATAAAAATGGCTCCTATGAACAAAACTTACATCACTCCTGCGCATGGAAATGGCTCAGTATTTATATTAGCTCCATTTCCCTTCCCTTTATGGGGTTTGCAAGGGGCCCAGGCCTTAAGTGTTCTCAGAACCTAGAAGCTATAGGCACGTCCTACAATGGAAAGATACCTCTGTCTTCTCTCCTCCTTGACCCAGCTCATTCTAGTAATTTGCTTTTCATAACTTAGGTGTGTGAGTCACTCTTCTTCCACTTCCAAAGAAGGGCAAGATGTTTGATTACTTCCTTATGAAGAAGTGGGCCCTGGGCTGAGCCAGAGAAGACCAGAATTCCGGGTCCTCCTTGCCACCACCTTTTCGTGTACCTCTGGGTGGGTCTCTCTTCCAGGCTTCAAGTTCCTTATCTGGGAAAGGTCCTTGGTCATGGGGGGCAAGGGAGTTTACCTCTTTCTTCCAGTTCAGGTCAATGGGGTGAAGACAACTGTGGGGAAAGGTGACTGGAGACGTCTCTGAGGTGCAACAGGCCCCTCACAGTGGCCACCTGCTGGGTAGGCATTTTGGGATTCACAGTGGTGTGAGACAGGACTTGCCCTATGACTAGGAGATAAAATTTATGCCCCGAGAAAGCCCCTTAACACAGGGGAAGAGCCTAATGACAGAAAGGAGCAGAAACTACCCTAGGAGGAAAAAAGGTCAATGGGAAACAGTCAGAAAAGGCTGAAGAGACGTCTGCCTGGGCTTTGGGTCAGCTACATCTGACTCTGAAAACTCAGGGATAGGATTTGGGCCAAAGGAAATTGAAACAGGATGGCATACAAAGAACCCCAAGGCTCTCTCCCCAACTCAAGGGAGCGCCCACCATCTGTACTCCAGGAGCTTTCACATCTGCCCCCAACCTGCCTTTCTCCTCCTGCCCCAACAACTCAGCCCCTCTGCTAACCTGTTGTTCCTCTCTCCACCAAAGAAACCCCCAGTGAACTTCCAGACCCAGCCTCAGTGCCACCTTCTATAGGAGGCCATCCCTATCTCCCCAGGCTGGATCAGGGTTCTCTCCCCTGTAGACCCTGACAGGAGTGGGGGTTTGAGGGAGGCAGGAGGACACCCTTCTGTCACAGACAACCTCTGTCATTACCTCATCACCTGCTGGCTTGCAAAACCCCACTGGCCCTTGGCCTCTGGAATAAGGGCTGTGTCTAATTGGTCTTGATGTCCCCAACCCCTGGCCAGAGACCAATCCTCTGGGGACTGGCTGAGAGGAAGCCCCACCTCCCTGGGGGATGGCGAGTTACCTTTTCCATCTGCCTTGTAGTCATCAGGAAGGAGCTTGTCCTGCCGGTAGCCCAGCACAAAGGCCAGGAAGGAGAGGATGAGGGCGTCTCCGATGCTGAGGATGGCCAGCATGAAGGCCCAGCGGATGGTGCACTGACCCAGTGTGTACTTGCCCGTCTGCTCCCCACACATGCGCCGCACCTCACTTGAGTCCCAACCATCTGGGTAGACCAGGCAGCCAATCATCAGGCCTGTGGCTGAGGGGGTAGGAGGGGGTGCAGATGGTGTCAGGCTGGGTGTGCTCAGCCTTCTACCGCCCACCTTGCACTGCTTCCGTCTTGTCACCTCCCTTCTCTTTGTGTTAACAGCCTTGAGAGGTATGGGGCAGCTCCTACCAACATTCTTGTAGAACCCAGGGGAGAAAATTGAGGATCCAAGAGCTAAAGAGACTTGCTCTTGGTCAGGAGTAGAGGCAGAAAGTGGAGCTCCTCAGCCCAGGGAATATTCTGCCATAGCACCAAGTGGTCCTACCAGGCCCTCAGCCTTGCCCCTCTCTGGCTTCAAACCCCTCCAAAATCTGATCCCAGCCCAGAGAACTCATCATTTCTAAGATGTACAATTATTCATACTCCGTTATCTCTGAAATAAGTATAATAAGAAAGCTTCAGGCCATGGTTTGAGTAGAAGTATTTTTCCTGGGCGCCTGGGTGGCTCAATTGGTTAAGTGTCTGACTCTTGATATCAGCTCAGGTCTTAATCTCAGGGCTGTGAGTTCGAGCCCCACATTGGGCTACTTAAAAAAAAGAAAAAGTATTTTTCCTTTTTATAGCACATAGAATAATGCATGGCATGTCCTACAACTTGGAATCTTAGATTTAATGGATACACAAAGTTTTCCAGCCCCATCTCTGGCTGCTTCCTTCATGAACCTTTCATTCAAGCAAATAGGTCTCTTCATCCTGACCCAGTACAGGTCAGTGCAGTTGCTCACACTTCCCTGAATTTAAGAACCCCTAATATTTATTTAAAATACTGATTTCCAGGCCAGGGTTGGGCTCAGGAATCCCTGTTTTTAAAAACATTCTTTCAGGTAATTCTCTCAATAGGAAAAGCTGGGAAACACTAGCACAGTCTGCCTGGATTTCAAGCCCAGCTCTTTGCTAACTAGCTGTGTGGCTCAGAGCAAGCCACTTAAGCTTCTTTGGCTTCAGTTTCCTCATCTATAAAGTGGGGATATGAACAGTCCCTACCTGTTTGGATTGAAGTGAGGTTCAAATGGGTTAATACTGGAAAAGTGCCTGGCACATACTTAGTACTTTATGAGTGTTAGCTACGATTATCCCATCCTGTGCTTTTATTGACTTAGTATTTACAGCCAAAAATGTCATTTTCCCTACCTTCTCCTCACTTCTCCCATGCCCTCCCACCAATGACCACCCCACCTTCGCTGCACAGATAGGTGACATAATCCTGGAATGTGACCAAGGCGACCCCAAGGACAACCACCATGTAGGCAGGGGGTGCCTTCCATTATCTGTGCCACTTTCCCATTCCTCACCCTCCTTCCACAGGCCTGGAGGCTCTTTAGTTCCAAGGCTCTGCCCCACCCAGGAGCACCTGAGAAGCACCTCACAGGACCCAGTTACCTACCTTGGGCTCAGCTTGCACTTGCAAGGAAGGTCAGCAGATCAAACGAATGCATAGAAAGTATAAAGATCAGGATCCCACCTCCCCACCTAAATATATCAACTCTCCTTTCATTTTATACAGGACAAAATTATTTATATAGTTCTCTTATAGGTCACAAAATATTTCATGTACCATTTTTCTCTCGATCCCGACAACAGTTCTGTGAAGTAGGCCATGTATTAATATCCCATTTTACAGGTTAGAAAACTGAGGTCTCAGAGAAACCAAGTGAATTGCCCAGTCATCCAGCTACAGCAGAGCCAACACCTGGCTTCTGACTTTTTTGACCTCAAAGTTAATTCCCTCAACTCCCAGACACACCTCTCCAAAGAGCTGAATGTATTTAGTGCTGACATTTCAGACTTAGTGACAAAACGAGAAGTGTTTCAGGAAGATAGGGGAGGGGAGCAGGAACCCTCCCAGAGCTTTTTGGTAAAACCTATGGCTTTCCCCAGCTGGTATAAGACCAGTACTTTGGTGCCTTAACCGTGGTGGGAGACGGGAACAGTTCAATGTAGAAAGGAGCTGCCCTTTTGGACTTTCCATTCTCCCCATCTCCTCCCCTTGGCCCCATTCTCCTTCCATAGCATCTCTGGAAAAGAGCCCAGGGCCTCTAACCTGGAAACAGGTTGTTACTATGGGTGCCACGGCCCTCTGTGAGCACCTGACCCAGGGGCCTGGGCACAGTGGGGGTCACCCCCATTTGTAGTATCTCAAGACTCTAAGGGGAGTTTACTTACCCTTTCTGACTTCCAGTCTCTCATCTGTAAAACAAGGATAACAATGCCTGACTCATAGCAGTTATGAGGATTAAGTGTGGTCAGGTAGAGAAAACGCTCGCTGCAGCGTCTGGTTCATGGCAAGCAGCCAGTTACTGTCAGTTGTGGTTATTATTATTGGCACTGAAGCCAATGGAAGCAACCTCAGTGGATGTGGGTGTCATTAGAGGTGTTCACAAATGTTTCAGGTACATAGTAGGATTATACTTCCTAGCTCTCCTCTTTTCAAGTTAGGCAAGGCCATAAGAGTTCCCTTAGAAAACAAAACGTGAGTGGAGGGGCGCCTGGGTGGCTCAGTCGTTAAGCATCTGGTCCCAGGGTGCTGGGATCGAGCCCCACGTTGGGCTCCCTGCTCGGCGGGAAGCCTGCTTCTCCCTCTCCCACTCCCCCTGCTTGTGTTCCCTCTCTCGCTGTGTCTCTGTCAAATAAATAAATAAAATCTTAAAAAGAAAAAAAGAAAACAAAACGCGAGTGGAAATGTGTGCATTTCCAGACCAGAGCATTTAACTGCTAGGGAGAGACCTTTCAGAGCTCCCTTTCACTCTGCCATGATGACAGCCAGAGGACAGCTGATGCTCCATCAGCCAGGGTTCCAGGAGAGAACAGTGAGAGCCAAGCCCCCAACTGATCCTCAATGAGCATGTACCACAAGCAAAAAATAAAGCTTTGCTTTAAGCCACTAAGAGTTGGGAGTTATTTGTCACCGCACCCATCCTGACTGATAAAGTTGCCTTTGTGTTTTTCACATTAACTGAGCACCTACTATGTGTCAAGCACTGTAGAAGGTGTTTTATATGCATTAGACATCCCATCCTCACCAGAGCTTTGTGATAGGATGTCCTGTTGCTACATTCTACAGATGAGGTTACCAAGACTCAGAGAGACAAGCAACTTGCCCTACCTGTGTTTCTAGGAGCTGGAACCACACACAGCTTATACCTGGCATCCAGAAGCTCAATTAACATTGTTAAACTACCGCCCCACACTGCCCCCGTCATCAATCCTCTTTCCTTTCTTCTGCTCCCCTCCCTGGTCTCAGGCTTCTTGGCAAGGTTAAACTAACTGGTTTAAGCATCTTCAAATGGATGCATGTCCCAGCTGCTGTCTGCAGAGCACATAGCCCTCTTCATCACTCCCTTTGGCTCATCTTCCATTCCCCTACACTAAAGAATGGAACATGACACCACCTTCACTCTCCCCCAACATAAATGTTTCATAGGGTGGCATCTGGCCACCTCTGCTATCAGTGTCTCCAGCTCCATGACCTGGAGTCTAATTCAAATGGCCTGCTGATGCCTACCCCACCCAGGCCTTCCCAAGCACTGCCTGTTCACCAAATGGTACCTGTTGCCGGAGGCTGTGGGTGGGGACAGTGTGGAGAATGAGAGGAGTGGTTGTGTTTCCAGCATTCCATAGCTCTGATATGGAGGACCAGCTGGTAAGCATGCCAGGGTCCACTCTACTCCTCTTCGTCACAAAACTGCCAAATCTTCATTACCCCTCCTACTCCCCACTGCTCACCAAGATTTACCTCAGCCTTGCCCCAGCCTCTCCCTCAATGTATAGAAAGACGAGAGGAGAGGGAGATGGTAGATGGATTGGGGAGGCAGCTCTGGAGCCAGGTGAGTGGCCTGAGTACAAGATTTTGAATCAAAGGTTCTGTCTATCACTACCTGTGCTAAAGACAAGTTACCCACTAAGAGCCTTATCTATAAAATAAGAGTAATATCTCCCTCACTAGGTAGGGATAGGGCTCCTCCAGATGATATATGTGAAAGTACTTTGTAAGTCATTATACTTATGTAAATGTGTGGCTCAATAAAAATGTCTTTGGAATACATCTAGTTTCTTGGAACCCACTGCCTTAATTCTCCTTGGTCCTTAGTTGCCAGTTGATTTGCTATAGCCTTGGTCAAGTCTTTCTCTCTTTCTCAGTCCCAGATTCCTCATCTGTAGTTGGCGGGGGTACTTACAGCTCTCTGGGGTCCCCCTCCAACTCTGACAGAGTGTTGAGTCTATGTGTTTGGTTGTCTGGGATTCTGGTCCCTGCTCATTCCCCCTGTTATGGATAATACTTCTCATTTTAACCAATAATGTCAGGATGATTTTCTCTCTAGTCTGCAGTGCTAGCACTGCTCCTGGACATTTCCTAGTATGGACAGCCTGTGCATGGCCCTTGGGGTAGGAAGGGACTAAGGGCTGCTGGACAAGGCTTTAGAGAATAGGACCAGCTGGCTCAAGGACTGAGAGGCCTGCCTGGGCCAGGAGAAAGACAAAGGGACAGGGAAGGCCTTATTTCTGGGCACCATAAGTAGCCACCTACCCCACATAGTTTTAAAAGACCCTAGGCACCACCCTACTCCCCCACCACAAAATATCACTCCCATTTATTGCCTCAAGTATGGAAACCTATAACGAGGGAACAAAGACTTTCACTCCACCATGAAAAAGGGAACTTAAATGCAAGTTTCTATGGGAAAGGTCACAGCATAGCACTCCAAATCAATGACCTGGAGTGGGAAGGAAGGAGTGAGGGCAGGGATCTGTGGATCCTTAAAGGAGAAAGAACAAATGCCTAGAAGTGGGAGATGGAGACATCTAGGATGTGCTTGACTATTTTGCCCCGGGTTGGATCCTATTCCCACAGGGCCAACAATGGAGGCTTCCTTCTTTTTCCTTCTCAGAGCAACAACAACCTCTGATGTGGTGGCCTGGGAGTCAGGACACCTTCTATCAACTAGCTGTGTCCTCCTGGGCAAGTCACTTCCCCTCTCTGGACCTCAGTTCCCATCTGCAAGATGAGGGGGTTGAACAATTCGATCTCAACGATCCTTTAGGTCTCAGCCATTCTAAAATTTTCTACTCCTAGAAGCTTCTGCAGAGTACTAAGTAGGGCTGGGCTAAAGGAGAACAGCTGAGGGACGCCTGGCTGGCTCAGTCGGTGAAGCGTGTAACTCTAGATCTTGGAGTTGTGAGTTCGGGCCCCATGTTGGGAGTAGAGATTACTTAAAAAAATGAAATCTTTGAAAAAAAATATAATGTAAAGGAGAGCGTCTGGGTAGGAGACCCAGAGCATCCACAGAGGGTGGAATGGTGCAGCTTCCCCTATGGCCTGGGGGGGTGGGGGTCCCTGCTTGTCCTCCCATTAATCTTGCTCACCTGCAGCCAGCTGCATCCATGCGCAGATCTTGTAGACCGTGGCCGTGTTGCAGACAAAGAAGAGGCTAAAGCAGATGATGGAGCCAATGATGAGGAACATGGCCAAGGCCACAAAAAACATGGCAGTCTTGAAGGCTCTAGAGGGAATGGAGGAGAAGTCCAGTGGGCCACCCTTGCAGATGAGTTCAGAGGACAGCACGTTGCCCACACAGTAGGAGAAAAGGCCAAAGTAGCCTGCCTGGGGTGTGTTAACACTGTCACCAATCCAGTAGGGCTGGATGAAGAGGGCCATGACCAGTACCGAGAAGCAGATGGTGAGCGTGCCCCACATCACACCCACAGCCCTCGAGTTGCGCACATAGTTGGTATGGTAGATCTTGGCTGCCTCCTGGGCAGGCAGCAACTTCACCATGGTGAGGATGTAGGTCCTGGGCTGGGATCCTGTGGGCTGTAAGCCAGATACTTTGCAGACAGAGGCCTAGGAGTGGGTCACTCCTTAGCCAGGTTTGGGGAGGAGGCTGAGGTAAGGGTACAAGGTGAGGGTCCCTCCAAGGTAGAAGAAAGAGGATTAATAAATAAGACCAGTAACACAACCTTGGTTTCTTCAGGGAAAGCTTGTCCAGATGCCTTTGTCCGCTCTAGCCAGGCTGTCTCCGGTCTCCTGCCTCCTCTCCAGCCTGCCAGGGTCTCAGGCCTACTGGCACCGCCCTCCCCCTCCCCCCCTTTCCAGCTTAGAGCTCCAGAGAGCTCCGCCTCTTCGCCGCGGCCCGGCCCCTCCTTCCTCCCTCCTTCGAGAGCTCTGTTTCAGCACCGCGGCCAGCGCCTCGGGACTCCGGTCCGAAGGGGGAGTGGAAACCGAGACCCGGCCGGGGGAGGTGCGGGGAGCGCCCGGCCCGCCCACCGCGCACTCCCGCCATAGGGAACTGAGACCCGTCTTCACCCTCCTGAGCGCGAGGCGGGGGGGACGACAAAAATTGGGAGGCTGGGCCTGCGACTGTCGCTGTCACATTCCTCCCGCTCAATACCTGCCTCAAAACCAAAACCTCCTCCTGAGCACTGTCGTCCCCCCACCTCCAGCCTCAGCCTCAGCCTCACCCCCACCCCCACCCCGTCCCCATCCAACCCCTCCCTGGCTCCTTAGTCGCCCTCTCAGAACTCCCAACCCCCTGGAGTCCAGCAAAACCTTTTCTGATTGTGTCTTCCGGTCACCGGCTTCTCGTCTCTGTGGTTTCTCTCATTCCACAATTACTAAGAGCGTATTATGTCCTAAGCCCTATGTTGGAGGATATCTTCCCTAAGCAATTCCCTACCACAGAGATAAAAATGACAGGGCCCCTGCCCTCAAAGACAGTGAGATATTTACATATATGTATGTATATTGGCAATGCAGACTGATAGTGTGATAACAAACACTACAAAGTACTGCAAAGGAAGCTCCCAGACCTTACACATGTTTTTGTTCAATACAGTATCTTTCTCCTGTTTATATGTTTTTGTTGCATATTTCTTTTTTAACACTCTTTTTCAAAATATATATTTCTCCTGACTGCATAGGTAGATACATGTTTGATGTAGAAAGGACAATTCAGGAAAGTTACATAAAAGAATATAAATCACTCATAACCCCAACATTGGGAGCTCAGGAGAGCCAAGATCATCTTAAAAACACAGACTTTGGCTTTAGACCGATCTGGATTGCGTTAGCCACTTACTACCTATGTGACCATCCATGGAGTTAACCTACCCAAGCCTCAGTCTCTTCATCTATAAAATGGGGAGGATAGTATCTATCACAGGGTCTCCTGGGTAGCTCAGTCGGTGGTTGAGTATCTGACTCTTGGTTTCAGTTCAGTCCTGAGATCAAGCCCCATGTGGAGCTCCACACTCAGTGGCGAGTCTGCTTGTCCCTCTCCCTCTGCTCCTCTCTTTCCCTAAAATAAATAAAATCTTTTAAAAAATTGTATCTATCACATAAGGGTTAGTAAAATAATATATGTATTGGCCTCAAGGCCTCACATATAAAAGTACTCAAAATGTTTATTTGGTGTATTTCCCTCCTTCTGTATATACTGCTTTACACAGTTGGACAATTTAGTATCCAATTTTTTTCACTTAGTATTACACCACTAATATTTTCTCATATTACTATTTTTCAAAAACCTGATTTTAATGCTTGTATATTGATACAGAGTATGTAATCATTTAATCATTTAATTATTTAATCATTTCCCTTTTTTTAGGGTATTTTAGCCGTTTCTGGTTTTTCACTACTAAAAAACCCCAAAACCCTGTCTTCTTTTTTTTTTTTCCCAAAACCCTGTCTTGAACATATCTGTGCCATTACCTACATTTCCTCTTTCTCTTAAATCTCTTTAGTTTTGTGACTAGTCTTCCCATCAGACTGGAGGGTCATTGAGGGCACAGGCTGTGTCTCCACCATCGGACTGGCAGCTTCCCTAGAGCAGGGACCGTGTCTTTCCCCACTCAGAGAAGGCCAGAGGCTGGGGCCATATTTGGCCTGCCCAGCACAACTTTCCCTGCCTCTGAGAGCAGCCTCTCCTGCTTCCTGAGGCTCTGGTGAGACAGCCAATCACAGGGCTTGCAGATTCTAGAGACAAGGATGGGTGGGTGACCCAAACTAGGCCATCTGTCTTTCCCTGGAGAATCTGAATTGGTGGTTAGACTGACAAAAGAAAAACAGCTATTGCTTAGTCAGGTCTTGGCAACATCCTTTTTTTTTTTTTTAAAGATTTTATTTATTTTTGACAGAGAGAGAGAGTGTACAAGCAGGGGAAGAAGCAGGCAGAGGGAGAGGGAGAAGCAGATTCCCCACCAAGCAGGGAGCCCGATGCGGGGCTCGATCCCAGGACCCTGGGATCATGACCTGAGCCGAAGGCAGACGCCCAACCGTCTGAGCCACCCAGGCGCCCCAATCTTGGCAACATCCTTAACAAACGATCCATGAGCTCCTATTGTGGGAGTTTCAGAGCCACCCCGATTCCCACTCCAAGACAGGTTACCCTGTTCCTTCCTCAGCTCTGTGACCCACCCAATATCCTTCTATTTCCTTCTCTTTTTATTTCATTAGCCAGGGTAGGTTTTGGCTGTTGGCATCAAAGAGCCCTAACTGATCCAAGTATTGGCACCAGAAAGATGGCTTCAGGCCCAGGCTTTAGGCAAAAGTTTCTGAGATTCCTGTTTATGGTCAGTATTGAGAAAACAGTATCCCACAGCACACAGAGGAGAAATAGCTAATAAAATTATCAGCTGTGAACACCAGAGATCATGTGTCCTCTGAGGGTCAAGTTCTGGGAGCTGAGTGGCTTTGGTCAAAACAGATTTGAAGGGAATAAAGAAGGGGCTGCTGGCTGGCTCAGTCCATAGAGCATGTGACTCTTGGTCAAGGGGTTGTGAGTTCAAGCCCCATGCTGGGTGTAGAGCCTACCAAAAATAAATAAATTAAATAAATAAATAAATAAATAAGGGGAATGAAGAAATTAGGAACACAGAGTGGGGTGGCCACTTATAATGGCATTGAATAATATCAAGCAAGGTAAACTTAAATAATCTAGATTATTGATTCAAGAAATAAAATAAGGGGTGCCTGGCTAGCTCAGTTGGAGGAATCTGCAACTCTTGTTCTCAGGGTTGTGAGTTTGAGCCCCACATTGGGTATACAGATTACTTAAAAATAAAATCTTAAAAAAAAAAAAAGAAAGTCAAGACCTCTATGTGCTATAGCTCAAAGAATCTTTTAAGGTCTGTTGCTACAAGGCATAGGACCATTAAAATAAGATTCGGGGGGTGTGAGAGTACAGAACTGCAAGGCGTGAAATCCATCCTATGTTCCTCAGGAACTGGTCAAATCCTCACCTGGGCCCCCTGACCTTGAACTAAAGGTTAATGTACTAGGAAGAACTAAGTGAAAGTCCTTGGCTCCCTCTTACTCCCCAAATAATAAATCAAAAACAGTTTTATGTCCCAGGAGAACTGTAGAAATGAGTCACTATCAGTGACTCAAAAGATGCAGGCAGGGGTGGAGGGGACTCCTATCTCTAGTGGGCATCTGTCACATTGTTTATTTTTGGTTTTGGCCTACCAGCATCTTAACCCCCTTCCTATGTGGGGGTGATACCCTGCTGTTTGAGTCCTGGGAGACAGTGGAGCCTCTTCTCCCACTCCAGAGAGAGTTCTGATGGTGTGCTGGCCAGATGGCAGTGGCCTGCTGGGGCATGACAGCCTCACGCAGGACAGCCCTGGGGACAGCGAGGAAGGGAAATCTTCCTGGAAGGTAGAACTTCTACTGCTATAATTATCTACCCCCAAAGAACCATATCCTAATGCCCAGAACCTGTGAAATTTACCTTATTTAGAAAAAGGTTCTTTGCAGGTATAATTAAATTAAGTATTTTGAGATAACGAGGTCCTACTAGATTATCTAGGCTGGCTAATTCCAATGACAAGTGTCCTTCTAAGAGACACACAGAGGTGACATAGCCATTGAGGTAGAGACTAGAATGATGTGGTTTCAGCCAAGGAAACTGGCAACCACCAGAAGCTAGAAGAGGCATGGAACGGATTCTCCCCTAGAGCTTCTGTAAAAAGCACAGCCCTGCTGACACCTTGATTTCAACTTTTGGCCTCCAGAATTGTAAGAGAACAAATTTCTGTTGTTTCAAGCCACCAAGTGTGTAGCCATTTGTTAATGGCAGTTTCAGAGAGTATACCACCTCTCCTGTAAAGAGAGAGACTCAGCGGGGAGTCTGCTTGAAGAGTCTCTGCCTCTGCGCCTCCCCCAACTCTCTCTCTCTTTCTCTCTCAATTAAAGAAATAAATCTTTAAAAAAGTTTTTTAAAAAGTCAAAACCAAAAAAGACAAAAAACAAAAAATCAGCAAAGCCAAGTGCTGGTGAGGATGTGGAAAGCAATTAGAACATTTTTACTTTGCTGGTAGGAATGCATATTGGTTCAGCCCCTTTGGAAAGCAGTCTGACATATTTTGGAAATTAAAAAAACATTTGCCATGAGACTCAGCCATCTCACTCTTATTTGTCCCAGAGAAATGAAAACTTGCACACACACAGAAACCTACACATGAGTATTTACAACAGCTTTATTTTCTCTCTTTTTAAAGATTTATTTTATTTATTTGAGAGAGAGAAAGCGAGCATGGGGGGAGGGGCAGAGGGAGAGAGAGAATCCCAAGCAGACTCCCTGCTGGGCGTGGAACCCTATGCAACACTTGATCCCGCGACCCCGAGATCATGACCTGAGCCAAAATCAAGAGTCCAGTGCTCAACTGGATGAGCCACCCAGGTGCCCCTTTTTTGTTTTGTTTTTTTAAGTAGGCTCCACACCCAGTGTGGAGCCCAACACAGAGCTTGAATTCAAGACCCTGAGATCAAGACCTGAGCTGAGATCAAAAATCAGATGCTTAAACCACTGAGCCATCCAGGCGCCCCTATGTAGAACAGCTTTATTAATAATTGCCCAAAACTTTTCAGAAATAATCCAGCTGTCCTTCAGCCTGGGAATAGATAAACACACTGTGGTTCCATTCACACAACAGACTACTAGTCAGCAATATAAATGAACTCCCTAAACCTGCCACAGCATGCGTGAATCTCAAATGCATTACGCTAGGAAGCCATGCCAAAAAAAAAAAAAAAAAAATTTAAGTACATACTGTATGATTTCATCTCTATTACATTATGGAAAAGGCAAAACTATAGAAAATAAAGCATATTTGCCTTTGCCAGCATGGCTCTGGCAGTCCAAGGAAATTTTTTAGGACAATGGAGGTGTTCTGTATCTTGGTTGTGGTGGTGGTGGTGACATGATGTATGCATTTGTCAAAACTCATAGAACTGTACGCTGTAAAGGGTGAATTTTTCTGCATTGATTATAATGTAATATTTTAAAAGAGATTACTAGTGTTGGTAGGGTGCCGAATCCTGACAAACCAGTGGGGGAGAGAGTGCTAATACACAGAGTGAGCAGAAGGAGTGCACGTAGAGCTCAGGATCATGACCTGAGCAGAAGGCAGACGCTTAACCGACTGAGCCACCCAGGTGCTCCCATAAGACTTTTTTTTTAAGATTTTATTTATTTATTTGAGAGAAAGAGCCAGAGAGCACAAGCAGGGGGAGCAGCAGAGGGAGAGGGAGAAGCAGACTCCCCGCTGAGCAGGGAGCCCAACTCAGGGCTCGATCCCAGGACCCCAGGATCACAACCCGAGCTGAAGGCAGCCCCTTAAGCG
>NC_138376.1:26357095-26365571 GCF_054177405.1 Leptonychotes weddellii | reverse complement strand
TTTTTTTTAAGATTTTATTTATTTATTTGAGAGAAAGAGCCAGAGAGCACAAGCAGGGGGAGCAGCAGAGGGAGAGGGAGAAGCAGACTCCCCGCTGAGCAGGGAGCCCAACTCAGGGCTCGATCCCAGGACCCCAGGATCACAACCCGAGCTGAAGGCAGCCCCTTAAGCGACTGAGCCACCTAGGAGCCCCAAGAGACTTTTGACGATAGAGAACAAATTGAGGGTTGATGGAGGGAGGTGGCTGGGGGATGGGCTAGATGGGTGATGGGTATTAAGGAGGGCACTTTTTGTGATGAGCACTGGGTGTTGTACGTAAGTGATGAATCACTGAATTCTATTCCAGAAACCAATATTGCACTGTATGTTAACGGAGTAAAATTTAAATTAAATTAAATAAAAAATAAAATCTTAAAAAAAAGGAACATGGACTGGTGGATAGAGGATGAAAATCATGAGTATTATTTACAGCCACGTGGCGTCTGCAAAAAGGACTCTACTATCTACCCAGATTTTCTTCCTTGCTGTGTCACGTATATATTTATATCTCTTACCAACAATTTTTTCTTTCTTCTTTGACAGTCACAAACTTTACAATTTAGTCCCGAAATTTCAAAATATCGAGATGTGATCATGACCAAACTAAAAGAGGGGTGACATCACACAGACATGCAGGACATAACGCTGGGGCAGTGGCTGGTGAGACCCCGGGGCGACCTCCCTAGCCACCTCCTAGGTCGGACACAGGAGAGTTGCAACGTTTGAAGGGAGCACTGGCAAGGGGTGAGGGTTATAAATATGGAAGAAAAAAAAAAGGAGTTCACATGGTTGTTGGCCAAAGGGAGGGACTGTACTAAGAGAACAGATCACAAACTCAGCAGGACCAGAAAGATGAGATGGAACCAGAGATATGCTCATAGCAGCCACTGAGGGCCCAGATCATAGAGCCCCCTGCGTCTGCTTCCTTGAAGCCACCTAAGTTCCCTCCATTCTCCATCCCACCTTGGTCAGGAGAGAGGAGTGGTGAGAGGAACCCTAGAGGCTGAGTATGGAATTAAAGAGATTGCCAACCTGACAGTCACTGCATGCCTCACTTCCTACCCTCACCTAAACATGATGGAGATTGGATAGCCAGAGAAAATTTGGAAGTCACAATTGTCACACACCCCAATTGTAACTTGAATCTACTTCTTGGGATTATCTATGGGCTAGGCAGCCACCAGTGGGATGGAGGGGGTATCCATTGTTCTGGTTTGCCCAGAATCCTTCCCCTCTCTTTGGTAACAAAAACCCACTCTCTGTTTGGAGGATTGTCCCTCCCCATTTCATGAGGACCAGGTGGGGCTGTCCACCTTAGGGCTCTCCCCAGTGCAGATCATGCGTAGGGGGTTGGAGGACACAAGCTAAGTCTCTCAATGGGGAATTTGAATCTTGAGTGGATTGCACATCTGCTCCCTGCTCTGACCCCAGAGTTGTCGCACATCTGACCTTGATCCAGAGCTCTGAGCCCCTTCACAGAATTGAGTTGTCTGTGCTTGTGGCTTAAGCAAAGGGGATGTGTTACAGGAATACAGGGGAGTTTCAGGCCCCACAGGGGCAGGGATGCAGCCAGCCATGGAAATCCATCAGAAGTCAAGGTATGGCTGCCACTGCTTCTTCCTGAATGGCTGATCCATTCATCCACCCCTCTGCAGACCAGCTTTCTCCATTTCTTCATCAGCACATCAGAAAACTGCCTTCCTGGGCTTCACTAGTTTCACGTTCCAGATCAGCTTGAAGGCGAGCTATTGGATGCAAGTCTACATCCCAGGAGAGGCGCTTGGGTCAGGTGTCCATCCCTTGTCCAGTCCACTATGGTGGAGAGCAAAGACGGGCTCATTTATTAGCATGGCTGCTAGACACCCATCCTTGTGTGTCTGGGGAGATCTTGGAGAACGTAGAGCAGGTGACACCAAAGAGAAATTAGCCACATTTTTAGGTCTACAGCCACTGTGCCCCAACCCCACTCACCAGGAGGCATGACACCACCTCAACCCTCACCATCCACGTGGCAGGACTTGACCAGGGGGAGTTCTCCTTTTTAAAAACATTGAGGTGTGGTATCTACATTACATACAGTAAAATACTCAAATCTTAAGTGAATCACTAGATGGATTTTTACATATGTGTTACCAACAACCCAAATCAAGATTTAGAACAGTTCTAACGTTCCAGAAGTCTTCCTCCTGCCCCCTCCCTGTCAACTGCCCTCCCCAGAGACCTGCAGACTCTCATCACTGAAGGATAGTTTTGCTTTTTTTTTTTTTTTTTTAGATTTTATTTATTTATGTGACAGAGAGAAGCAGACTCCCCATTGAGCAGGGAGCCCAATGCAGGACTGGAGCCCGATGCGGGACTCATGATCCCAGCTGGGATCATGACCTGAGTAGACGCTTAACCAACTGAGCCACCCAGGCGCCCAGTTTTGCCTTTTCTTGAACCACATGTAAATGTAATACACAGTCTGTATGTTTTGTCCATGGCTTTCCTCACTCAACATTATGCCTCTGAAGTTAATCCATTGCATGTGGGGTTCCTTTCTGAAGGGGACAAACCCAAAGCACAACACTCTTTAGATGGGGAAAGGGGTGGTTAAACCTTCTTAGGTTTTGGTACAAAAAGCATCTAATTGGAGCACCTGGGTGGCTCCGTCAGTTAAGTGTCCAACTCTTGATCTCAGCTCAGGTTTTGATCTCAGGGTCGTAAGTTCCAGGCCTGTGTGGCGCTCCACACTGGGCGCGGAGGCTCCTTAAAAAAAATCTAATTTTTGCTTATGTTTTGGAAGCACTAACATTGGTCAAAGTTCTCTTTGCTATACTCTTCCTTTAAAAGGGAAAAACCCACTCTTTCTCCTCTGGGAAGCTGACTGTGACCAGTTGGGGACAGGACTGATGCATTTTTCATAGCTCCCTTCACGGACAGAAATAGCTCCTCCAGTTCCTTCCCCAGCCTCCCGGCCTTGAACCTGTGAGAAGGAAAGCGTAATTACCCTCCCTGTGGCTCAGCTCACAGGGGTATGGGGGGGGGTAGCGAAGAAGGGGCCAGAATGAGCTCATGGGGGAGAAGTGGTTTTAAACACTGAGATCCACAATATAAGAGAGAACAGTGTTTCTTTAATCAGTGGTATTTCTGTGTCTGGAATTGATGGGTTTCTCCCATTTTGAGGGTCTCCTGGCTGGTTCTCGAGCTGCTCCCCTATATTCCACCCTCTCGTGGTGTAAGGGGGACGGGAGGGGCTGATATTACATGGGCGGAGCACCTACTACCCGCTAGGCACTCCCACATACATTGTTCAATCCTGACCTTACAGAGAAGGAGCCATCATCTTCCTTGGGTAGATGAGGTAACGGAGGCTCAGACTGCTTACAAATTAAAATGACTTGCCCAGGGCCACATAGCTTGTGAGTACTGAGTTTGGGAGCCAAGTCTGTCTGGATCAAAGCTTTGCTCTCAGCGACCCAATCTGGGGCCTGCGCAGTGGAGCGGTCTTCCACACCCTGGAATGGGGTGGGGCGGGGGGCTCCTTGGCCACAATGACCAGTCCTCCAGGGAAAGCCGCTCTGGTCCCACACCTGAGCACACTCTGGCAGCTGCGCCCTTCCCAGCCTCCAGCCCAGGGCCACCTGAAGCTCACCAGACCTCCTCGTTCTCAGCCAGGACTGACTACCGTTCACGCTCACATGTGGCCTTGGGTAGTGGACGGGGTGAGTGGAAGCCTTCACTGAAGGGGTGAGTCTTTAATTCTGGGATTGCAGATATTAAGGGAAGTGCAAAGGAAACAGGAAAGAATCGTTTGAGGAAGACTGTCCTAAAGGCCCCTGAGATCACTCATGGAGGCAGCCCCCTGGTTGAGGGCAGGAGGGAAGTACACCCAGAGTGAGATATATGTGTGTTAAGATATATCCAACATATTCATTCCCTCAGCCTCCCCCCACCCCAACTCTTGAAATGATTCCCAGTTGACAGATAAGGAGAGACTGAGACTCAGAACAGATAGCTTGCCCAGCTTATAACTTATACAAGTAAAAGTGTTCCAGAGTCCACACCCAACCACGATGCAGTATCACCCCCCCCAAACACACACACAAAAGGTGCCAGGTGCTGCCCAGTCTCTTTATCACGGACACTCCCCCCAGGTGACTGGCCACAGCTGGGCCTCTGTTCACGTCAAGCCCTGTGGGATGGGGAAGGAGGGTCACATGTGGACAGGGCCCCTTTTATAGCCCCACCACCCTAGCTGGCTGTCTTCTGCCACCTGACCTGCCAGTGGCTCCCTGATCCAGCTGTGCTGTTCGTCATGGAGAAGGTCCTTGCCCTGCTGCTCGTTGCCCTCGCCGTGGTCTACGCAGTTCCTGACCCTCGGGGGATCATTATCAACCTGGTAAGACGGACGTCGGGGGAGGAGTCATCTGAAGATCCAGGTGGGGATTTTTGAAACTTAGATCTTCACCTCTAATGTCTCCACCTGGGGCTGCCCGGAGGCTGAGAGGTGAGCATCTCTCCCGTTACTGCCCGTGTCTGCCCTGTGCCTCTTCCCCGCCCCCCGAGGTCCTCAGACAAGGCTGATCAGCGGGGAGTAGCAGAGCAGGGGTTTGACCCGGCTGAGGGAGCCTTCTAAAAATCCGGAGCCCTAGGCTCCTGCCCTGGAAACCTGGCTCCAGCTGTTTAAAAAGCTCCCCCAGTGATTCTGGCTTCTGACCTCGAGTGACACACAGTCACAGCTCTAAATGCCTCAGGAACATTTACTCACTTGGTTCTCGTACCAACCACGTGAGACAGCTACCGTTAGCATCAAACCCGTATTCCGATGGAACAGTTGTAGAGAAAGGTGAAGCCACCTGCCTGCCTGAGGTCCCGCGGCTGGAAAGCATTGAGCGGGGATCGGAGCCCGGACTGGTGGCCCCAGAGCCGCGCTCTCCCACTGCCCCAAGCCGCCTCTCTACCCAAAGGTTCTTAACTCAGGGCCTTGCAGGGCTCAGAGGGGCCAGGATCCGCCTGAGGTTCTAGGTACAAGCCTGTCCAGGGAGGGAGGGAGTTTTCCAGGGAGATGGTGTCCACCTTCACAGGCTCCTCGGTGGACTGCGGCACCCAGAGACGTCTGGAGACCCTGTTCTGGGTCACCTGGGCACATTCCCAGGGACCACTGAGGCAGAGGGTGGGGCAGTGACTTGCCCGGGTCACCCCGGGAGTTGGTAGTGCGGCGGGTACTAGAACCGGTGTCCCGTCTCGCAGCCACGCCCCTACCCGCGTCTCCCACGAGTGCGGGGGGCGGTGGGGGGAGGCAGACGGGCCGCCGGCCCCACGGGCTGGGTTCCCCTACACACGCCCGCGCCAGGGGAGGCACCGTCAGCGGGAGACGGTGGCGGCGTGGGGGGGGGGGGGGAGGTGGAGCAGGGACCACGGGGAGGGGCCCCGGGCTAACCGGCTGCCGCGGCAGGAAAACGGCGAGCTCTGCGTGAACAGCGCCCAGTGTAAGAGCAAGTGCTGCCGCCACGACGCGGTGCTGAGCCTGGCCCGCTGCGAGCCCAAGGCCAGCGAGAACAGCGAGTGCTCTGCCAAGGTGGGTGCCGGCGGGAAGGGGGGGCAGTTCGCAGGAGGAGGGCCCTCGGCTTCGGGGGAGCCTCAGGGAGGGAGGAGGGTCAGCCTGGACGCTGAACGCTGAGACTGAGACAGGGAGATTAACAGGCTGCACTTCCCCAGCCTCTCGTCTCTTTTGAGCCTCCCAACTGGCCAGTGAGATGGGTGCGGTCGGGGATTTGTCACCCCCATTGCGCGGATGGGTAAATAGAGGCTCTCCAGAGAGCTCTAGTTAGTAAGCGCAGATGAGGCTCAGAGTGGGAACCAGAACCTGGGTCCTCCAGGCCCACAGCGCCCCCTCGCGTGGGAGTCGGGAGGAGACAGACTGAAAAGAGAGACTGGCCTGGGGCTCTCTGGGTCGGGCCCCGGGGGCAGGCTGTGCCCAAAGTGGCCCCCCACAGCCTGTGACTCCACTGGCTCTGTGTCTTTGCAGACGCTCTATGGGGTTTACAAAAAGTGTCCCTGTGAGCGGGGTCTGACCTGCGAGGGTGATAAGACCATCATGGGCTCCATCACCAATACCAACTTCGGCATCTGCAATGATGTTGGACGCTCCAGGGAGTAAAACCCTGAAGGACGCTCCTCCTCCACCACCTCTCCCTGGCTGCCCGCCCCCCTTGACCAGCACCTGCCTTTTCTGATTGGATTCTCCGCAATTAAAGCTCTTCCTGCAACCTTCCCCTGGCTCCTGAATGTTCTTGCTGAGTCAGTGTCTTCCTTGATGTCACATCAAGCCTTTGCCTCATCAAGGCAGTTGTCAAATAGGTCAGAGGAAGGACGGATGGGTCTGGGACCAGGTGGAATGAGACTGGGCAGCCTGGAGACAAGGTTGTGAAGCAGCCACGCTGGGAATCTCTCCATCTGGGGACCAATCACACCTTCCTGGGATGCCCTTCTTGGCCCTCAAATTCTCAGACAGGAGCATGTGCACGCACACACATGCACACACTTCTAGTGGGGAGTTAGAACGGTCCATATTCCTGCCCGGCATCAAAACTTCCCAGTCCTTGTCCTGGGCTCATACCTTCGTTCTGGGCCCAATTCCCAGATGTGCCCCCCTAGCTGACACAACGCATGTGTTAAGGGCTCAGACCACTAACAATTGCTTCGGACTGACTCTGTGCTAGCAAATTCTCACAATGATCCAGGAGGGAGAATTTATTTTCTTTATAGATGAACTATCGTTCAGAGAGGTTCAGTGACTTGCTCAATGTCACATAATTAGAAAAAGTTGGCTCTACACCCATCTAACTCCACCCCTCTACCCTTTCTACAATTCCTCGTTCTTTCCCAACTACTCAGACAAATGGGTAGAATTGTAGGGAATTTGGTTTTGGTTTAATACAAAAATGTTATACCCCCTGGAGCCACCAAACCTGGGTTGCCTTAGGCAGTACTGAGGTCCCCGTCACCGAGATATGCAAGTGGAGGTTCATTGACCCTCAGTGGGGATGCAGGAGAGAAGATTCACACAAAGAAGGAAGAGAGTGAACTAATTAAAACTGAGATGCTCTCCCAGCCCCAGGATTTTGTAGTTTGTGATCAATGAAGCCTTAGAGTAACCATTAGGTTTCTGAGTTAGGACTGGATTTACCTGAAAGGAACAAAAAATCCATGTCATTATGGCTTAAACGACTAGGGACACACATCTCTCACAAACCCAGAAGTCTGGAGATGGGAAGCGCTGGCGTCTGTTTGGATGCTGGCTGTCCTGCAGTTCTGGAACCTCCTCCCAACTGGCAGATGCCTTCACAGCAGCTCCTAACGTCATGTTCTCTCACCATATTCTAAGTTAGGAAGCATGGAGTAGAGGGTGGGTGCATAGGGGGGTGAGGACAGAGTGTTTCTCCTAGCATGCCTCATCTCGCCCAAAAGCCTCCAGGCTGACTTCTCCTTATCGCAATGGCTCCAACTGGGTCACATGACCACCTCTGGCCACAAGGGAGGCTGGGAAAGCAAGTGCTGGGCATAAGGAATGGGATCGCCATGACTGGCTTGGATTGAGCCCTGTGTCAGCCTCCAAGCTGGGCATGGAGCCTGCTGAAGATTCTCTCCCCTCTCCCTCTGCCCCTCCCCACCCCACCCCACACCCCCACTCCCGCATGCTCACTCTCTCTCTCTCTAAAAAAAATGTCCTATAGGTTGTAGCCTTGCCATTGACATGTCCCACCTTAATATCCTAATAATCCTAATAATATCCTAATCCCAGGAGCTCCCCATCTTGCTGTAACTTTTTTCCTATATCTGCTAGAAATTCAGCTATAGAAGCAGGCAGGGGTATTGGCAGGCTTGAATCCATAAAAAAATTCCTAACGCTGGACCTTGTAGACATATGCTGTCTAATATGGCATCAATTAGCCACATATTGAGCCCTTGACGTATGGCTCACTTGAATTGGGGTAAGTGTAAAGTACAAACTGGATTTGGAAGACCTATTACCAAAAAAAGAATGTAAAATATCTCAAATGTTTTACAGGTTGAAATAACATTTTTGATTGGGTTATAATTAAATATATTATCCTATGACCCAGCAGTTGCACTACTAGGTTACAAACATAGTGATTTGAAGGGGCACACGCACCCCAGTGTTTATAGCAGCAATGTCCACAATAGCCAAAACAGGGAAAGAGCCCAGATGTCCACTGACAGATGAATGGATAAAGAAGATGTGGTGTATACACACACACACACACACACACACACACACACACACACAGGAATATTACTCAGCCATCAAAAGGAAAGAAATCTTGCCATTTGCAACGACATGGATGGGACTAGTGGGTATCATGCTAAGCGAAATAAGTCAGTCAAAGACAAATACCACATGATTTCACTCACATGTGGAATTTAAGAAAAA
>NC_138376.1:26304022-26356995 GCF_054177405.1 Leptonychotes weddellii | reverse complement strand
GACCTGAGCCGAAGGCAGTCGCTTAACCAACTGAGCCACCCAGGCACCCGCCATAAGAGATTCTTAACTACAGGAAACAAACTGAGGGTTGCTGGAGGGGAGGGGGGTGGGGGGATGGGGTAACTGGATGATGGGTATTAAGAAGGCCACATGATGTGATGGGCACTGGGTGCCATATGCAACTGATGAATCACTAAATTCTACCCCTGAAACTAATAATACAGTATATGTTACCTAAATTGAACTTAAATAAAAGAATTGTTTTTAAGATTTTATTTATTTATTTGACAGAGAGAGAGAGAGACAGCTAGAGAGGCAACACAAGCAGGGGGAGTGAGAGAGGGAGAAGCAGGCTTCCCACTGAGCAGCGAGCCCAGACACAGGGCTCAATCTCAGGACCCTGGGATCATGACCTGAGCCGAAGGCAGCTGCTTAATGACTGAGCCACCCAGGCGCTCCTTAAATAAAGAATTTTTAAAAATAAATAAATAAAATATATTATCAAAATTGGTTCCACTTTTGAAATATGGCCATTAGAAAATATAAAATTACCTATGAGGCTCCCATTTCACTTCCACTGAATAGTGCTGCTATTTTAAAGCTGAAGGCATATTGAGAACAGGCTTTTTTTCTGAAGCCCCTTATCTGCCTAAAAGTAGAGCCTCCCAAAAGAACTCAACTCATAAATTCCCTCCAGGGGAGGTTTCTTACAACCAGGAAAGATTAAATCTTATCACTGGAGTCTTACCACTGGAGAAGTCAGCACCACACCTAAATAGACATTGTCACAAAACTATCGTATCTGTTGTCATCTACTCTCCTAAGGGCCCATTTATCTTTCTTGAAAGTAATTCATTTTCCCCTAAGGGCCCTTTCTTCCCATCCCTCCCCTGCTTAAGAAGCCATTTTCCAAAGTGTCCTTTTCCCACTCGCCTTCTCCAGTTAAGATGGTATATATGCCCCAAATTCCAACTGCTTCATTGAGTCACTTTTTCTGTAAATTCCCCCCACATATGTATGTGAATAAAAATCTGTCTTAGGGCACCTGAGTGGCTCAGTCAGTTAAGCGTCCGACTCTTGATTTCAGCTCAGGTAATAATCTTGGGGTCCTGGGATCAAGCCCCACATCTGGCTTCCCGCTTGGCAGGGAGTCTACTTGTCTCCCTCTCCCTTTGCCCCTTCCCCTGCTCACTCTCTCTCTCACAAATAAATAAATCTTAAAAAACCCCACAAAACCCAAAAACATGTCTTTTCTCTTGCCAATCTGTCTTTTGTCAGTTTGATTTGCAGACCCCAAAAACTGAACCTAAGAGGGTAGAGGAAAAGTTTTCCTCCCTTGCATGAAACTAGTTGAATCATATCAGCGCCGTATCTTTCCCCTCCCCTTCTAAATTTGAAGACATTGGTATCCTTGGAGCCTGGGTTTCCAGCCTGCAATCTCTCCTTCCAAGGGCGTTTCATAGACTTTCTCCAAATAAGGGGAGCTCGTGTACCACCATCGACTGTAACCCTGTGTCTTTTTGATGTACACATAGCACCGAGTATCTGTCTGATACATTGAGTACAGGAGCAATTTCTACCAAGACATGGGTTACAGTGTCGCTATGACTTATAGGGGGTGCTCTAAGTAAACCTCAGCTTCCATCTCAACTCCTGAGCTCTTGCACCATGAGCCTGGCATCCTGGAGGGCACCCGTGGCTCAGGTCTGGGGCTCGCTTAATCAGAAGTGTAGCCGAGTATGGAACTTTGGGTCCAAAATCTGAATTACTTAGCTCCAAAATGTCACCCAAATAGAGCAGGGCTGCCTTGAAGCCTGCTTCTGCTGAGAACTCACGACACACACAGCCGGAGAGCTAGCATCTGGCTCGAAAAGCCTCACAACCTGCCATACAACTTCCTGAAACTCCTCTTGATTCATTCTTTCCCCGCATTATCCCCACAGCACAGCAGGTGCTCCAATCTTTCTTTTCCTCAAGCTCTTTCCTTGGTTTTCCTTTCTTTCTCATCCCTCCTTTCTCTTCTGCTTTCCCAGAAGAGTCCGATTCATCACTTTCAAGCTGTGTGACTGGGAGCAAGTTGTTCAATCCGTCTTGGGCTCCCACTCCCCCCTGTAAAATAGGGGTGATAACCGTTCTGACCCCTCATAAGGTTTTTTGTAGGATTAAATGAGATCATATATGTAAGGCATCTAGCACTGCCCCTGGCATATAGTAAATGCCCCATAAACACGGACAAATCTTTTTTTTTTAAAGTAATCTCTACACCCGATGTGGGGCTCGTACCCATGACCCGGAGATCAAGCGTTGCATGCTCTACTAACTGACACTGGCAATTCTTTATACACATTTGTCTTGTACATTTCCTTTCACATTTCTGATACTTAAGGTCAGGGGAACCAAGAGTTCAGGTATACACTGAACTTTTGGAGGGTGGATTATGGAATAGGCTGAAGCCCATTGGGGTGGGGAGGGGAGCTCAAGTCTTCTTCTCTGGGGGACTTTCATTCATGCCCCAACAGGGGAAAAGCCCGAGCCTAAGCTTCCTGTCTCTCTGACCCTTCAGCCCCGGCAATCTGTGCCATACCCACTCCAGCCCGGCCTCCCCAGCCCCCAGCACCAGGGGCAGCAAACGTTGAAAACTATTTCAATGATGGTGCATCATCCCTCCGTCCCACCCTTTCGTGCTGGTGGAGGCTCTGAGGGCCAGGCGCAAGAACATCGTTTTGGGTGGGCATGGGAGTGGATGGAGGAGGAGGGGGAGGCAGCAAAGAAGAGGGAGCATTAGAAGAAAATGTTCTTAGCTGACTTCTTTTTATCAATTTTCTTACAACGGCCATAGATGATTTTAAATGATTTCTCATTCTTCAGAAATACACAAGTCAGGTCCAGCAGACAGGAACAACTCATTATACAGGTCCAGGAATGTCTGGGAAAGGGAGGACTTTGACCTTGACCTTGGGGGTTGCTTCGCCCTCAGCCCTAAGGAGAAGCCCCCACTCCCACGCGAGTCTAGCTCTGGGGCCCATCTGCTTGCACACAGCAGAGGAGCCTGGGCTGAAGGGAACCCGTCAGACACTGTTCAGTCTGTGCCTCTGGTTGCCTCCTCCAGACTGCCCGCTGGGATTGTTGGTACCCTCCTAGTTCAATCTCTGGCATCACCTTTCCTGTCATTAACCCATGTGCCTATCCTGAGTGAATAAACAACCACCCACAGGGAGCCTCCATCTTTTCTCCTTAAGTCCTTTCACGGGCAAACCAACTCCCCTCTCCTGCACACCCAGCTCAGAGGCTACCTCAGCCCACCACCTCGGGCCAGGAACACCTGGAGCCACAGCAAAACCCCTGGTTGAGAAGGGTAGGCCGAAAACCATGATTAGGACCAGACCTTCCAGCTGTGCCCATTTACAATGCTACTTTCAAAGTTTGCTGAGCTGACCCCTCGAGAGCGGGTACTCATATTAGAAAGAGAAGCCTCGCCACGCCCCACGCCTCCCACCCGGGATTCCAAACCCTTGGGGTGGGGTCCCACCTTGGGTCGGTCCACGGGCTCCCCCAGGCGGCTGGGAGGTGCAGTCGCGGCAGACAATTCCCGGCTCCGCGTCGTTGCCGCCCACCTCCCGTCCGCTCCTCCCCCCAGGGCACCTCCTTTCCCGGGGGCCCTCCCGGCTCACCCCCCACCCCCACCCCCACCCCTACCCCGGGCGCCGACACACCTGCGTGCGACACCCGCTGCCCTCGGGCCCCTGGGCGGCGCAGTGCGACTCGGACGCCCGGCGGCCGCAACTGCTCTTGCACTTCTTGCTCCCCGGTGTCCTGCGGGGAGACGGCGCCCCCGGTCTTCCTACCTGCAGGCTCCTCCACCCCAATCCCCGCGCTGCGCCCTCACCACCGCCCCCACTCCCGCCAGGCCCGGCGGCCTGGAGCTGGGCACGCGGGATGTCCGCGCGGGGGGCGCCGGCGGGACCTCCCTTGTGCCAGAAGGGGCTAAAGAGATTTTACAGGTTTGCCTTTAGTGTCCCCCAAATAGGTTACTTCTCTCGCACGCACCTGCTGACCCAGGCCTTCCTGCCTTTGCTCCGGCGGTTCCTTCCGCTGCACAACCTTCTCTCTGCGAACTCCTACTTACCCTTAAAGCGGAGCTCGCCTGTCACCTACAGGCTCCCTCCTCCAGCACACACACACATCAGTGATCCCCAGTGCTGGGGCTTAGGACATTACACGATCTCTCACTGCCACCGTCATCTGTCAGACAAACTCTGTAGTCACTCAACAAGTATTCAGTACTGAGCACCTACTGTGTCCAGGCAGCGTTTCGGGCACTGGGAATACAGCGGAGAACGAAACAAACAGAAACGCCCAGAAATGCCATGTTCTGCCCTCCTGAAGCTGACATTCCAGAGCAGCTGGCCCATAGAACTTTTGGCAATGACAAAAATGTGCTTTTTTTCTGCATGTTCCAATTTGGTAATCACTGGCCACATATGGCTAATGAGCACTTGAAATGGGGCGAAGGGGACTGAGGAGCTGAATTTTCAATTTTCCTTAATTTTAATTAATTGTGACTTAAGTAACTCGTGGGACTCGTAACTACGCTATTGGACGAAGGCACGCGCAGCTCTAGGGGAGAAGACAGATAATAAAAAAGTGAAATAGATAGGGTGTCACAGACAAAACATTGAGCGAAGGAAACCATAAACAAAAAATACTGTGTGATTCCATTATATGAAGTTCAAAAACAAGCAAAACCAATCTACAACAAAAGAGGTCTGGAGGGTGTTACCTTTGGGACCTAGTGACTGGCAGTGAGTATAAGGGAGCCTTGTGGGGTGCTGGAAATATCTTGTTCTGGGTGGTGGTTATGAGGGTGTTTGCATGGGTTTTAAATTCACTGATTTTAATGTGAAATCAAGATTTGGGCATTTCACTGTACATGATTTTTACCTAACATATATGTGTTAGATAGCATTAATTAATAATTACTAATTATATATGTATGACCATATCTATTATGTTTGACTAAGTACTGTAAAGGAAATAAAGCAGGAGAGGACTGGATTGGCAATAGCCTCTTACTGGTCTCCCTGATTCCACACTTCCTGGTAACCCAGCCCAGGACTCTGACCTCCACCTCGTAAGGGTCTCCCCCACCCCCACCCCCACTTTCCCCAATTCTTCCCAGAACAGGAAGAATCTTTTTTTTTTTTAAGTTTTTTTTTAATTTATTCGTTCGAGATACAGAGATACAGAGAGAGAGAGAGAGAATATGAGCAGGGGGAGAAGTAGAGGGAAGGGGAGAAGCAGGCCCCCCGCTAAGCAGGGAGCCGATGCGGGGCTCGATCCCAGGACCCTGGGATCCTGACCTGAGCCGAAGGCAGACGCTTAACCATCTGAGCCACCCAGGTGCCCCAGGAAGAATCTTTTTTAAAAGGTAAAACCCATCACATCATTCCCATGCTTCAAAGCCTCCAAGGACTTCCCAGGGCATTTAGATACCGAAATGCTTTATGGGACTTGCAGGGCTTCTTCATCCCAGGGCTGCCTGTCCATCACTAGCTCTCTTGCTGCCTCACCCCCAACACACACACACACACACACACACACACACACACACACACACACACACCCGGCAGCCACCACTGGGCCTCTGAATCCACCAGATTCACCTGGCCCCTGGCCATTTGCATTTGCTGGTCCCTCTGCCCAGAACATGCTGCCCTGTGAGCTCTGTCTGGCTATCTCCCCCTGAGGCCTCCCTGAACACCCAGCTACCGCAGCCCCCATCAGCTGGCCTCACTATGTTCACAACACCAGGATTCTCTGAAATTATTTTCATCTTTCTCTCGCTCTCTCTTTTTATTCTTTAACTTTCTACCTCCTGCTAGAACTTCAGTTCCAGGGGGGCAAGGCTCTTTGCCTATTTTGTTCACTGCCATATTTCTTAGCCCCTAGGGCTAAAATCCTCACACACAGTAGGTGCTGAATGCATAAGTGCTGAATAAGTGAGAATATTATAATATTCTACACCTTTAGGTCTTTCTTGAAATTTCACTTGATCCGTAAGCACCGTGTTTCAAACTGCACCTTCTCCTTACACCCTGACACCTCATGGAGGGGGAAATCAACTCTCATCCCATATTGGTTTGGATGTTGGGACAGATCACGCACATACCAAGATCAAAGGAAAAGATTTATGACTCGAACACAGGAGGAGGTGTGAGGGGGTGTGAGCGGCAAGGATGAACGGGTGTGTGGCTTTGGTTTTTACTGTGGCTAGGCCATGGGGCCAGACTGAGGGTTCCCCTGAGCAGGCCGGGGGTTGTGTGGTCTGCACTGCCCAGCAGCGCCAAGGGAGGGGGCATGTGCTTTTCGATCGGCTTGCCTGGATGTGGCCAAGGGGCTAGAAAACTGTCACTGGCCAGTCATCAAAACGGAATCTTCCTTTTTCTTGTGTCACGCTTGGGCTTCTCTGCTTTGGCCCAGAAGTTACACCTGTCACTTCACTGGCTAGAAATGTTCACACAGCCCAAGCAACCTGCAGGAAAGCAATCCTTCTGGTGCCAAGGATGAAGAAAATGAAATGGGACTTGAATTCATAGCATTGTCTCTTGCCTTGTATTGGGAAAAAAAAAAAAAAAAAGGAAACTATGTGGGGTAAAGACCTCACCTTAGAAATAAGGCTTTTTTTTTTTTTAAAGATTTTATTTTATTTATTTGACAGAGAGAGAGAGAGACAGCTAGAGAGGGAACACAAGCAGGGGGAGTGGGAGAGGGAGAAGCAGGCTCCAGGTCGAGCAGAGAGCCCGATGCGGGGCTCGATCCCAGGACTCTGGGATCATGACCTGAGCCGAAGGTAGACACTTAACGACTGAGCCACCCAGGTGCCCCAGAAATAAGGCTTCTGAGAGAGAGGATGAGAGCCCGTGTCTGGGCAGAGAAAAGGCTGATCAGATGGGAGGGAAAAGATGTGGTTATATGAAGGTGGCCAGGAGTTTTGCCTTTTCAGCATTAAGATTATTCCTCTAAAACCTCCATGTGAGGAACATGTTAATATTTGAATGTCCAGATGCAGAAAAACAATGCCTCTGATTTTGCATATTAACTCCTATAAGTCAACAAAGAAAGAAACAAAGGGGAGGGGGAGGAGGGAGGAGAAAGGAGAGGAAGAGGGGGAAAAGGGGGAGGAAGGGAGGAGAGCAGCAGATGGTGGAGCAGGAAGATAGAAGGCAGTGGACTCAAGGACAACCTCACCCAGCAGAGCCTTCATCCACCAGCACGTGTGGGAGAAATCATCTACCTTGCTTGAGCTATCATTTCAGCAGGGTTTTGTTTCCTTAGCCAG
Organism: Leptonychotes weddellii; assembly: GCF_054177405.1. Taxonomy (NCBI): domain Eukaryota; kingdom Metazoa; phylum Chordata; class Mammalia; order Carnivora; family Phocidae; genus Leptonychotes; species Leptonychotes weddellii. The sequence continues at coordinate 26,349,656 of NC_138376.1, read as the reverse complement.
AAACTTGTATCCTAAATGATTGGTTTGGATTTGGAAATGATCTTCATATCTACCCAGAGAGAAACGGTTGAGCAAGATATGGTCCACATAATACAATAAAATTAGGCAGTATTAATGTTTTAAAGAAGACTTCAGTGACATGGGGGAAATGATGGAGATAAAATAATATAGGAAAAAGCAAGTCCTGATTTCTGTGTGAGGCAAAGGCTCTCTGAGCTACACTGTCCTTATGTCAAATGATAGGCGGCGAGCGCGTCCGGGGCAGGGTGGCTCCCAGGACAAACTGAACTTGGGGGCAAGGCAGGGTCCCAGGGTTCCAGTCTGACCCCAGTGAGTGGGTCCAGACATCCAGAGCTGAGGCCAGGCATCTTTATCAGGATCTGCCAGGAACGGGGGTGGGGCTCCGAGTAGCTGCCCTCTCAGCTGTGGGGACACCAGGTAAAACCAGCACCCACCCCCATCAGAATATTCCCAGGGAGGCTGACTCCACCCCCGCATGCGACCCAGGTGAAGCCTATCAGCTAATTCTCCCACAACGATTGGTTCAAGGGTGAACATGTGGACTGAGCCAATCCAGTCAGAATCAATCTCAGGTGGTTTGCTGCGAAAGTGTGGGACAGAGCTGTTTCCTTTCTCTGGAAGATGTGATGTGCATGTGAGGTGGATCTGTGATTAAGAGCCTGCCCTCTGGAGCAAGACAGCCTGGGTTCAAATCCCAGCCCCATCCCTTACTCTGAACCCCTGAGAAGGGTACTCAACACCCTATTTGTAAAATAGGTTTATTTATTTATTTCTTTTAGTGATCTTTACACCCAACATGGGGCTCCATCTCATGACCCTGAGATGAAGAGTCGTATGCTCTTCTGACTGAGACAGCCAGGCGCCCCCCTATTTGTAAAATAGGGATAATTATAGTACCTACTCTAAAGTTGTTGTAACAATAAAATGAGTTAATATAGCTAAGAAAGCACTTTGCACAGTGTGTGGAACATAAGTGCTCAAGAAATCCTAGGTGTTATTGTTAGGAGACACCTGGAACTTTTGTAGCTACTGAGAAGGAATCCATCCTCAGGGCCATGGAGCTGCTGGATTCAGCCAGACCTGAGGCCCACCTGCCATTGAACTCCCAGTTCTGACCACCGATGAATTTCCTGATCATCTAGACCAGTTTGGGTTGTTTTGGATACTTGCAGCAGAAAGACTCCTCATTGATTCCCCCATGGTGTGACCTTGAGAGTCATGTAGCTCTCTGAGCCTCAGTTTCTTTAAGCATAAAATGGAACTGATAATATCTGAGAGAGTGGAGACCTCAGTGCACCAGGTCTTTCCTACCATAGGCATGAACATTTTTGCATTTATACTTTGCACACATTCTCATCAACATTCTCTCAATGATCTCCACCCTTGTGCTCCCCTTGGAAAGCATTTCAATATTCCCTTCCAGTCCTTTCTACCACATACTTATCCATGGGCACCCCACCATATTCCTCAACCCTGCCTTTCCCATACAGCCCTCCATGCCCCTCCTGGACCCAGACTCTTCGCTCACCTACCTCTACCCCGTTCCCTTCCTGCAGTTCCGCCCTGAGACCACCCCACCTCCAGATAGAACTGAACTTTCCCGCCCCCAGACTGGAATAATCCCTACTAGGTTCCCTCTCCCAGGAAGTGCAGACAGAGGCCAGAGTCAGGAAGTGACTTTAATGTCTCAGGAGCTGGACTGTGAGCAAGATGGGGGCTCTTCGGGCCCCTGTCCCCGAGGGAGGGAAGGGGGTCCGCAACCAGCCTGTGTCCGCCTCTAAATCAAATGGCACCGGCGGGAACAGACTGGGTCCTTGGATATGCAGCTCAAGCCGCTTTGGCAGGGGCATATGATGTTGATGGCTCCCTTGGTCTGTGGGAAATGCGAACAAGAGTTGGGAGGGACCGAGGTGCAGGGAACAAAGGGGTTGTCTCGGGGACAGAAGCACGAGTGAAGGGGTGAGCCGACCTGAGGTCTGTCAGCTCTACAGCAGATAGCTTTATGACCTTAGGCAGGTTAATGAGCTTCTTGGTTCCAGTTTCCTCATCTGTCGAATGGGGATAATAGTAGTAACCTGCCCCACAGGGTGACCATGAGGACTAAATAAAATAGAGCAAGGGCCCATAATGAAAAGACCCTCTGGCCACCCCAGCTGTAGAGTCAGGGGACTGGTTGCTTCCCTGGGCATTGGCTGCTCCCCAGACAGGGACATGGAGGCCGAGCCCATTCTTCTAGAAAGGTCTGGGCCCAGGGCCAGATAAGAAATGACAAGCAGTAACAACATGTACGCTGCGTTCTGCATCTCTGCAGGCTCATAACCAAGCTTGGATGAACACTGTCGTTGCCAGGACAACCCGGTGAGGTTGTCGCTTTAGCCCCATTTTACAGATGAGGAACCTAAGGCTCAGAGAGCAGAAGTGACCTGGCTGAGGTCACAAAGACAGGGAGTGGAAAACTCAGATCCAGGGGCACCTGCGTGGCTCAGTCGTTAAGCGTCGGCCTTCAGCTCGGGTCATGATCCCAGCTTCCTGGGATCGAGCCCCGCATCAGGCTCCCTGCTCAGCGGGGACCCTGCTTCTCTCTCTCCTTCTGCCTGCCGTTCCCCCTGCTTGTGCTCTCACACTTGCTCTCCCTCTCTCTCTGTCAAATAAATAAATAAATAAAATCTTAAAATAAATAAATAAGCCAAACTCAGGTCCCACTCCAAAGCTGTGGTCCAGCCACCACAGCGCCGTGCTCCTCTCAAAAAATGAGGGAGGTGGGGATTGGTAGGGAAAAGTCTCTTCCCATCTACTTTGCCTCAATGCATCAGAGTAGAGATGTTCATTCAACAAACATTCGTTGAACACCTACTATGTGCAGATACTAAGTTGGGAGGTAGGGTGTTCAAAGATGAACATGCTGCAAGCCCGCCCTGGAAGAGCTCCAGCCGGTGGTGGAGGCAGACAGAACACAAGGCGAACTGGGGGGAGATCCACGCTGCGCTGAGGGTATGAGCTCAGGGGAGCTCCGAGGAGAGAAGGCTTCCCCGAGGAGGTGACTGGAGTTGGACTGCGGGACGAATAGGAGCTGGCCGGGTAGAGGAAGGGCTGAGGGCACTCCAAGCAGAGGGTGGGAAAGCAGGGCAGCCACGTGGGCTTCTGTAACCTCCCCGACCCTTCATGGCAGAGTTGGCCGCCCCGCCCAGAGCCTCACCTGGAACAAGCACAGCATGGCGATTCTGGCCTTAGGGGCACAGAAGGCACCAGCACGGTCCAGGTCTATTAGGCAGCAGTCACTGGAACACTCAGAGTGGTGGGAGCACTCAGCCCCATTCACCTGTGGGGACAACTCTCGTGTCACCAGCTCTCTGGCTGTGTGGGAAGGGGAGGGAGGATGCGTGGTATCGCCAAGGCCCCAGGGGTCCAGGAAGAGAAGCCACGAGATGGTGACCCACCAGGGCCTGCACCCGCCCCAGAGGAGCAGGAGAGGAGGGGGGGTTAGTACTTCCTTCCCTGGGCGCCCCCCGCCCCCCGCCAACCTGGGCTAGGGGACAAATGCTCCCAGATCACACTTTGGTGGGGTGGGTGGAAAGAAAGGGAGGGCGAGAGAGATGGGGAAGGGAAGGAACAGTGATTGTGCTCAGGGGAGGGGGGAGAGGGGATTAGGGTGGGTAAGGCACGGCTGGGGGGCCAGGTCTGAGACAGCGGTGGGGGGGGCGTTGGCTGAGGGGGGAGGGCATGGTGCTGGTCATAAGACCACTTTCTTTTACCTCCAGGGCCACCAGGGAGGTGAAGCAGGGTTTTGAAGCCCTTTAGGGGGGACACATTAAGCTTCCAGCCCTGGGAACCAGTCCCCATTTGGGGATGGTATCCACACCCACCCCTTATTTGCTCTCCAAACCCAACTGGTGCCTCCTGGCTGCTCTATGATGCCAGGGCCACCACCCTCGACTACAGTGGAAGGTTCGAAATGCTCTTTGGGCTCACCTTCATGAACCTCTTTTTAAAGGGCAGGAACTCGCCCCAGCAAGGGAGCAGGACCCCCACGAGGAGCACGAAGGCTGTGGCCATGGGCCTGGGCATCAAGGTTCAGGTTCGAGGCTCTGCTGGGGATCCAGGGGCCCCAGTGATAAACCCCTTGCCTGGCACGTGACCCGGCGCCCCAGGGGAGCGCCCTGGGCCGGGGGTGGGGGGTGAAGAAGTTAATGGTCACAGGCTGCTCAGGAGTGGAGGCGGACTGAAGCCCTTTCCAGCACCGCCAAGGACTCTCTCAGGCCCTGGGAAGCAATGGAATAAGGAAAAGAGCTCCGGTGACACCCTGATTCAAGCCTTGGACAGGCTGGATTGTACCTTTTAGGGGTCCTAGGGGCCTCCATGGGTCTTCCAAATTGAAAAAAAACCCACCTGTGAGGGACGCCTGGGTGGCTCAGTCAGTTAAGCGTCTGCCTTCGGCTCAGGTCATGATCCCAGGGTCCTGGGATCGAGCCCCGCATCAGGCTCCCTGCTCAGTGGGAAGCCTGCTTCTCCCTCTGCCTGCCGCTCCCCCTGCTTGTGCTCTTTCTGTCTCTCTCTCTCTGACAAATAAATAAATAAAATCTTAAAAAAAAAGAAAAAGAAACACCTGTGAAAGAAAATTTTGTTTTGAAAAATTATGCAGTCGATATAGTGAAATGAAAGGAGCTTCCTTCCTAACAGTCTGACTCTCTCTTTCTCTTTGTCCTTGGTGCCCCCAATTGCCCCCCACCCTGTATCTTTTGGAGGAGCTAGTGCCGACTTCTGGTGCTTCTCACGCCCTCTCCAGGTCCAGTCTTGTTGTCAGTAAGAATCAGGAGGTAAGACGAGACGGCCTCCAAGACCTAGGACTTGTCGCTCTTGATGAGCCGATTAATTGTCTAAGAATTTGTCTGTGAAATGTATGAAAGTCAGGGCTGCGGACAAAATGGAGGGGAGGAGAGAGGAAGACTCAGAAGGAAGAGGAGGTTAAGGGACAGTGGAATGTAGCAATCAGTGGAACTGTGGGGGAGGTAGGCCTTCCTCAGGATGTCCCTCTCCAAGAAAACCCCACCTCACCTCACCTTTGCCCGCTTCTGCTTTTAAAAATTTGCTCTTGGGGCGCCTGGGTGGCTCAGTGGGTTAGGCGTCCCACTCTTGATTTCAGCTCAGGTCGTGATCTCAGGGTCGTTAGATTGAGCCTCCCATCAGGCTCCGTGCTCAGCGGGGACTCTGCTTGACATTCTCTCTCTCCCTCTCCCTCTGCCCCTCCCCCTGCTTGCTCTCTCTCTCTCCCTCTCTCTAAAATAAATAAATAAATCTTTTAAAAAATTTGTTCTTAAGAAGAGATGTAAGAAGCCCTGGCTTAGTAGGGGGTGCTACAGATTTAATTATGCCCCTCCCAAATTCATATGTTGAAGCCCTGCCCCCCAATGTGATGACATAGGTGGAGGTGGGGACTTTGGGAAGTGATTAGGTTTAGATGAGGTCATGGGGGTTCCCCCCTAAGGGGTTTAGTGCCCCGATAGGAAGAGACACCAGAGGGGCACCTGACTGGTTCACTTGATAGAGCATGCTACTCTTGATCTGGGGTCATGAGTTTGAGCCCCACACTGGTGGTAGAAATTACTTTAAAAAAAAAAAAAAAAAGACACCAGAGAGCTTGCTGTCTCTTTCTCTCTGCTATTTGAGGACATGACACAAAAATGCAGCCATCTGCAAGCCAGGAAGAGGGGTCTCACCAGAACCTGACCATGATGACACCCTGATTTAGGGGTTCTAGTTTTCAGAACTGTGAGAAATACATCTCTGTCATTTAAGCTACTCAGTCTATGATATTTTGTCATGGCAGCTGGGCTGACTAATATAGGGGTCTTAAGGCTTTTCTCTGAGAATAACAGCCTCCACTGTACTCAGAGGGTTTTGGATCCATAATCCCATTTAGCTCTCGCTGTTTCAGTCAGGGTAATTAATACTCGCTGTCACAACAGAGAGCTCCCGAAATTTCAGTGGCTTGGCACAATAATGTCTTATTTACCACTCATGTAAAATCTGATATGGGACAGAAGACCTCTCTTCCGTCTTGTAGCTGCATCATCTGGAAGACTGGCCTCCAGGGTCATGCTAGAAGGTGGAAGAGAGAGATGGAGGAAGTACACGGACACTTAAATGCCTCAGCCAGGAGCGACACACGCCTCTTCCACTCACAGACCCTTGGCCAGAACTAGTCACATGACCTCAGCCTTCTGCAGGGGAGGCTGGGAAATTCAAGGAAGTCCCGGAGTATTCAGTGTATTCTATCATTTCTGCTGCATAACTCTTATCCTCATTTTACAGATGAGGAACCCAAAAGTTCAAGGCACAATAACTTGCCCAAATAACACAATTAAGTCACAGAGCCAGATATAAATGCAGGGCATTCTAGCTATTGAGCCCAAGCTCTTACCACTGTCCCACCCTGTGGTAGGTGGTCAGAAGGCTTTGTTCCCAATAAAGGGATTCTTGTCATTACTGTGTCCTCTCCCTCCAGGAGTCGTGATCTACTGCTCTCTTCAGACCCATAGTCTGCTGCTTGGGGCAGCTAGTTACCCATCCACGAAGCTCACCATCTCTCCCAGCCCCATTGTGAACTAGAGGGTATCCCCAGGCACTCATAATTCTTTGTACAGAGTTCCCTCCTTCCCTGAAGTATTCGGTCATGCCCTTGTGAGTGTTAGAAAACTGGAAAATACTTTTAACTGCTCAGAAAAGGGCAGATCTGGAGGCAAGAGGCCAGCCACTGTGCGTCAGGATTGGCAAGCTGGGATTCTTGATCTGGGGTCCAAGGGCCCCTGGGAAGTTCACTGAAGGCCCTGAGGGGATGGTGGAGCCCTTGAAATTCTATGTGCATGGCTTAAAAAGTTTTTTTAAGACAGAGAACCCCTGTTCTCTGTCCCTTCACCTTCCTTCCTCTGACATTCTCCAGTGTCTTTCTTCTTTCCTGCACCTTTCTAGTGGTTTCCATGACAATGTTGTCACCGGTCTACAGCAAAATGATGAAAATGAGGGTAATGTAGGGTTTTTTGTTAAAGATAAATTTAAAGAATGCTTCTGTGTTCTAAAATTATGCCCTTCCTACTTTTTTGGTGGTTCAAATGTGTTTTTATGAAACAATGGCAATAATACAATGGTAGTTTTGTTTGGTTTTCCCTGTTGTTACATGGTTGTTATATACACATTGTTAATGTGCAAAATCTGTGAACCCCCAAAGTTTTTTGGAAGTTTTTTTTTTTAAGATTTTATTTATTTATTTTATTTATTTGAGAGAGAGAGCTGGAGGGGAGAGAGAATCTGAAGCAGATTCCGAGCTGAGCGCAGAGCCTGACACGAGGTTGATCTCATGACCGAGAGATCATGACCTGAGCTGAAAACAAGAGTCGGAGGCTCAACTGACTGAGCCACCCAGGGGCCCCAGAAGTTTTATCAGTCTGTGCAAATCCAAAATAAAATTCTGGAAAAAACTGTAGTGGAAATTGTCTGTTACTCAATTCATTCCTGAAGGAACTCCTAAGGTAATCTGGGGAGAATGATGAATAAGGAGGTGCCCGAAAGAGTTTGAGATGTGGAGACAGCCCAGCCAAAGCTTCCTAGAGAAGATGGGCAGTGGGAAATATTTGGGGGTGAAGGGGTGGAGACACCAAGGTCCTATGTGGAATGCCCAGGACAGCCCTGGATGCCAGCAGGAGGGGGCAGTGCTCTTTTTCAAAGCCTTGAAGAGAGACTAGGATTCAGGCAAACTGAGAATAAAGGCCTTCCAATCAGGGGTTCAGGGTGAGCAAAGATTTGGAGGTAAGAATGAGCACAGCAGTGAGGACAGGCTGTCTGCTTGTGGAAGGACATGGTGCAGTCAGGGCAGTCAGTGCTTTGGGAAACTTGCAGGGCCATGAGGGTAACCCCAGTTGAGGTGGCTCCTCAATGGACACATGGGCTGGTGGTGGCAGTGGGGAGATGGGGGATTGCTGGTTCCTGACAAATGGGGATGGTTGTTGGCAGGCAGAAACACAGATACCCAGAATAGCCCAAGTTGTGACACGTGAGGATTGCTCTAGATCCAGGAAATGCTCCCCCAGGGGCAGGAGTGAGTCATGGACATGTTCCTTTGGCCAGGGACAATGCCAAAGAAAGGTTGCATAGAAACATGTGCCCACTGCCTCGCATTCCCCAAAAGCATTAGGCTACAGTTCATAGACCAATGAATTTCGCTTTTTTTTTTTTTACTAAAAGAGATACATTTTATACTGGTATTCAGACAACCCATAGATATTGTTAACATCCATTCCAACCAGTTGATGTCTGTGTCACGCTGGTGGTTGAATATTTGGATTATCATCATTGCAAATGTGTGTGTATGTGTGTGTACACATACACGTGTGTATGTGTGTATGCAACTAAAGTTTCACAAAATAACACATTTACTATATGTGATCTGTTCTGAGATTATTCATTCTATTCCATCTTTTAAAAATGTTGGTTAGGGGGCGCCTGGATGGCTCAGTCAGTTTAGCATCTGACTCTTGGTTTCAGCTCAGGGTTGTGAGATGGAGGCTCCCCACTCAGTGTGGGCTCTGCTTGGGATTCTTTCTCTCTCCCTGTCCTTCATCCTCTGCCCCTTCCCCCACTCAGGCTCTCTCTCTCTCTCTAAAATAAATAAGATCTTTAAAACTGTTGGTTAGAATCCACCAAATTGATTTCACCGCTCTATTGAGTCCAGCTGACTTGACCGTAGGCATCTCTCAGTCTCCATTTGCCCACTGATTCATTCATTCACCAAACACTTAGTGACACATGCTTTACGTTAAGCACGTTGTCGTCAGGCTTCAGTTGCAGCTAACAGACACCACTGTACCTGTTCTAAGCAGAAAGGGATGTAAGACAGATAACTGGGGACTTACAAGGTCACCGAAAGGACTGGAGGAGTGAGATCCAGACTGAGCCTCCAGGAATGAAACCCCCAAAACACTGCAGAACTGAGCTGCCAAGGAAGCTACTACCTCAGTCTCCGTCAGGAAGGTAGGAGTCAGGAGGCCACCACCGCCACCGTCAGCACCAGGAACACACACCTCAGCTGTGATCTAGGGATCAGGGAGCGGCTGCCAAAAATGATTGGCTGTGTCATGGCTACGATATCTGCCCTAGCCAAAAAAAAGAATGCCTCCCACACAAACCCTTCTGCCCCACTTACCTCCACGCACGTCAGTTCTTAGGCAGCGCATGTGATCAGTGACACCTAAATCACATCTGGAGTCCTGGGTGTGGTAGTCTAACGTTTTGCTTTCCAGCCCAGCTATCCCGGAAGTCACACCAGGAGGAGGTGAAACAGAAGCTAACCAAGCCAGCTGACAGCAGCTCCGCCCCACCCCCCCAAGCCAGGGACAAATGTCCGGAAGTGGTACAGGTCACCTGGTGTGAAGGTAGGTTTCTACTCCCTGTTGGAAAACTTTTCAAATTTTACAGCTGCATGTTGCTCTGAACACCAACCTATGCCTGATATTTCTATGCTTCTCTTTCATATGTATTTAATCTGTTGGCTTTTTTAAAATCACAAGTTTGTTGGTCAGGGTTTTTCTTCTCCTCCGGCAATCTGGTGAGGAAATCCCATGCCGCACAGCCTTCCGCCTTACCAACTGCGCTGTTCTTATGCACCCATCCTGGCCCACTCTCTGGAAGGTCAGTGGAAGCTGCTCTGTCACTTTCTTCTAGCAGCCATCAAGGGGGAATGCTCCCTCTGCTCTGTGCCATTATCGGCTTTGCTCACTGTAACTTGAACTTGCTCCTCCCCTCTAGACTTCCATGGAAATCATAGTTCCTCTCCCTAAAAACAGTCGCTTCACGGACAAAAGATGATATCTGCCACTTGTGGAAACCAAGGCAAGAGATGGTCCTGGGAAAGACAGGCAGATAGATGAGCTCACCTCCCCTTTCTGTGTCCCTTGATGGACCAAACTCGCTCTCCCCTCTGGTACCCAGCTCTGTGCTCAGCTGCCAGCTCCTATTTAAGAGGATACAATAAGAGCACTCAGAGCTCAATCAATGTCTGTCTAATAAGTAAATTGTAAAACAAATCACTAATAATGTAATCTCATTTACCAAGACAGGGCTATAGGATATACCAATAGGTGTAGACATGGTAAAAGAAACTGCAAAATAAATGGCTTAATATAAGACAGAGATTTATTTCTCTTTCATGTAACATTCCAAGCATACATAGTCCAGGGCTGATACGGCAGCTCCAAAGCCTCAGTGGCCCAGGCTGCTCTGGCATCTATGAGTATTGTTTGTTTTTTGTTTTTTAAAGATGTTATTTCTTTATCTGACAGAGAGAGAGAGCACAAGCAGGGGGAGTGGCAGGCAGAGGCAGAGAGAGAAGCAGGTTCCCCGCAGAGCAAAGGAAGCCTGATGTGGGACTCGATCCCAGGACCCCAGGATCATGACCTGAGCCGAAGGCAGTTGCTTAACCAACTGAGCCCCCCGGGCGCCCCCTATGAGTATTGTTTTAATCAGCAAGGTCCAAGATTGCTTATCAAGCTGTTCCTGTTTCAGGCAGCAGAATGGAGAATGGGGGAAGAAAGGGTTTGAATCCTGCCTTTAAGGACTCTTCCATTCCTTTGGCCAGTCATAGTCACATGGCCAAACCTAGCTGCAAGGGAAGCTTGGAAATGTAGTATCTATTCTAGGCAGCCATGTGCCCTGCAAAAAATGAGGCACGGCAGCAGTCTAGCAGTCTATGTTGTGTGTGTGTTTGCCAGGGGTATGCTTTCTAATCCCACAAGGTAATTCCCATTCGTGCCCAAGAGTCCTGTCTCTAATCTCCTTAATCATGCAATCTCCATACCACACCTTCTCTACCTCCTGGACTCACATTTGACTCCAGCATCCCCCAGCATACAAGCACCCAGTGTGATATGAGAATGGAGAGGCCTTACAGTGAGGATTCATTTGCCTTTGTCATTGTGAGCTCAGACTGACAGGGCTGGGCCAAACACAGTACCCACATTTACACCCCTTGGAAACAACAAATATTTGCCAGCCATGTGTCCAGAAGATGTCACTGGAGCTCTGCAGTTAGCCTTGATGGTTTCCAGCCTTAGGAAACAGGATTCGTTACATAGTGCCTCTTCCCTGCCTTCCAATAATGTGACCTGGGTTACCTCCAGCCTTGGGGAATTTCCCCTGAGGTTCCACCCTGGGGTCAAATCTGAGGAATCTGTTAGCTCTCGTGGAAGTAGCTGAGGTTCTCACACTTGCTCTGACCACTTGGACCTTCTGGTGCTCTCTGTAGAACACCAGGAAATGGCCAAAGATAAAATCCAAGTTCATGAACTCCGCTCTCTTTCTCTGCCTTCCTTCCCTCTTCTCACTCTATTGTATGTATCTAGGTCACTGCTTCTCAGACAACAATACATAAACTATTTTAAGAAATCACATTTCTGTTCTTCTATTATTATGTGTTTGCTCTGTTCTCATTCATTTTGAAATCTCTTACTCATCAGCAGATAAGCTGTAGTAAGTGCCAAACATTTAGGAGAAAAATATCTATTCACTTACTTTTTCCTCCCAATTAAGGAAAGACATGCATCACTTAGTTTTGGCTATGGGACTTCCTGGCCCAACTCAAGGAAAAGAGGTGTTTTAAGGTGGCAATGACTGAGAAGCTCTGGGGCAGAGGGTTAAGAGGAGAGGAAGACAGCAGAGAGGAAGGGGGACCTCCCAGGCTGGGGTGTTGATTTATCTTTTGACTTAGTGGGGCCAGGTGTCATGGAGGAGGAAAGTTCTCTATCCACTCACTTCTTATTCCTCTCAAAGGAAACCATATCATGTTCCAGGACATTCAAATGGCTATAGTTTCTTGTGGGCAGGGATCACAGACATTAAGCTCCCACACTTGAGTGCACTGTTGCAGATTTTTTGTACTCATTCTTGTTTTGAAAGAAGAGAACCGACCCAGTGACTGGACCCAGGCAACAATCATTTGTTATTTGTTACCTATCATTGCATAATGAAATACCCCAAAGCTTAGTGGCTTAACACATCATTTCTTATTTCACAGTCTCTGTGTGTCAGGAATCCAATCACAGTGTAGCTAGGTCCTGTGGCTCTGGGTCTCTCACAGGGTTGCTATCAAGGTGTTAGCTGAGGCCGCGGTCATCTTCAGGCTTGAACGGGGTGGATCTGTTTCCCAGCTTCCCCAAGTGGTGGTTGGCAGGCTTTGGTTCCTTGCAGGCTGTTAGACTGACAGTCTCAGTTCTTCACAGGCTTTGGCCTGAGTCCTGCTCAGGTTCCTTGCCACATAGACCTCTCCATAGGACAGCTTGTAGCATGGCAGCAGTCTTCATGAGCATGAGCAAGTGAAAGGCAAGACAGAATGGAAGCAAGATGGAAGTCATAGTCTTTTGTAATCTAATCTTAAAAGTTAACAGTCTCGGGGCACCTGGGTGGCTCAGTTGGTTAAGCATCTGCCTTTGGCTCAGGTCATGATCCCAGGGTCCTGGGATTGAGCCCTGAGTCGGGCTCCCTGCTCAGCAGGGAGTCTGTTTCTCCCTCTCTCTATGCCCATCCCCCCGTTCGTGCTCTCTCTCTCTCAAATAAATAAAATCTTTAAAAAAAAAGTCTCTTCCTTTGCCATCTTCTGTTGGTTAGAAGCAAGTCACTAGGTCCAGGTCACATTCAAGGGGAGCAGATTACACAAGGCATATTTGGGAAGTGGGGGTCACTGGGGTCATTTAGAAGGCTGTCTACCACACTTGCCATCTATTATTATTGGAGAGATATAAATGTTATATTTGCTGATGATTAAAGGATTCCTATTTCACAAAAGATAAATCAATCTCTCTCCTCTCTCTTGTTTCTTCACTCATAACAGCAACTCTGAAGTTCTTATTGCTTTGAGCTCAGGGAGCAGTTAGTGGTAACATGTGAGTTGAGAGAGAAGGAGAGGCTCTGCTTTAAGCCGTAGGACAAAGCCAGGGACCCCAGTCCGGTTTCCTTGAGAACACTGTGCCAAGATCCTGCTGGAAGTCATCTTGTGGGGACAGCTGAAGTTCCCTTGTCTTATAATTGGCAGTCTGGCTGGCTAACTGTCATCTACCAGCAAGCCAGCCCCTACCATAGTCCCATCTGAGGGAAACTGATTAGTTTCCTTTTTGGTAAAATTCTCTGCCTTCCTTCCCTCTTCTCACTCTATTGTATGTATCTAGGCCACTGCATCTCAAGCAACAATACATAAACTATTTTAAGAAATCACATTTCTGTTTTTCTATTATTATTTGTTTGCTTCTTGCTCATTCATTTTGAAATCTGTTACTCATCGGCAGAGAAGTTGTAGGGAGTGCCAAAGTTTTCCCACCCTGGAGAACTCCCTCTCTTTCCTCTCCTCCCCCCTCCTCTTCAGAGATTCAATGCAAGCCCCTCTCTTCTATGAAGCCTTCTCAGAATCAACTGAAAAGATGGAAATTTCCTTGGAAATGTAATTGCCTGAAGGTAAAAAAGGTAAAGAAAAAAGCTAACCATCTGAGAGGAAGCCTGAGGGAAGAGATATGATGGCAACTATCAGCTATGAAATTTCTCTTTTCTTTGAAAGCCAACTTCTGTAGGGGGAGATAGATGCATCTAGCTGCTAAGCACACAGTAGGTATTCCATTAGTCCTGGTTGATCGATGCCACCTGGGGTGGTTCTTAAATGTTCTTAAATGTTCACAAATTCTTTGCCACTCTTCCCTTCAAAAGGTAGAGCCTAGGGGCACCTGGGTGGCTCAGTCAGTTAAGTGTCTGACTCTAGATCTCAGCTCAGGTCTTGATCTCAGGGTAGTGAGTTCAAACCCCGTGTTGGGCTCCACATTGGGCATGGAGCCTACTTAAAAAAAAAAAAGATTAAAAAAAATTTAAATGTAAAAAAAGAGCCTAATTCTCCCTTCCTTAAATGTGGGCTGTATCAGTGAATCACTTCTAACGAATAGAATGTAGTGGAGTGATAATGTACGACTCCTGAAGTTAAGTCAGAAAAATTATTGCAGCTTTCCCCCGCTTTCTCTTGGATGATTCACTTCTAGGGGAAGCCAGAAACTGAGGCCTCCTGACAACAGCCAGCATCAACCTGCCAGCCAAATAAATGAGCCATCTTTAAAGTGGATCCTCCAGCCCCAGTCAAGCGTTTGGATAACTGCAGCCCCGGGCAAAAGTTTGACGACAACCATAGCTTGACCCAATCAGCACCGCCCAGCTAAGATGCTTCTGGATTCCTGTGAGAGCCAACAAATGCTCACTGATCTTTTAAATTGCTAAGAGGAAGAGAGCTGGAGGGACATTGCAGGAGGAAAAGGTTTTTGCTTCCTGGTTCTAGTGTGTGTAATTGGCAAGCTCCTGCAGAGTAAGCACCTTCACCAGTGCCCAGTGCCTGGAGCGACCAGCAGCACCAGCAGCTAGCAGCTTCTCCTGGCACTGCCCACCTTGGGCAGTCATGTAAGCAGAGTGCCTCCACCTCCTGCAGCGTTTGCAGCTTCTCCAGCACCCAGCACCTGCTGTATACTGGGCTTCTCCGGCATGAGGCTCCTGCAGCACTCACAAGGTCTTGAGCACCAGGCTTCTGCAGTACATAGAGGCCAGCAGCGCCCAGTGGGGAGCAGCTTCCTGTGTACCCTACTCAGGCAGTTTTCTAGACTTTTTTAAAAAAGATTTTTTAATTTATTCATTTCAGAGAGAGAGAGAAAGCATGTGCGTGTGAGCCAGAGAGCGTGAGCAGGGGGAGGGGTGGAGGGAGAGGGAGAAGCAGACTACCCCCTGAGCAGGGAGCCCGATGTGGGGCTCGATCCCAGGTCTCTGAGATCATGACCCAAGCCGAAGGCAGACGCCCAACCATCTGAGCCACCCAGGAGCCCAGTTTTCTAGCCTTTGATTTGGCACCTCCTTGTGAAGAACTCCCTGGCATCCTAGAGGCCAGATTTCTGGCAAGTTCCACTCTCATGAGAGTACAGCGACTTTTCTGCCATCTGGTGAGCCATGGGCTATGTTCTCAACAAGGTCTGGATTTCAGCTTTAGTGGGGGTGAGGGGTGTCTCTCCCTTGGGTGCCCTATCCTAAGCCTCAGCCCTGGGGGGTAGAGGATGCTCTGACATCTACTATTCATGTATTCTTTACTCTTTACTAACCAAGTTTTTTGTTACTCTAATCCCCTGTTGTCATAAATAATTATATTAAAATTTCCCTGTTCAAATCACTGTGTGGTTTCTTTCTCTTGATTGGACCTAGAGTGACACGCTAAATTTGGTCATAGTTTGTTATACAGCAACAAATAACCAAACCACCCCTCCCCATCTCATTGCCCACTGCCAACTCCCCTTTCATTACCATCAGCCAATTTTTACCATGTGCCTATGCAGAGCAGGTTCTTCCCTCAAGGCTTTTATAAGGAGTCAGATATGACCTACTACAAAAAGAACAAAGTTTATAAGATCAAAGATTTAATTTTGATCTAAATGAAAGGTTCAAATATGAAGTGCTGCAGGAAGCAGCAAAGGCCGGTTGAAGGTGGCTCCAGGCTGCAGTAGGACGTAATTCAACTCTGATGACACTATAGGACACAGCCCAGTGGAAAAGAGAGAAGGGCACTGTAGCCAGGGGGAACACTGTATCAAAAGCTTAGAGGCAAGACCACACGTGGTAGGATCAGGTCAGCAGGGACTACTAGTTCACTCGAGTTTGGCTGGAGAAGGGATTTTATATGGTAGGCTAGTGGCAAGCAATATGACCGGATCCTGAAGGGCCTTACATACAAAGCTAATTCATTTGGTGCTATCATGTTAAAAAAGGGGGCCAGTGACCATGTCTTTGAAGCTAAAACTCAAACTACTTTTGTTGTAAGTACAATTATACTTGTCAGATCGTGAGACTTAGCTTTGGGGCTGAGAAGAAGTTCACCATGACAGTAGGAAACCCCTGAATGTTTTTGAGAATGATGCAATGTGGGGTTCTGAGATTAGCCTGGAATGTGTTGGGCTGGAGAAAATGGAGAACAGAAGTAGAAAATGATACCCAAAAGTCCTGATGTAGGGAATAGGGTAGCAGCAGTGGAAAGTGAAGAACTTGGAGAGATGTGGGATGTTCGGAATGGCTGGTTGGATGTGGTGAGTTGAAGGTGATGCCCAATGCTTAGCTGGTGACATGGGAACACAGGGAGCTGAATGAGGGGTAGATAGGATGATGTTGGCTTTTAACAAGTTCCATTGGGGTGACTGCAGTGTATCCAAGAAGCAGGAAGGAACAGCCTCAGGCCTGAACTCAGGAGAGACAAGGGCTGATGATTCAGATCTGGTAGTGATGTCTACTCAGGGTGACAAGTCAGACTTTGGGAGATGGTGATGAGGCTGGCTCTCTGTTCAGCCTATCCTCATCAACAACCCTCCCCCGACCCACCCAAGGGATGAAGTCCTGGGTCAGGAATTCAGTGGGGACAAATATCCTCAAGTAGTTCAGTCCTAAATGGACTCCTAAAAGCCAGAAGCACTGTCTTTCTCACCTACCACAGAATCTGGCTTAGAATCTATGGTCCACTCCCATGGGCCTCAGGCCAAAGAATAGGAAAGCAAAAAGCCCAAGACTAGGGGGTTCTAACCCTATTTCGGCCCCAGACCAAACATGTTACCTTGAGCAAGTCACTTTCCCTCTTTGGGTTTGTTTTTTCCTTCAGCAAAATGCCAGGGTTGGCCTTGGACTGGACTGTGGTTTTTAAATCCTGCCCCTGAAGAACAACAGGGTTCCATAGCTGGGCCAACATGTTCTTCCTCCTGAATCAAGTAGTAGCAGATGGAGCAGCTCCAATTTTAGGGTTTTCTCCATAAGGTTTTCTTAACCCAGTAGCAACCACTACTGCTTGTTTTCCAGCAAGGGCTCACAGATAACACAGTGAATGAACAAGCGGGAAATGCAATGAAAATAGGTGAAACCGGGAAAATCTGAAAATAGGTGACCATATTTTGTTTGACAGTCTTCTTGTTTCTGGAGACTTCATGGTTATGGCTTTATATTACTCACATAGTCACTCTGGTTTCTAAAGCTAAGTTCCAGTGGCATTTCAGGGTGCTTTCATAGAGCGTTCTGGGACTCCCCAGTGCCTGTAACCCAAAGAGACTGGAGAAACATCAGACTTGGTGCTCTAAGGACCTTTCCAGTGTTAATCTTTCACTCTCTCAGTCTTTGATCTTTGCACGCAGAACACTGCGCCTTACATTCATTAATTCCTATAATCCCCATATAATCCTCCCAACAGCCTCATGACATAAGTACTATTATTATATTCATTTTACAGGTGAAGGGAGCACTGAGGGCCAAATAGGGTTAATGGCTTGCCCAAGGTCACACAGCTAGTGACAGAGCTGGGATTTGAACCTGAGAGTCTTATTCCAAAGCTCTCTCTTCCAGTATGCCTGCAGTCTCTGTCATTAATGCTATCACCAAATACTTTCAGTTCTTCCTTGGACACATGGTAAGACTGATCTTCCCTACCTGCTTTGGCTAGTGAAATGTGAGCAGAAGTAGTGAGCATCATTTCTGGTGTAACTTTTAAGAGCCAGGGATCACTGCCACATTCCCTGTTCCTTCTCTAGGAGTTGAGGATACACAATAAGAGCCACTCTCAGCCTTGGGCACTGAGAGAAGATGATTTGGAAAAGACACCTGTCCCCCAACCCCCAGCTGACCTGCTAGGGGCTATGATAAAGAAATAACCTTGTCATTTTTTACCACTAAGATTTGGAGGTTGTTTGTTACTGTGGCACAGCCTAGCCCATCCTAAGGAATCCAATGCAATACCATGTCCTGTTGATTATCTTTGGTCTCAGTTCCCCCAAACATGCCTTCTCTCTGAAACTCCCTGAGAGCATTGGCTCCACATTCAAATTTGAAAAACAGCAAGAGGAGAAGGCAATCTGTCCCCAAAACAGGGAAGTGGGGATGTGTTTTGGGAGATGTGCCCATGCTTCACCATGCTCTGGGTAGGGATTATGCTGGATGAAATCTACACCCAGCCCCTGGAAGGCCCTAGACAGAAACTTCGTCAAGCTTTTCTCCCATAGTCATTTATGGGCTCTCCTTAATTTTATTCCCCGCTATTAAAGTAGGAATGACTGGGCCGGCAGGAGGAGGGCCGGACTCCCACATCCTGGGAGCACTGCAGGCTGACTATGACCCTGCAGGCCTGGATCTGAACCTCCTCCTCAGGGTGGATGACCAGGGCGAGCAGCCGGTCTGCCAGTCGGGACTCATCCCCAAAGAGAGCTTCATGAAGAGATTGTTCATTGTAATGCCACTTCACGGCACGGTAGTGGGGTGAATTCCGGCCCTCACTTAGCCGCTCAGCAAACACCAGTACCTCGAACAGCAGACTCCCTGGCTGGGTGGACTGAAACAGGTTCAGGAAGTTGGAGTGCACCTGTGAGGGGAGTAGAGCGACAATGGCAAAGAAATCCAAGACATGTTCTGAGGTTCTTCTTCTTCCATCTTCCTATTGCTGCAACTCCCCAGTACACCCAAGTTTCAGCTTCAACTGTATAGGAATTTTTTAGTTTTCCTTTCATTATCATTCTCTAACATAATTGCACTGTGGTCATAAAACATGAAAGATAGGATCATAATATTGATTCTGGGAAATTGGTTGAGTCAAACATTAACGCTTAGCATGTGGCTGATTTTTATAAATATTTTGTGTGCTTGAGAGGAATATACACTTAACTAATTGTAAAATGTTCTAGGTGTGTCTAATGGCTCAGGCTTATTTATATTATTCCCAGTAAATATACCCTTACTTGTTTTAGGTTTTTATCTATTAATTGCTGAAAAAATACATCTCCCAAATCTTCCGTTGTGATGGTAGATGTGTCAATTTTTCCTTATAATTATTCAGCCATGAGAAAGAAGGAAATCCTGTCATTTGTGACAATATGGATGAACTTTGAGGACATTATGATAAGTGAAATAAGCCAGACAGAGAAAGGCAAATACTGCATGGTATCACTTATTGGTGGAATCCAAAAAAAAAAAAAAAAAAAGTCACACTCAGAAACAGAGTAGGAAAGTGGTTGCTAGGGGCTGGTGGTGTAGAAGAAATAGGAAGATTTTGGTACAAGGGTATAAACTTTTAGATATAAATTGAATAAGGTCTGGGGGTGCCTGGGTGGCTCAGTCGGTTGAGCATCCAACTCTTGATTTTGGTTCAGGTCATTTTGATCTCAGTGTCCTGAGATCGAGTCCTGTGTTGGGAGCCACACTGGCTGTGGAGCCTGCTTGAGATTCTCTCTCTGCCTCTACTCCTCCCCCTGCCACTTGTGCTCTCTCTCTCTTAAAAAAAAAAAAAAAAAGATGAATAAAGTCTGAAGATCTAATGTAAAACATAGTGATTAAAGTTAATAACACTGTATTAGATAATTGAAATTTGCTGAGAGTAGAAACGTAAATATTCTCACACACAAAAAGATAAATATGTGAAGTGATAGATGTGTTAATCAACTAGATGGTGAGAATCCTTTCACAATGTATATATATATATCAAATCACCACTATGTACATTTTAAATATTTTACAATTCTATCTCTTCATTATACCTCACTAAAACTGAAAAAAAAGAAAAAAAATTTCCTTGTCATTCTATCAAGTTTTGCCATATAAATTTTGAGGTTATGTTATTAGGTTCATAGAAGTTTAGAGGTCCTTTATCCTTCTGAACTGTTATTATGTAGTGACCCTGTCTATTCCTAATAATGGTTTTTGTTATAAGTAATTTTTCTCTAATATGAAAATACCTACATTTACTTTTGTTTTATCACCTGGATTTGTGGCTCTCAGAGTTCAGAAAGCCCCTTAAAGGAGAATCCCCCTCTCAACAAAATTAATTCTCATTCTATTGGGAGAATTGAAGAGGGGATAGTTTTCAATATATCTAGTACAAAGGCAGGAAGAGAAACAAGACGATCTTGTTAGGACTAAGTCTGCCTGGAGAATCCATGATTCTTCCTTCCTCAGTATCTGAGTTGGTATCCATTAATCCTTCTTCAGTTCCTTTCTCACCTGGCAGTTGAGAATATCATACAGAAGGTCGTTCTTCTGTGCTAGGTAGCTCAGCAATCGTATGGCTTGCACCTGAATAAAAGAACGAGTAAAGCATGAGAAGGCAGGTAAATGTGGGCCTGAGCAGGGAAGGCACAAATCTCTGCTCCTCCCTCTAGGTGCTGTGCCAGGGCTGGTAGGAGGGGCAGGGCCTGGGCCATGGTCCTTAGGCACCTGTGCCAGGATATATTCTAACTGCAGGATCTCCATCAAGGCAGGCATCACCCGTCGCAGCTGTGGATGTACATAGTCAGGCAGTGGGAGGCTGTTGAGGAGTCTAAGGCCGGCAACATGCAGCTCCGAATCCCAGATGGTGGAGATCAGTTCCAGTACCTTGACGGTGTGTTCCTGGGGGGTTGAGGGGGTAGGGAGATAAGGGTCTGCTTTTATGTGGTGATCCCCAACACTATCCCAGCCTCTGAGTTCACTCTTCCCTCCCCCTACCTATGATGCCCAAGCCCAAACCCAGTAGACAACTCCCTTTAACTTATACTCTCAACATTACTTGATCTAGTTGGCCACACCTGCCTCCTTTCTGCACCTGGCTTCTCTTCCACAGACTTCTTTCCTGGTTCTTCTGCCCAACCTTTTCTTCTCTATCTTCCTCACTCTCTTAGTGATATTATCCAGACTCAGTGTTAAACACTGTTGATGCTGAGGCCTTTCAAATTTCTGTCCCTAGCCCAGACCTCTATGGGAAAACTCCAGACTCATATATTCCAGTGCCAATTCCACTTCTTCCCATAATGCTTTTTTCTTTTTTTTAAGATGTTATATTTATGTAATCTCTATACTCAACGTGGGGCTCAAACACACAACTCCGAGATCAAGAGTTGCATGCTCCACTAACTGAACCAGCCAGGCGCCCCTTCCCAGAATGCTTGCTAGACCTCTCAGAGTTAACACATACCCAGCCCCCAGACCTGTTTCTCTCACCACCTTCCCTGTCTCTGCTTTTGGTCACACCTCCCTTCCCACTACTCAGGTCAAAAATCTGTGGTCCTCTTTAACTACTTTGTTTCTCCTCACACTGCTTTTCTAGTCCTTCAGAAAATCCCGTTGGCTCTACCTTCAAAATCTGTCAACAGTCAAGCTGTTCCTACCACCCCGTTCCAAGCCACCATCAGTTCTCACCTGGACTTCTGCAATAGCCTCCTGTCTCCCTGCTTCCATCCTCCCCTCTGCATCCATTTTCAAAACAGCAGACATGTTAGACATGTCACTCTTCTGCTCAAGTCCCTAGCTCATCCAGGGTAAGAGCTAAAGTCCTTACAGTGGCTTACAAGGTCCAGTCTGCTCTGCCGCTCTCCCCTCACAATTTCTTTGACCTTATCTCCTATTCTCTTTTTTGCTCCCACGGTTGACATCACAATGGTCTCTTAGTCATTCTTTGAGCATGCCAAGTACACACTTATCTTGTTTTTGCACAGCCTGTTTTCTCTACTTAGAATGCTCTCCCTCCAGACAGTCATAGCTCACTCTCTTACCTCCTTCAAGACTTTGCTTTAATGTCACCTTCCCAGTAAGGTCTTCCCAACCACTCCCTTTTTTAAGATGGCAACCACTCCCCACCCAGCCTTCCTTATTCTCTATCTTTATTTCATTCTTCTCCACAGCACTGTCACAGGCAACTCACTTTTTATTTTGAAACTTTTTATTTTCAAATAATTATAAGTTCTCAGGAAGTTGCAAAAATAGCCCAGAGACATCCTGTGGGTGCTTCACCCAGATTCCATCAATGGTTAACCTTATGTAATTATATACAGTATCAACACTAGGAAATTAGTATTGGTACAGGGTGTGTGCACAGTCTCTGTCATTTTGTCACATATGTGGATTCATGTAACCATCACTGCTATCAACAGATTATTCCATCAGAGTTGTCCCCTCACCACAGAGATCTCCCTCACGGGACTCCATTATAGTCACATCTCCCCCCCACCACCAAAACCAGCCCTCACGATTGGTAAACACTCATCTGTTTTCCATCTCTATATTTTTGTCACTTTGAGAATGTTACATGTTGAGTCCTACTTTGTGACCTTCTGAGATTGGTTTTTCACTCAGTAGAATGCCCTTGAGATCCAAGTTGTTGTATCAATAGTTCATTCCCCTTTATTTCTGAGGGTTCCATGGTATGGATTAGCACAGTTTAACCATTTATCTATTGAGAGACATTTTGGTTGTTTCCAGTTTTTGACTAGTACAAGTGAAATGGCTACAAACAATTGCATACAGGCTTTTGTGCAGACATGTTTTCATTTCTCTAGGATAAATGCTTCAGAGTGCAACTGTTGAGTTGTATGATAAATGTATCTTTCATTTTTTATTTTTTGTTTTTAAGTAGGCTCCATGCCCAGCATGGAGCCCAATGCAGGGGCCTGAACTCATGACCCTAAGATCAAGACCAGAACTGAGATCAAGAGTCGGATGCTCAACTGACTGAGCCACCCAGGCACCCTGATAGTTCATTTTTTAAAGAAACGGCCAAACTATTTTCTGGAGTGGGTGCTGTACCATTTTATATTCCCACCAGCAACATACGAGAGAGCCCATTTCTATCTTCACCAGCATTTAGTATTGTCACAAATTTTGAGTTTGGACTATTTAATAGGAGTATAGTGCTGTCTCATTGTGGTGGTAATTTGCATTTCCCTAATCCCTACTGATGTTAAACATCTTTTCATGGGCTTATCTGCAACTCTTAGATCTTCTTCAGTGCTGTATCTCTATGTCTTTTGCCCGTTTTCTAATTGGATTTTTAAAAATATTGAGTCTTGAGAGCTCTTTATATGATCTAGATAGGAGTCCTTTGTCACATATGTGCTTTGCAAATGTTTTCTCCCTGTCTGCAGCTTGTCTTTTCATCCTCTTAAGAGGTTCCTCCACGAGGCATGTCTTTAGTTTTGATGAAGTCCAATGTATCCATTTTTTCTCTTACAGATCATGCTTTTGGTGTTATTTCTAAGAACTCTTCATCAAGCTCTAAGTCCCAAAGATTTTCTCTTTTGAAACTGTACCACCACCCCCATACCAGCTTCCTTATGGTCCTACTTTATTTTTCTCTAGAGTTAGTCTGGGTGGTGTTTCAGGCAGAGGGAACAGCAGGTGCAAGGGCCGGGGAGTGGGAGAGCATGAAACATACAGTGTGAATGGCTAGGGCTGGGGCAAGGAGGTGGAGGATCATGCACTTTATGCTGAGAGCCCTGAGGAATACCAAGCAAGGGGTTGATGGGATCAGATCCCTTTGGACAGAGTGGTCTGACTTAGAGAATGGGGGCAAGGTAGGTCCATTTTGGACATGCTGGGCTAGAGGGCCCCTAGGATATCTAAGTGGGGCAACTGGCCCTGGGGTTGGGGGAGTTCCCAGGCTATGGACAGAGATGCAGGAAAGCACATCTAGATGAAAACTGAGGCCAGTGAGTGGCTGCTTTTACCCAGAGAGAGAACAGGGATCAGGTCCCCAGGACACCCTGGGGAAAGTATTGCCCAGGCCAGCTGCATCAGAGTCTCCTGGGAGGCTTGTGAAAAACATAGCTCCCCTGCTGAACTAGACTCTCTAGGTGTGGGGCCCTGGAATCTTCATTTTTAACCAGCTCTGTGGGCAATTCTGATATGTTTGAGAATTACAGACTTATGGAAACTCAGAGACTTAAGGGATAAAGTAGAGGTGGCCAGCAAGTGGAGACCTAGAGACCTTTTTTTCCCAAAAAAAGTTTTTTTTTTCCTTTCTATTTTTAAGTAGGCTTCACGCTCAACATGGGGCTTGAACTCATGACCCCGAGATCAAGAGTCACATGCTCTACTGACTGAGCCAGCCAGGTGCCCCTCTCCAAAAAAGCTTGATGCAAAAAATCAAAGTGTGAAAATACCAAGTTTGGGGGAGGAAATATAATGCAACGGGAACACTCATGCAGAGCCGGTAGAGTGTGTAAATTGATACAATCCTTCTTGAGAAGTTGGGCATACATTTTCACCCAGCCATTCTACTCCTGCATACAGATCCTAGAGAGTCTCTTATATCCTCAAGGGAGATGTGTACAAGAACACTCATGGCACAATGTGGAAACAATTTCAGGGCCTACCCATGGGCAAATGGATAAACAAAATTGCAGGATATTCATGCAGTAGAATACTATACAGCGGTGGAAAATAAGGAAACAGAGCTATCCACACCAATAAAGGTGAATCTTTCAATGTTGGGGGGAAAAGGCAAACCACAGAATACAAACTGCATACTTCCAGATATATGGAGCTTAAAAACATCCCAAACTACATTTTGCCCATTCATTTATTATCTGCCTTGCCTTGCTGGAATATGATACCTGAATATATGGCAAAACTATACAGAAAATCAAGGAATTGATGCACAACATGCAGGAAATAATTGCCTCTGTTTGGGGGAGAGTTTGGGATTGGGGAGGGGCATCGGGAACATCCAACCTGTTGATCACATTCTATTTCTCAGCCATGCATTTTTTTTTTTTAAAGATTTTATTTATTTATTTGACAGAGAGAGAGAGAATGAGCACAAGCAGGGGGAGTGGCAGGCAGAGGCAGAGAGAGAAGCAGGCTCCCCACAGAGAAGGGGGAGCCCGATGTGGGGCTCGATCCTAGGACTCCGGGATCATGACCTGAGCCGAAGGCAGTCGCTTAACCAACTGAGCCACCCAGGCGCCCCTCTCAGCCATGCATTTTGTTTTATAGTTCTTTCCACTGTACACATATAAAATGTAAGTTTTCAATATTTTACTTATTTTTAATTCAGGAGAGACCATTTGCTAGAGAGAAATTTGGAAGTCAAGGAAGGAAGGGGGGCTCTTTTTTAAGATTGGAAGGATTAGAGCATGTTGAATACTAATGGGAAGGAGTGGGGGGAAGTCCATATCAGACAAAGAGGCTAATTAAGGAGAGAGGCTATTAAAGGGGATGGGATCCAGGACTGAGACTAACGTTGACCCTAGACAGGAAGAAAGCCATTTTTTCATAGCATTAGCAGGAAAGGATGGGTGTGGAAACGGGTAAGCCTGGGAACATTTCGTGGCTTATATTTTCTCTACATGGTGGTAATGAAGGCATCAGTGGCCCAGCCACCAAGTATCAGACCAACACAGCACAGGGGGTGGTATATCTGATCCTTGTCCCTGGTTCTAGGCACAGAGCTCCTAAAATCCATGCATTTGTGGGGTGTCTGGGTGGCATAGTCGTTTGGGCATCCAACTCGGTTTCGGCTCAGGTCCCATCTCAGGATTTTAGGAGCTCAGCACAAGAGTCCGCTTGAGATTTTCTGCCTCTCCTTCCCACTGCCCCTCCCTGTGTGCTGTCTCTTTCTAAAATAAAATCTTTTTTAAAAAATCCTTGCAATTGCCTGATAGAAGGGCCCTTTGTTATTCATAATAAGCTCCTCTCAGTTACCCCAGAGCTTATGCTGATTAGGTGACTCTTGGTGGATGGCAGACAGCTTCCAGATGGGGGCGCTAATGGCCAGAAAGGCCAAGCCATGATTAGAGGGTTGAAGAAGGAAGGGAGGGGTTAGAGATTGAGTTCACTCACCAGTGGCCAATGATTAATCAATCACGCCTACATAATGAAACCTCCATAAATACCCCTAAACGACAGGGCTCAGCAAACTTCTGGGTTGGTGAACACATCAAGGTGCTAACAGGGTGGCTTGTCTAGAGAAGGCCCAGAAGCTTTGCACCCTTCCCCCATACTTTGCCCTACATGACTCTTCCATTTGACTGCTCCTCAGTTGTGTATTTCATAATAAACTGGTAAATGTAAGTAAAGTGTTTTCCTGAGTTCTGTGAGTCATTCTAGTGAACTACCAAACCAGAGGAGGAAGTCCAAATTTATAGCCAAATGTACTGGCACTTGTGACTGGCATGGGAAGTGGGGGGAGGGTGTCTTGTGGGACTGTCCTTTGTCCTTTTCCTGTGGGACCTGCACCAACCCTAGGTAGACAGTGTCAGAATTGAGTTGAACTGTAGGACACCCCCATTGGTGATGTAGAATTAGTTGATATCAGAAAGAACCTCAGTGCTTTCTGCTGTTTGGGGCTCAGAGATACTCCTAGCACCCCAGTTCAGTTTCGGCCTGAGATTCAAAGATTTGTGACCCTTGAGGAGGGTCTCACTTAATTACAAGGAAAAGCATTATTTCTGGATTACAAACACAGACCCAAACAACTTCTGGAACATGACCATTTATCCTATGCCCATTAAAGAACCCATGGACTACAGACATCCTGTGCGCTCTACCCCACCACTTGCCTCTGGACTCACCTGGATTTTAAGCCTGAATTTTCTGATGCCAGAGAAAGCTTTAAGTGTGTTCAGAGCTTGGATTTTGACACTGTTGTCCTTGTCATCCAGCATGGAGCCCACCAAGCTGATGTCATCAGTAGTACAAGAAGAGGCCTAGAGTGGGCCAGGAGAGATGGAAGAGGCAGGAGAAGCGGGTGTCCTGGACCCACTGCCCCCCATATCACCAAGACCCCTCAGCACCAGCCCTCCCGCCATCAGCCAGAGAAACAGGTCCCAGGACAGGGTCTGGCCAGCCAAGGGGGTAAGGATCAGGTGTAGCCCCCAGGGATTGGGCTGGCTGGGAGGGACCTCCGGCTGTCTTTCCCTCACCTCAGCCTCCAGCAAGTACACACAGCGCGTGATACTGTGCAGGATCATGCTCTTGGCGTACTCATCCTGTTTGTGCTCCAAAGAGTTGAGGAGCCTCCGGAGCTCACCCGAGTCCCGCCCGTGCCGCTCTCGCTCGACTGCCAGGCCTAGACAGCCACCCCAGCCCAGTTCAGGCTGTGGACTCAGAAGTGATCAAAGAATGGGGTTGGGAAGTGGGGGAGAGGGACCTGGGAACAAGGCTGCCTTGCCTTTTCTGAAGGGGCCTTCTTGCTCTATGCAGGACCACCAAGTACAGCTGAGCCGTGTGTGTGGCAGGAGGGGTGCTATGTCTAATGAGGTATCATTCAGATCATAAGTGTCCTAGTTTTGGATATTTACTATAACAATTTTCTGGCCTACGGCAGTCATGTATCCTATCTCATCATAATCAGTACATGGCAGTGATATCCCAACAGACGGCAATAACACATCTTGCAGAAGGGTGCCTTTTTCTACTTTGCACAAAGTTGTCGTGTGGACTAGTGGAGGCTCTGGGCATGCAGGTGGCCCAATGTTCCCTTAGGGAGAACTGCTAATGCCAAGCCTCCGAGCAGGGGCATCCTGGGAGCTAGAGTGAAGGCAGAATCTGGAGACCTGCCAAATGAGTCCTGAGGATCCACTCGAGTGCCAGCTACTCCCTGGGGACTCTGAGCTAGCATCTCTATGGTGGGTTGAGGCAGATGGAGAAGAGGAAGGAAGGACAGAGGATCTTGGAGGAGTCACCTTTGGGCCCTCCCACACTGGAGGCCTCGGGAGCAGGTGCCTCCTGGGGCAGAGCCCTCTCCCCAGGGCCCGTACACTCACGGGCGATGCAGATGGGTGAGGCAGTGTGGAGGGGCGGCTGGCATTTGATACCAGCCCTGATGGCCTTGTAGAGCAGGTAGATGAACCCAGCACCTGTGGCCAAGCCCACTACACCTTTTCGGATGTCCATTTGCCCCAGGTACTGGGGGATGCTCATACCCATGTCTTCAGTGTGGCCTTGCGCCCGGGTGGGAGCTAGGCCCAAGGCACCTGGCAAGGGCCTTCTGGAACCAGAACTCTGGCAGGGCCAGGAACCAGGATACCAGAATCAGAACCTGGGCAACAAAGGAAACTGGGGAAACGGGATAGAGGGCGGTGATCAGGAAACGGGGCAGCCAGGAGTGCTGGGAAGGGGAGAAGAAGGTTCAGCTTCACAGGCTGTCGGAAATGAAGCTCAAGACTATGGGAATAAAAAGTCTGGGGGTGGGGCAGGAAGGTCCTTCACATCCCCTTTTCCTTAGGGGAGCCAGGTTGGTTGGGCCCCAGCAGGCAGCTCTAGAGGCTGACTTCCTCCATTAGAGGGCAGCAGAGGCCCGATTTCTGGGCTGGTTCCTTTGGAAGTTTCTGGGAGGGGTGTTCGGGATGTGCCCATTGGCAATACCATTCTCTCACTCTCTGGCCTCCCATCTTTGATTTCTTCACCACAGATTCACTGCTGGGCCTCGGGGTGTTTCTGCAGGCATGAACCCCGTCCATCAAGGGGAGCACTTTATGAAGTTTTGCAGTCCTCAGGCAAACCCATCACCTTCCAGAAACTGTAGTTCCCCTATAGTGGGTAGGATCTACCTGTGTGGCCAGAAGCTCTTGAGGGCAGCTCTCTCTGCATCTCCAACATCCAGTAGAGTCTTGCACTTAGTAGGTGCTCAAATCATGACTTCTGTCATTCTTTGAGGACTTGAGGAATCTGGTTACGGGGCTCCAGGCCCATTTAACCAGTGTGACCCTGGAGGAGCGACTGCCCTTGCTGGGTCACAATCTGTGACTGTTTGCAACCTGCGGTGATCCACATTTACCATTCTATAACTCCAGGATTACAATTTGGGTGGATGTATGCCTTTACATGATGGGGGCCTAAATCTGGGAGTACCACAGTCCAGTGCCCCGCACCCCAGTGCTCGGCACCCCACCCCACGCCATCCCTACAGGATGAGATGAGGCCTGAAGGCCTCCTGTGGAGTCAGAAAATGCCACCATCCCAGAAACATGAGAGTCCACCTTTGGAGGACTTGGTCTCCCCCAATAGGATGGGGCAGGTGAGAGCAGACCCTTCTCTCTTTCTCTCCTTCCCCACTCGTCCCCATACCTGTGGCCTCGCCTCCTCGTACAGAACAGGGAGGTGACAGGCCCTGAGCCAGGCTCAGGCCCAGAGCCAGCATGGAGCATCGTTGTACCAGAATAGGTCTTCACCTGCCTGGCTTTGAGCTCCTGTTGGAAGGTTCTAGGTCATGGGCTACACCTGGGCTTGAAGGAGGCGGGGAGATAGGGAAATAGCATCCTCAAGGCTGCTGCAGCCAGCCAGGCCTGACTGCTCAGAGCCTTCACCCATCACACCCCAGGCTGTAGGCAACACTCCCAGGTGGCTGTTCTTTTCCTTTCCTCTCCACTGTCCTCGGCCCTCCTCAAGCTCATTTGTAGCACTCAACCCAGCCCCAAGGTGGATGACTACATGGACTCTGCAAGGAGGGGTAACAGAGGCCCATGGATGCCCCATGAACTCCAGGCAGGAAATGGCTGCCTGATGGGACCGCTTTAGGTTCCAAGGCTACCCTAGTGGATCTGAGGACAGGTCCTTCAGAACAAGGTTCCCGCCCTTCCCTGGGGTAGGACCCATAGCTGCTGACCTCTCCAGTCCATGGACTTGATTCTGCAACCCTCTTTTCCTAAGCAAATGCAGTGCTCACCTGTTCTTTAAAAGCTTCCAAATGAGTGTTCTTCTTGGCTTTAACCTAACTCCTTCCTGCTACACCTAAAGCCCACTTCTTTTGGTTCTGCTCTCAAATGATGCAGAGGGATGAAGAGGCCGAGGCCATCCCCAGAGTGATATTTCATTAGTCCACAGCACAATGTAAAAAACACAGAGGGAAGTCCATTTGTTGGTGTGAAGTCAATGACTGTCCCTTCTCGGGAATGACTGCTTTTGATTTAGATGAGGTCTTTCTTATTTTGAGAATTCAAATGCACTTGCTTTTATGAAATGATGGTGCTAATAGACGATAGTTGTGTTCTGAGTGTTCTTAGGGTGCATAAATTAAAGCTGCAACTTTGTAGGCACGTGGCTTTTGTTTTCTTGCTTTGTTTCGTCTGTCAAATCCAAAGATCTGGAATCACTGACTAGAGAGAAGTCTGAGATTCCATATACACACAGTCAGCCTCCAAGTTTCTTACCTGTCCTCACCAAGGCAAAAAGACCTGGGTTGCCCGAGTGCACACCCCTCTGTCAAGTGCACTGGCTTTCTACATTCAAAGCTGATATTCCCATCATGGTAAGTGCAATTTACTTTAGTGAAGGAGAGTGTGGGCTCTCGCCAGACTGCCGGGGTTCAAAACCAGTTCAGCCACTTAGCTTTGTGCTCTCTTTGCACTTGACTTTCCCCACCTGTAAAATGGGAATAATAATGTCTGCCTCATGGGGTTGTTTGTGAGGATTAAGTACTTGAAACAGTACCCAGTATGCGGAGCCCATTAAATGTCAACTGTAATAATTATTACAAGCAGGTTTCACCTAGACAAAAATGTTGGGTGTGGGAAAACAGTGAGTACACAGATGGTGGGCCTCAGTGACATCCGAAAGACACATTATTCTTCTGGTCTACCCCTCCCACTCTGCTCTTCTTCAGACTAATCCCTCTCCACAACCCTAATCCACTTAATTGCCTTGAGCAACTCTGGAGCCCTCTTTGAAGCCCTCCCCCCCAAATACTTACCAGCCCGTTCCCCACCAATGAAACCTCAGACTCCCAGCTCTGGTAACGAGTGTTTCAGCCTAGTTAATTAGAAAAGCCTAATATGCTACTGGGGGCCTACCGTGCAAGACACAGTGCTAGGCCATTATGGTGAGTGATTCTGGAGAGGGGCGGCGCTTGTATGCACAGGAGAAGCCAAGGGGAAATTAGCGTACTCTATAGTGAAAAGCTCACTGGAGTCCCTGTGGGCTTGGGTTTGGGCAAATTCCATAATCTGAGCCTCAGTTTCCTCCTCCGGAATACGGGTCTATTGACACCTACAGGAAGTGCGGCTGTCAGACTAAGGAAAGAACGTATGCTGTGACTCTCGGTGAACGGGGTGGGGGGGGCAATCCATACCTGCGAGCTCCCCCTCCACCCCCGGTAGAAAGCCAGAAAGTAGAGAGGCGAAAGGCTGGGGGTGCCGCCCGTGCCCTGACATGGACCCCACACTCTCCGAGACCGTCCCCTCCCCAGCTGGCGCTTACCCCGGCCTAGGAATCAGATTCGGGGGCCTCTTGGCAGCTCGTTACTCCAGCGAAGGCGTGGGGACGGGGAGAAACGCGACGAAAGCACTGGGAGCGGCGCCCCCAGAAGAGGAGGGCCGGGTGGGGGGGCGGAGGCCGCGCCTTTCCCCGCCCCGGGCCTCCCCCACTCTTGCCCCCCCTCCCCGGACTACCTCCTCCCCAGGCGCGCATCCGGCGGCGGGCACAGGATGTTCTTTCGCTCCCGTCCCCCCCCCCCCGCCCCCGCTCTCACTTTCCCTTCGCTCCCTTCCCCCACTCCCGCCGCGCCCGGCGCCGGCACCTTGTTTAACCCCTCCCCTCCCGCACTCCGCGGCTCCCCGGCGTCCCCTGGGCTCCCACCCTTCCCGCCTACCCCCCAGGACGCGGAGCGTGCCCTAGGGCTGCCCGGGAAGGGGCGGGCCTGGGCTCAGCGCCGGCCCGCGTTCTCGGGATCCATTGGCCCGGCGGGGGTGAAGTGGTGGAAGGAAATCCCAAAGGCTGAAGCCCGCATTCTCCGGACCCCCGCCAGTTCAGCGGCGCCGGGTGGGCTGGCCGCCCTCGAGCGAGCCACGCGCCTGCGGGAGGGGGGCGGCCATGTGGGCGGCCATGTGGGCGTGGTTAGCTCCAGGCCCGGAGGCGGACGGTAGGGTCGAGGACCCCAATCTCATCCTCTCCCCAGGTCAGGGTAGGAAGGGGCCGGGGACTCCGGGAGAGGATGGAGAGAGGTCACGCCCCTCACGCACACGTCACTGTTTCCAAGGCAACCGAGGGCGGGGAAGCGGGCTGGAGAAGACCTTAGAGAAAGGAGGCTACCCGAGGCTTTGGGACCCGGGTGGGGGTGGGGAGGCGGCGGGGGCGGGCTTTTCAATCTGTTTCTCCACTCGCTGCTGCTGCAAGAAACTGAGGGGAGGACCGGTACTGCTCATTCAACAAACGCTCATTGAGCTTGAGCTCTGCTTGGCGCCCTGCTTAGGCGCTGGGCTACGACGGCTGGGGATCCGAGCCCTGCTCTCACCCGTCATTGTGCGTTAGGGTAGGATGGCCTTTCGCTCCGGGTCACGTCTGTGGAACCGGTGTAATGATTACTAGTATCCTTTTTCACGCTTAGAAGTGTTCCAGTATGGGGGGGGACTAGTTAAGGAACTTTGTCCCCCAATACAGGAAAGGCTCCAACCATACAGGGAAGGAAGACAGGCCATTGTCTGATCACTATGCAACAGGCACTTTCTTGCCCCTTTGTAGTCTGTGTGTAGTCTTTGCACCTTGTTCTGCAAAGTAAGTATCATTAGCGACTTTTATAGATGAAGAAACTGGCTCAGAGAGGTTGAGAGACTTGCCCAAGGCCAAACAGCCAAGTATTGGAATCCAGATTCAGGTTTACATGGCCTCCAAAGTTGGAGTGTCCTACCTCATGCTTCCTTCTCAAAATAGATAGATTATATTAAATAAGCAAATGAGAGATTCTATCACTGCCGTGAAGGAGCTTATAATCTATGGGGTTGAAAATACTACAGGACATAAGTAAGCAACAGAATAGAGAAGAGATTGAAGGCAGCTCCTAAGGCTCAGAGGGAAGCTGACAAAATGATCAAAATTGGGTGGAAATTATCAGAGCCTTCCTGCAGGAGGTAGATTTTGAAGTGCTGGGGCCAGGATCACGGGGACTGTGTGTGTGTGCACGCGCATGTGCGCGCACGCACAATGCAGTGCCAAGAAAGAACAATCTAAGGGCATCAGACCAGGGACCAGAGCTACGCAGGCTGGACTCTCCAGTTGTGAAAAGATCCCTCTGTAAACCCGAAGTCACTGGTTGGGCCACTCACCTTTCGGCCTTCCCCCCTCCTCTGTGGGTTTCGTTTCTTAGGGAAGCTTCCAGCAGGGCAGCTGCACTCATTCCACTCTGCACTCAAAGTCTCTGCAGTTGGCATTTGGCACAGACTCCTTGACGTTAACTTGGATGTCAGCTTCTCCCTTCCCCACCCCTCTCTGAAGATTTGGTAGATAAAAAATTGTGACTTTTCAAAACCAAAGGGCCTGAGCAAGTACCAGGAACCAACAGGTTCGATGGGAATGGGGAGACCGAGTCAGGAGAGAAAGATGAGAAAGCACAACCAAGTGGGTTGGTCACTTGACTAACATCTACTGCCCTTCTGCTAGGTACCAGGCCCAGAGCTGGCCTCTGTGATTTGGGCACACCACGAATGAGTCAGGGTCCCTTCATGTGGAACACACAGCTGAGCAGCTGGTGTACCCAGTGTGCTTGGTTGAGGAACTTGAAGCTGAAAGCATACACAATAAACAGCGTTTGAGAAACATTATTCCAGTAGGCTAGGCAGGAGAAAGGAAAAACGTAGGTCAGAAAGGTGTAGCAGAGGCTGTGGGAATTTGAGCCAAAGGTGGAACCTATGGGGATAGAGAAGAGGCGAATGAGAAAAATAAGGAACAATAAATACATCTTGTAATAAAAACAACAAAGGGAGGAATTTGGTAGATCAGGTATAGGATGGTGAAGGAGAGAAAATAGTTAAAAATTAACCCACCTTCGTGGTGAGTTTGGGGGATGGGAGAGTCATAGTGGGCAATGGGGAAGAGCTGGTGTGAGCCACATGAGGACGAGTTCAGTCACTTCCAGGTCATGTGAGGGCAGGTGTTCCGTGGGTGACTGGACTTGGAGATAGGGAAGTCCAGAAGGGCAGTGGGCTGCCTTGTGAGAATGTCCCTGTCACCGTAGGTATGCAGAAAGCTTCAGAACAATGACTGACCTGGGATATCATGGACAGATTTCACACATTAGGTAGAAGGTTGGAGTTGATGACAGTTAAGTTACCTCCTGGCTGGGAGATTCGGTGAGCACTGGCTGGGTGAGCACGTATATGGGAAAAATGACTATCTGTGTGGGAAGGGGGTCCATGGCCCAGGCCTGCATCAGCATCCATCTCCTCAGAGGATGCCAGAGATGCCGTCAGATGGCCCAGGGGCATGAGGCCCAGGTGAGGCAGGTCAGCTGCCTGGGGTCCCTCCCCCAGCCCCACCCTCCAAGGCCCTGGAGCCCAGGCCTGTGCTGGCTGCCAGGGCTTTCCTGGAACTCAGCAGAGGACGGAGCCCCTCCCTGCCAGCCCTGGCACACTCCAGGCACAGCGTGTCCCCTGGGGCACCTAGCAGACACCCCAGGAGGCTAGGGTGTGGGACAGGTCTCCACCTCCAGGAAGAGTCCTACTCGGAGCTGCCATCTGAGCTCCCTGCCCTGGGCTGTCAGCCTCGAAGTGGCCCCACCAGGACAGCAGGCACAGAGGAGGAAGGAGAAATTTTGTGGCTGGGTGGCAGGATTCATGGGTCTTTGTTGTGGCTTTGGGTGGGAGGGTGGGTAAGGCAGAGAAGCAGGGTCTCAGGCTTCAAAGCACCTCCCCACCTGTTTCACCCTCCCTCTGAGGAAATCTTCAGGGGCCTAGTGGTTTTGAGGGGAGGGGAGGGGACAGGAAGAGACTCTAAACTCTGGGTTAGCCAAGGACAGAGGTGGGGGAGATCTTCTTGCCCTATATCCCATTTCTCTCAGCATCCTCTTCCTGTGCTCCCCACCACCCTAGAACAAATTTCTACCCCCATCTGCGGCGATGAGTTACATCCCCCACACCAAGACCTCCAGAGGCCTCCCAGAGTGGTGGGCTTTGGGGGAAACGGGACTTGTACACAGAAGCTGCAGGCCGGGCCACACCTGCCCAGTGGCTGGAGGACAGCGCCCCTCCCGGGTGGGCCGAGCCTGCTCCGCTCGGGCTGGGGGCCGTGCGACGCTGGAAATGCAGGAGCGAGAAGGCAGAGGGACGCGCAAACGGGCCACGTGGAGGTCCCGCGCGGCAGGCAGGGGCGGGAACAGGGGAGCCGGTCGTGCGCCCGCCTTCCCCCCTCCCATCCCCCGTCCCCGCCCCACCCACCCCCCACCCCGCTCGAGGGAGCCTGCGAGAGTTGGGTCGTCGCTGACCGCAGGCTGCAAGAGCGGTTGATCTGGTGAGCGAGCACACCCACTTACCCAGCTGCTGAGTCAGGCTGTTCTCGCTCCCCGCTCGCCCGCCCGCTCGGGACATTGTGTTCCAGCCCCGGCGCGCTGGCACCGGGCCCAGGCGCTCACACCAGCCTCCTCGCCCTGTTTGTGCTCGCGGCTTGCGCTCGGCGCGCAGCCTCCCCGCCGCTGCAGCCCTGCGAGTGCGCGCTGGGGCCGGACTAGGGGCGGCCGGGGGCCGGTGCGGAGCCCCGGAGACGCGCGCCCGGCCGGCGGGGGGAGGGGGCGCCGCCCAGCCCGGGCTCCAGCCTTACAGCCCTCAGACCTCTCCATCCCCCACCTGCACCCCGCTGTGGAAGCCCAAGCGTGTGCGAGGCCCGAACACCACAGCTGGCGGGGGCGGGGTGGGGGGGCAGGTGTTGGTAGCTCCCGGAGGGAGACGGAGCCGCCCAGGCTGCCGCCCGGCCCCAACACCGTTCGGTCCAGTCCGGAGGATAGCTGCGAACGCGCCAGCCCCACACTTGGAAGACCTGGGATGCAGTCACGTGACAACGGAAGCCCGCTGGAGGGGGCCCATGCGAGCGATCCCCCGGAGGAGCCTCCACGGGCCTCGGACCCCCTTCCCGGACCGCTCTTCACACCAGCCTGGAGACTCCAGGGATTCCCAGGGGCTGGCGAACCAAGCCCAGCCCTCTGGGATAGCTTGGGAAACCCCTGGCGGGGCGCCAGGACTACGAAGAGCCCAGGACGGCCGGGTGGAGGAGACGACCCCAAACTGGAACGTGACCCCTCCCTTTGTTCCAGCCCCAAACCCGGATTTATTCAGAGCCATGTTTTCTCTTTACCCATCCGTCTAGAGAAAGACGTCATTGAGTGCAGTTCCTGAAGGTTCCACCGTCTCCAAACCGAGGAGGGGACAAAGGACTTATCTCCTGAGCACCTACCATATGGAAGGCTCTGTTGGGTCCTGCTAAGGACGTCATTAGAAAGTTGAAGACACAGTTCTGAGAGCCCTTTCATCTCGCACCTTCCAACCTCCACAGTGTGCTGTGCCATTTCTCCTGCCACCAGCAACCATCCTCCGAGTCTACCCATCTCTTAAGCTCCAACTGCTAAAGCCTGCTTGAAACAGCGCCAGCCAAATCTGATTCCTCTCCCCTCCCAATGCCCAGCACATTCAGTCTGTACCTTTCTCAGGGCACAGCGTGTTGCCTGTCTCATATTCTAGTGATCTGTTTACTAATCTTGTTCTTCTAACCAGATTAAAAAGTCCTTGAGGCAGAAACAAAGTCTGCCTCTTTGAGGCCTCCCCCCCATCACTTGAGCTCATCCCCCACACGCCAGGCTTGGCACTGGAGTTGATGTTCAGTAAATGTTGGGTGTATTGAAATG
Source organism: Leptonychotes weddellii (assembly GCF_054177405.1). NCBI lineage: Eukaryota > Metazoa > Chordata > Mammalia > Carnivora > Phocidae > Leptonychotes > Leptonychotes weddellii. The sequence continues at coordinate 26,313,223 of NC_138376.1, read as the reverse complement.
ATTTCCTGCCCTTGGGCAGATTGCAGACCAGTTGAAGAGACAAACACACAGCTCGTGAGGTGAGGTTAAATAATAACCCAAGGCAGCAGGTGGTGAGTACCAAACGTTAAGAGCTATAGAGACTCAGGAAGGAGGTGGTGATATGGGAGAAAGATCCCAGGAGGTTCTAGGCCTTGAGCTGTGTGTGTGGAGGAGGAGAGACGAGGCGTGGAGGTGACTCATTCTAGTTGACATCACCAAAAGCCAGCCTCCGTGCTAGCCACTTTCCATGCATTATCTCTAATATTTAGATGGGGGAGGAGGGTAGGTTTGGAAGGAGTGGAGGGGCTGGTGCCCAAGTCAGACCTGCCCAGAGCTAACCAGAGCATAGAGGCAGCCTTGGATCTGGGCTCCCCACCCTCGGTTCCCGGGCACTGCCTGTTCCCTGGCCTGCCACGCCTGCACAGTACACCCAAGAGAGCTGCCCAGTGCTGCCCAGCTCTGGATGCACTCTGGTCCCACCCTGGTGAACAACTGGCCGTGTGATCTTGGGCAAGGCACTTCCTTCCCTACACCTCACTGCCCATCTGGCCCTTCCTTGCAGGGCTTACAGACAGGGACTCTGTGAGTTAGTGTCCCAAGGGATGCTTGCCACCTCCCTCATGTTACCTGGGCTGCTGTGGCTGCCTACATTCCCCACCCCCCTGCCAGCCCTCTCTCCCTCCCCCACGCACAGCTCCCTCCCAGTCTGGAGCTGCTGAGAGGAACACTGGGTACAGAGTGTGAGCAGGGATAGTAGGTTTCCTGTGGTTGCAAAAGGAACATCGGGACTTTCCCTGTGGTGCCCGAGCTTGTGGGAGAAGTGGGGGAGGAGGAGGCAGGGCCAACCTCGAAGGAACCTCTGCTCCCTTCCCTCCCCTCCACAGTGCTCCCAGCTCTCCAAAAGCCTGGTACAGTTTGTTACGCTGGGGCCGGAATGTAGCGTGTGTTTCATATGGCCTCTGTCCAGTCCTACACTGGCCGCTTTATATTTATACTTCCTTCTTCAGCTTTGGCATCCTGCTGTCAGTCAGTCACCCCTGCCCTCATCTGCCCACCTCCCACCTGGGCCCTGCACCCCACCTTGAGTCAAGTGGGGTGCAGAGAACACCCTGGAGGAGAAAAGTTGGGACTCCGAAAGGGTAAAACCCCCAGTCCCCTTTCTCTCTCCCATCACCCAGCCCTGCAACAGCCTCCAAGGTCATGGACCCTCCAATTTGGGTCTGATGGTTCTCTGGGCCCTTGAGGTCGATCCTCTACTCCTTGCCACTCTTGTTGCCCCAAACACTTCAAAAATATTCCTGAGTTGGGCTGGACAAGTGAGCTGAAGGCTCTATTTATGTTGCCTCCCCAAAAGCTTGGCAGACCTGTTAATCCGTGATCCTCCCCCATCAGTCACAGAGAACACAGCAGAGGTGGGGCGGGTGGGGGATCGGAAACCGCCCCCCTCCAGGAATCACACATTCCTAATAGAAGCTGCAAAATGGAATTTGACACTTGGTAACTTAATGATTTTCTGAGTCATGACCAGTTTAACTTCCTCAGAGTGGCTTCAACAACGTTCAGAGATTGATCAGGCCTTCCTCCCCCAGGAGCTGGTGATATTATTATTCACAATAATAGCGAATATCGATTGCTACCAGGGACCAAGTGTTGGGCTTCAGGCTGTATACACACAAGCTCATTTATTCTTCGCAACCACTCAGGGGGGTGGGTGCTATTGTTAGCCTCCTTTGACACTGAAGGAAACTGAGGCTCAGAGAAGTGACAGAGCTGGGACTCACATTTAACTCTACCATCAATGCCAGCACTTCTCAATGTTCTGCCAGACTGCTTAGATCCTGTACCTAAATTGTAAATCCTCCATTTCTCAGAGTCTTACTCCCTTCCTCCTCAAATGATTCCAGGAAGTTTGCCTCCTCGGAGTCCGTGCATGCCTTGAGGTATATAATATGACAGCCAGAAAACTGTTTTCAGCCCATTTGACAGGCTGAAGTGTAGAGGCCCCGGAGGATACTCAGTGGTGGAGCTGGATGGTCAGGTTTGCTGGCTGAGGGCATCCTCAGTTGTCTCTCAGGCTGCCACTCACCCCCTCACCTGGGAATAAACTTTGCCTTGTTGTATTGATCTGGCATCGAATCCAAAAACCAGAGGCTGAGTCTCTGAACTCAGAGATCTATCTGTGGCACTCAGTGACATGGAACCATGTGAGCATAGGGTCCTCTCTTAGGACCCTTGCACAGCAGGACTTTGGGAGAAATCCCCACCATTATGTCAATCCCTGGGATTTGTGTCAGGCCGTGTACGTTTCACTGACATATCCTAACTCAGTGTGATCTTAACGTTCTTCTAAAGTAAGGAGAATAGTACTCGCTTTCCTGATGGGCAAACTGAGGCAAGAGCAGCTCAGCTGCTCACGCAAGAGCAAGAAGCTAGGTTTGTGACTGATATCTTGGGTGCTGCGTTTCATAACACAGGGCCTCTTCTGAGCTAAGAGAGGAAGAGTTTCTCAAGATGTCCCCAAAATCTTGTGACATGTGTCCTTTCACCCAGCCCTACCACCCTAGGAAGGGACCACAGCACCACATGGCCTACACCACCCTTATCTACCCCTGGAGGCTGAAGCAGGGGCACCAGACATCCTGTAGCGAGTCGGCCTGTCCCGGTCTCTGGCTTCCTGTCTTCTGCGGCTCTCACGGGCACATTTTGTCCCCTCTGAGCCCGGTTCTTCCTCTTTCATCCTTCCTCTCTCATCCTTCTCACTGAGAGCCCTGTTTATATGCCTCCATCCATGTTTGCGCTTCATTTTTGCTGTTTACGTGTTCGTTCTCCTGGGAAGTGTCCTAGGGTCCCCTCTGACACCGACTTGTTTCCAAGGAAGCATCTTCCATTCCTACCCTCACCTGCCCACCTCACCCCTTGCCTCCAGCTCATGCCAGGGTCAGATTGCCAAGGTTCATGCATTCAGTGGGTACTTAATGAGTACCTACTGTGTGTTCCAGGAACTGTATTAATTCCTGGGGACCCAAAGTCTAAAAGCTGTGCCGGAGCATCTATTAATCACCTACTGTGTGCACCAGGCACTGTGCTTCATCCTGGGGGGGCACCAAAGCTGGTCATTGCCCTCAAGAGAACTCCAGGCTTCTTGGGAAGTGGCACAAAAAAAGATCATTATGGTGCCCTGGGAAGTTGGGGACTGGGTTTGGCCAGAGGGGTCAGGGAGGACTCTTCTGAGGAGGCTAGTCTTCAAGTCTGAGAGGAGCTAGCCAGGCAGAGCCAGGGTGCAGGGTGTTCCAGGTAGAAGGAACGGTGTCTATAAAGACACACTGGCGTGAAGCAGCCTGTGTTCTCCAGTGGGCACTTTGAGTTGTTTGGTCTGGCTTGGTCATGGAGCACAGGCTGGGGAACCCAGGGAGATGAGGCCAGAGACAGGCAGGCCCAGATGGTGCAGAACCTCATGTTCCAGCAAAAGAGCTGACCTTTATCCTGGAGCAGCCGGAAGCCCAAGCAGCCTCATGGCTCCCTGCAGCCTGGGAGCTCCAGGGCTGGGCCTGGGCCAGGCCCAGAGCCCTCTCTCGAGCCCTCATTAACCCACATTTACTGCCCTTTGGCTTAGTGAGGCCTGTGAGAGAGTCAGACACTGGAAAATAATGCTGTTTTTAAAGCACGATCATTCATTCATTCATAAATATTTAGGAAGCTCTGATGTTTGCCAGGTGCTGCTTTGAGCATTGGGAATGGGTCCTTAAACCCTACAGAGATCCCAGGTCTCAAGAAACTTATATCCTTGGCAGTTGGAGAGGGAGGATAGGCCATAAACAAATAAACAAATAAAATAAATAAATTAGCAAGATAATTTCAGATTGTAAAAACAGAGTGCTGCAGTTGGGGGTAATGGGGTAGTCTGGGTAGTCAGGGAAGGCTGCGCTGAAGAAAGTTACATTTGAGCTGAGACTGAGATGACAAGAACAAACCGGGATGTGAACATCTGGGGCTGAAGAGTCCAGGCACAGGAAACAGCACATGCAAAGACCCTGAGGCAGTAAGGAGCTTGGCGTTTTCCAGGTTTAGAAAAAATGCTGGGTTCAAATTCATTACTCTACAGCAATTCTATGCAAGGATTATTGTATCCATTTTGTAGAGATGGAGACTGAGGCTCAGAATGGTTAAGTTTCTTGGCCAAAATCATAACTGGTAGTAAAAATTTTGGCTCTAAAGCCACTGTTGTTGTTGTTGTTGTTTTCTACCAAAGTATCAAGTACAGCAACCATGTGTCCTAAATTATTTGGGAAGGTCCAATTTCCAAAAATTTGTTTAATTGTTCTCTGGACATTCATCGTGGACATTCTCTGTTCCAAATCATGACTTTGAGCCCTGTCTCTGCCATGTACTACCAGTGGGATCCTAGGACAAGCACTTCATCACCATAAGCCTCAGTGTCATCACCTGTAAATAGGCAGAGTAATAATTCCAAGAACATAGGCTTGCTGAGAGGATTAAATAAGATAATCCATGTAAGACAGTACAATGCAAGGAACACGACACACATTCATTTCATTCAATTCATGATAGTTTTTTATTGTTACCTTGGGAAACTGAGGTCACCTGCCGAATGGTCCTGTGGCCATGGGAAGCCTCTGATGCATGAGACAGCCAGGGGAGCTGTGGGAAGAGAGAGAGAGCAGGAGAAGGTGGCCAGGGGTGCCTCTTGCCTGTGCTCAGTCGCTTACTCCTTGAGCTGGGATCCCACACTGACACATCTTGTACTTCCCGTTTCCAGGGAAATTCCTCGCCACTGGACCACACCCGCCCTTGAGGACCTCCCCATCTCTTTGGGCAAAGCAGAAGCCAGACAGAGCCCGGGACTGGGAAGTGACAGTCTTCAGCCCTGTGTGTGCCAGGAGCCCCCAAGGGGCAGGCGCCTCACAGCAGGAGGACAGGGGGCCGCAGAGGGAGCCAGGTGTGGGCTGCTGGGACAGAGCTCTTCTCAGAGGAGGTGGGGACCCTGTGGAGTACGGGACTCCTGCCCTTCCAGCCTACACGCTCCAGTTAGCAGGAAAGAGACCCCTCCCCACCCATCTCCAACCTTCCCCAGCTTCCTGCTCTGCTGGGAGGCCCTGTCAACGCGCGCGCGCACACACACACTCACACACACTCACACTCATACTCACACCCCCCTCCCAGGCACCCCTGAGAGGACCAGCTGCAGCTGGGAGGTGGGGGTGGGGAGAGTACTGCCAGGGTTCTCAGATCCCCAGCCTCCCTCTCCCACCCCTCCCTCGCCCCCAACTGCTGAGCTGCTTCTAGGTTTAAAGCAAAACATGATTCTGTCCTTCCTGCTGCTCAGTGGCGACAGCACCGCCTGGGATTATTTTTAGCATGGATGCAGGGAAGGCACATTTCTCCTTGACTTTCACTGGGGACATCCCCCACCCCCCAGCCAAGACTTGGCCTGGGGAGGCCAGTACGGAAACCCCCCTCCCAGAAAGGGGAAATGGGTGTGTTTTCTGTTCCTTCAGCTCACCAGAACGGGAGCTACAGTCAAGCTTGGGGTTGTACTGATGGGAAATTCTAGGTTCCAAAGCCCACGGGTTCCACCCATCTCTGTCTCTGTGTCCCTATACGTCTGGGGAGCAGGAAGTGCATGGTGTCTGCAGCCAAGGTGCCCAGTCTGTGGGTGCTGGGGCCCAAGGGGAGCCACTTGGTTCCAGGCAGCACTGTGGACTACATGGGGGCACCAGGCATTCTGGGTGGTGTTTACACGGGTGCTTGCTTTATAATTCATTAAACTGAGCATGTCTGTTCTATATATTTCTCTGTATGAGTGTCTTTTAATTAAAAAAAAAATTTTTTTTTAAGTAGGCTCCACACCCAACATGGGGTTTGAACTCACCACCCTGAGATCAAGAGTCCCATGATCTACTGACTAAGCCAGCCAGGCACCTCAAGTATGTGTGTCTTCTAGATGCTAGCATTACTTTATTGAGGTATAATCTACATACAGTAAGAGCACAAATCTTAAGTTTACAGCTTGATGAATTTTGACAAGTATATAGACCTGTGCAACCGTCACCTAGATCAAGATTTTGAACATTTTCCATACCCCTATACTCCCTGGGACCCCCTCCTAGCCAGTCCCCACCCCCGGGGGCCACCTGTATCTGATTTCTACGCCATAGGATGGTTTTGTGTATGCACCCACATTTGTGTTTTACAAGGTTGAAAGAAATACAGCTGCTATCATAGAAGAAGGAAGCGGGCAATACAATCTTTAACATGAAAAGGGGGTCTCAAAATAGAAGGGATATTTCTATTTGAAAAAACTAAGGAATCACTGGCATGGGAAACGGGAGATTCTAGGGCCAGCCCAACCTCTCAGGATCGGAACAGGAGGTCTGGGGACACTTCTCTGAGCAGAGAGGCAGTGACTGGGGAGAGCAGGAGTGAGGGAGGGAGAGGCATGCCCGGGCTCCCCCTGGGTCCATTCCCCCCCTTGTTCTGCGTGAGGTCCTTGCCCCTCCTCCAGCCCTCTCACCACAGCAGTTTTCTTCAAGGCCAAGGCGCTCTCAAGGGCATCTGCCCAGAGACAGGGAGAAGTCAGGGCCTCTGTGCAGCTACGTTATTTATCTCTCCTGCCTTCCCTTTCACTGTCTTTTTGATTTGGGCCTCCTTCACCCTATGTCCTGTCCGGGGAGAGGCTGAGGCTCTCAAGGTAGGGTGGTACCAGAGTCATGGAGCTCGTCGTTCCTTCTTCCCTTCATTTAAAAACACTTATTTGAGCTTCTGCTTGGCACTGAAGAAAGGAGGATGACTAAGACAAATGTCAGCTCACAGGGAGTGAAAGGTAGCATTCCCAGGTGAGGCAAGGCCTTCCACCTTGCCTGGAGATGAAGGGCTCAGAGAGGCAAAGTGACTTGTGCCACATCACACAGCAAGCTGCTGACAGAGGGAGGCGAAGAACAGGGACCCTTGACTCGGGCCTCCCTACTGGGGATGAGAAAGCGAAGGAAGCAAAATCAACAGCCTGACTCCCTGGCTTTCTTCCCCGCAAGCTTTCTGGAGTAGCAGAAAGAGCACTGACCTGGAAGTCAGGAGACCTCATTTCTGTTTCTAGGTCTTAGAAGCACTTCCTCTCTCTGGGCCCCGGGTTTTCTTCCATGTTCTGGAGGAAGGCAGCCTCCAGAGGAGCTTTACATTTCCTTCAGCTCTTGTTTTCTCACTTTCTTGAATGTACCCTGCATTTCCGCACCTCAGTGCCTTCGCTGGGGTTTCTCAGCCTCCTGGAATGCCCCTTTCCCTTCCCCTCCCGTCCTCTGATATTCTCCCGGTCATCTATGACCTAATTCACACGCTGCACCCTGAAGTCCCCCACAGCATTTGGGATCTATTGCGTGGTCTCCCCTATGTCTCTGCTACCAGAACAGACAGAGCCTCCCTCATGCTGCAACTCTCCTGTCCTAGGGCAGGGCCTCTGCCGCCAGGAAGGTAGCTGTTTTTGTCAGCCACCCCTGGAGGAGTGGGGTGAATTCCTTGCTGCCCCCCTACCCCACTTCCACGTGCCCCTTTCAACTTTCCGAGATGGAGCTCATCCTTCCTCAGGGCCTCAAAGAGAGTGTGCCTTCCTGCTAGGCAGATCAGCCCAACCTGGGGCATGAAACTGGGGCACTTCCGGCAAAGGTAGCCACCCTGGGAGGTGACCCCAGGAAGAATGAGGACAGCCAGGGCCTCTGCCGGAAGAACGGCTGCCCCACCTCATCTGTCCCGTCCTCCTTCACAAACACCTGGGCAGAAATCCTCCCTCACAACAAACATACGGCTCTTGTTCCCACAACCACACCCAAACCCACTCCTACCTACCTGCCCACAGACGGACTAGCAACTTTGCAAAGATGTAGCCCCCTGCACCCCCTACTCCCCTGCCCCTTCCTTGGGCGGCACGACGCACGCGTGCACACTCATCGCGCATGCGCACATGGGCACACGCAGCCGCACACAGGGGTCCCGGTGCATACACACGGGTGTGTACACGGGTGATACGAGGGGGTGCGTGGGCAGGCAGTGGTGCCCACGTGCGCCTTGGGTGCACACACTCTCTCTCCCATGATGTGGGGCTCTTCTCCACCTTCAGCTCTCAGGTGAGCTAGCTCATACTTGCCAGCTGAGGCTCCTCCAAGGCAATGTGGGGGGAGGACAGTGCTCCATTGTTGGCTTCTGGCTGCCTCGGATTTATCTCAAGCTAGGCTCTTTTGTCTTAATTTCTCTTACTATGGGTAGCCGAGGTGTGGTGGGTTCGCTCTGGGCAGCACCTCGCTTGGCTGGCTGACGGGAATGGGGGGGTAAGGTTTCCATCACTTCTGCGAACAGATGTCTCCAAGGAGCCATCGTTTTGCGGGACCGGTAGACTTGAGGCTGAGGCTGATCTCATTGCTTCCACTGTCAGGCTCTTGCTTCCATTCCATCCATTCTTCCCGATGCTGCAGGAGCCTTAGGCTCATAGTCTCTTCCTGCAGAGAGGTAGGAAGGCTTTGCAGAGGGCCCAGTCCCAAGGTTGATGTGGCAGTTCTGGGGCTGACAGCAGGGTCCCAGGCAGGCTGGCCCCCTCAAGTGGAAGAGGGGAGCTTCTCTTGGCCGCCTCCAGGGCAGCACAGCAGTAAGCCAGAGAATGGTGAGGTGGAGTGGTTGCGTTTGACACAATTACCTAATCTAGGGGTTGGGCAGGGAGCAAACTTGGATTCCGTGACACCCAATTTGGCTACTGTCACTGAGCATACAACATGGGCCTGGCTCGGTGCTGGGGTGGCTGGGGAGGGTGAAGGGGTTGATACAGAAATGAGTAAGACACAGCAACTGTCTTCTAAGAGTGCATGTGTGCCTGGGTCTCATGGAACCACCACGCGGGCGGAACAACCCAGAGTGGAACTGGGGGGCCGCCGCAGATCTGTCCTCTCCTACCCCATCCAGTCAGTCCCCCATCCCCAGGGTGATTCTTGTTCCATCCTTCTCATGCATTCTCTCCTTTCTCACTACCACAGCTTCAGCATTTCTTACCACCTCCCTCCTGGGGCTTCTAGTTGGGGGAGGGAGCGTCCCACCTCCAGCCTTATATCATCCCTCACTCTGCTGCCAGAACCAGCTGCCTCAAACACACAGCTGGTTCACCATCACCATCAGAACAAAGGTCTA
>NC_138376.1:26293649-26303522 GCF_054177405.1 Leptonychotes weddellii | reverse complement strand
AGAACAAAGGTCTAAAGGCCTGACATTCGTGCACAGCATGCATGACCCCTGCATCTCTCAGCCTGCCCTCCACTGCACGTTAGGTCCCAGCCTCCTGGTTCCCCTAACCAGCTATGCTGGTGTACGCATCTGAGACTTTGTATGTGCTGTTCCTGTTGCCTGGAATGCCCATCCCCTCCTTGACCTAGCAAGGACCTCCTCATCTTTCTAGACTGAGGGGGTCTTTCTCATTCTCTATTAGAACACATTTTAGGGAGGCCTGGATGGCTCAGTCAGTTAAGCGTCTGACTTTTGATTTTGGCTCAGGTCATGATCTCAAGGTCGTGGGATCAAGCCCTGCATCAGGCTCCACACTAGGCGTGGAGCCTGCTTGAGATTCTCTAAAAAAAAAAAAGACAAAAAAAACCCCACCAAAAAACCCACATTTTAACATAATGCTGACAATAATGACTTAAAAGCCAACATTTCTACATAGGAGGCACAATTCTGACTGATTTATATATTACATGTAAACAGATAATTATATTTATTAATATATATTAGCTCATTTTATCCTTACAACCTTGATAGGTACTGTAATTATCATTTCCATCTTATAGGCAGGAAAACTGATACACAGAGAGTTTAAGTGACTTCTTTACCTAAAGTGGAATGCCTGGGCTCCTGGGCGGCTCAGTCGGTTAAGTGTCTCCCTTTGGCTTACAGGTCATGATCCTGGGGTCCTGGGATCTGAATCCACACTGGGCTCTCTGTTCAGTGGGGAGTCTACTTCTCCTACTGCCCCTCCCCCCCACTTGTGCGCATGCTCTCTCTCTTTTGAAAAAATAAATGAAATCTTTAAAAAATTAAAAACAAATAAAGTGGCATGCCTAATAAGTGATAGAGTGGGATTTATACACAGCCAGTTCAGCCGAAGAATCGGTACAGTTCAGCCCTTCACTACACTCCCTCACTCACTGTCTTAAATATTTGCCATCTAACTTATGTAGCTTTTGAGCAACCAGATTCAGTTAATGTTTGATGAATGAATGAATGAATAAATGAACTCATTAAAATTTAATGAAATGAAGAAGTAGGGCTTATCTTCATTCATGTAAGATGTCTGCTATGCCAAAACTATTTTATTTCATAGGACATAGAAAAAAATTTTTAAAAATATATTTTGAGAGTAAAATCCCATACATCCTATTTTCATTTTATCTTCTTGCCTTTTACATGGAATTTATATGGATTTCCAAGCCTAAGTTTTTTCAAGTCAGTGAAGAGAGAGGTCCTCAAGACCTTCTAATGACCTGCTTACCATGACCTCCTGCCCATGACACAGGCAGGTGTCAGCTACATACTGAGCAGTCTCTATGCTTAAGTCGCCAGGGAGACAGATCCACTGAGAAGTGACCTAATGCCAAGTGAATTATGGCCGATGCTGGAAGAACATCCTATCTCTGCACCCAGGCCAGGGACAGAGTTGTTCCAACCAGGGATGTCTGTGAGGGCTTTCTGCAAGAGGTGAGATCTGGACTGAGTCTTGAAAGATTTTGATAATTGGAGAGAAGGGAGAAGAGCATGGAAGTCCAGAGAACTTTTGGACCCCCAGGTTTGGTGGTAGGAAGAGTCGGGCAGCCAAGCAGGGGGCAAGAGAGGATGTGGTGGGAGGTGAGACCACGAGGCCAGTAGGTAACCATCACTTAGTGGGGTGGCAAGAGGCTGAAATTGCCTTCATGTTCATCCTGGTTGACTGTACATTTTTGAACAAGTGGTTGATTTTTTTATTTTCATTTTCTGTCCTATATGTAAATTAAGCATTCAAACCTGGGGAAAAGCTCAAATGAGAATCCCCAGGGCAGGAGAATGTGCTGATGCTACATGCTGATGCTCACTAGCTTCGCCACCCAACCAACCAACATCTTCAGTCTCCCTATGCTCACTTCTGAAAGGTGGCGGAGCTCTGCTACTTGCTGGCTTGGCAGATCATTTGACTTCTCTGTGCTACAATTTCCTTAGGTTGTTTTTGAAGATCAAATTAGTGAAGACACATAAAACATCTAGAACATGGTCCAGCTTCCAATAAGCGCCTGGTAGACATCAGCTAAAATGAATACTGTAGGCAAGGATCTTCCTAACGATGCAAATCTCACTGGGTTATCCCTCTTTTAGGCCACAGGATTTGGCCTTCAATGCCACCTCTCTCTAGTCCCAGAGATCTCCCCATAGGTGTGTTTCCTGTTGACCTAAGCAATACCCTCCTCATCCACCAAATGCCTGAGTCAGTCTCCCCCTCTTTTTGCCCCTGCCCACATAGGCCCACTAGGCTGATACACTGGTTTCTTGGGATACGATTAATTCTGATCTGTGCCTGTTGGGCCTGGACAGGGGAGCAAAGCTGCAAAGAAACCTGAGTAGATGCTTTCTGGGAGTTCATAGGGCACAAGGCACAAGGCCAATTTCAGTTTGAGGGTCAGCCAGGTTCCAGGCATCAGAACTAGGTCCCCGGAGAGTAGACATTGGTGCCTCTGTGTCTCCTCGGGGGCAGCCAGCTCCTAGTCCTGCATGTACCCAGGCTTGGGAAATACCTTTGGCTGTTTGCACGACAAGGTCAGAGCAGCATCCAGCTATGCAGTAACAGCCCAAAGACCTCTGAGAACTAGGTTGGAATAGGATACAAATCTGGCTCTTCCCAGCAAAGGGGCAGGTGGAGAGGGATTAGCTTATAAAACAGAGCCTGGGTGGCTCAGTCGTCAAGCGTCTGCCTTCAGCTCTGGTCATGATCCTGGGGTCCGGGGATCAAATCCCGTCAGATTCCTTGCTCAGCGGGGAGTCTGCTTCTCCCTCTTCCTCCCCCCCACCTCCCCCCTGGGGTTATATTCCCTCTCTCGCTGAAAAACAGAGCGTGGGCTCCTTCCCCATGCCAGGCCCAACTGGTTGCAAACCAAGAGGGCCTTGACAGTTCTCTTTGAACTCTTAGGTTCACCTTCCCCCCTATCTTGCCCTTCTCACCCACTTCTGGGACTTTCTGCCAACACCTTCCACCTTGCAAAAGCTTTCTCTGAAATCCCAGGAACCAAGAGTTTCCCTCGATTGCTGTGTTTTTGTTTTTTGGCTTTTGTTTTTTAACAACTTGTGCTGTGGTGAGATTTCTCGTGTGTTTATACTGCTGTGGTGCATTCATCAACTTTGGAACAATTTCAGCCATAGCTTATTCTAAATGGTTTCAGTATTTCTTCTGTCCCAGCCACTGTTTCTCAAAGATGGTCTGCACTGGACCACTCGGGAGTTTGCTAACAGGGCCCCACCCAAATAAGAATCTCCCAGGAACTCAGGAGTCTGTGTTTCCAGCAAGTTCCAGGCCGTCTCAGTCCCACTGTACCAAGACCGCTCAGCCAGTGCTGTGGGTGCTTCAGTGGCAGGGCCTGGATGTCACTCACCTCTGTGTCCCCAGTCTCCATGGGGCCTGTTTGTTGAATGGAACATTCACTGGGGACTGAAGTCAGCAAAACTGGGGCCACCTCCCTTCCCAGGCTCCTAAAGTCCTGATGCCGAAAGGATGACACTCGGACCATGAATTTTAGGCATCAGCTGGCAGAGGAAAGAAACTCTTTGGGGGCTTTGAGGGACTCCCCCAAATTCACTGAAGAAGACTTCAGGGAAATCACTCGTGCTGACTTAACCACACTGGACCTCTGTTCTCTATAAAATGCAGATGAACATTTCTGTGGTGAGGGCTGAGGTGATGAAGTCAGCCTCAAAAGTTAGAAGTTCTGGGTGTCACACTTCTCTTTGGGGTTAGGGGTAGGGGAAAAAACAACTGAGCAGGTGAGAAATTATTACTTGCAAGCTACTTCCTAGAAAATACAGAAAGAAACAGATAATATACCGGGCTAATAAATAAGCACACACCTTGTGTGTGTGGGTTAGATCAACTTTACTGAGGTGGAATTTACATACAATGCAGTGTATCCATGTAGGTGCATGGTTTGATGAATTTTGACAAATGTGTTTACTTGTGTAACCTCTATCATAATATAGATCATTTCCATCAGTCTAAAGTTTCCTTGTTGGGGCGCCTGGGTAGCTCAGTTGTTAAGCGTCTGCCTTCAGCTCAGGTCATGGTCCCAGGGTCCTGGGATTGAGCCCCGCACCGGGCTCCGTGCTCCATGCTCCGTGAGAAGCCTGCTTCTCCCTCTCCCACTCCCCCTGCTTGTGTTCCCTCTCTCGCTGTCTCTCTCTCTCTCAAATAAATAAATAAAATCATTTTAAAAAATAAAAATTAAAAAAATAGAAGTTTCCTTGTTCCTTTTTGCAATCGATCTATCCTCACCTGGCCCAAGGAGCCCCAAATCTGCCTTCTGCTGCTTTGGATTAGATTGGCATTTCCTAGAATTTCAAATACAAGGAATCACCCAGTATGGACTCTTTGTCCTTCCGGCTTCTTTTGCTCCACATAAGAGCACGAGATTTGTCTGTGTTTTTGTTCCTATTAGTAATCTGTTCCTTTTTTATTGCTGTACTGTGTTCCATTGTATGGCTACACCGCAATTTGTTCACTCATTCTCCTGTTGATGAAGATTATGGTTGTTGTAGTTTGGGGCTATTGTGAAAAAGTTGCTGTGAACATTCTTCTACAACTCTTTTTGTGAACATGTTTCTCTCTCTCTTGGGAGCAGAACTGGTGAGTTACATGGCAAGTTTATGTTTCGGTTTTGTTTTTTATTTAAGTGGTCCCCCCACTCATGGAGCCCGATGCAGAGCTTGAACTCACAACCGTGAGATTAAGACCTGTGCTGAGAACAAGAGTCAGCCGCTTAACTGACTGAGCCACCTGGGTGCCCTGGTAAGCAGAGGTTTAACTTCAAAAGAAACTGCCAAACTGTGTTTCAAAGTGGAAATGTATGGTTCCCACCAGCAAAGTGTGAGAATTCCAGTTGTTCTACATCTTTGTCAGCTCTTGGTGTTGTTGGTCTTTTTTAATTTTAGCAATTCTGGTTAGGCGTGTAATGGTCTCTCCCTGAGGTACACATATGCCCACCCCTCATCGGGAACCATTCCTCCTGCCCGCACACTTCTCCCCAGTTGCTCCAACCATATCTCTGTTTCTCCCATGCTCTAGTCTCCTTTCCCGGAATTCTCATCCTCTTGAAGTTTCCATAACGGACCCCTTCTCATCATTCAGATCTCAGCACAGATGTCACCTCCTCGAAGTCTTTCATCATCCTCTCTAATGGTGTCCTCAGCACTTTTTATCCCATTTACCCTGTTTGTGTTCTTTGTAGCAGTGAGCACTATCTGAAAGAATCTTATTTGTCTACTTGTCCTCTGCCCCATGAGAACCTTAACTCCATGAACAAAGGAATCTTGTCTGTGTTATTTACCTAGAACAGTGCCTGATAGATAGTAGATGTTCGATATATATTGCTGAATGGCTTTGCAGTCCAAAATATGCATTCAGCATATTGGCCTTTGAGGTCCTGGGATTTAAAGGGTATGCACATCAACAAAATACAAATATTTAAAACATAAATTATTTGTATTGTCTGGGGCTTATTCAATTTTGCATGTAAATATGCTTAGAAATCTAAAAATATAGAAAAATAGAAAGAAGAGGAAAATTGACCATCGTTTCACCAAATTACTGTGGTTTAAAAGTGTAAAACATTTCATGTTATTAACTAGTTTTAGATTTTTTATTTATTTTATTTTTTGTTTAAAGAGTTTATTTATTTGAGAGAGAGAGACACAGCAAGAGAGGGAACACAAGCAGGGGGAATGGGAGAGGGAGAAGCAGACTTCCAGCTGAGCAGTGAGCCCGATGCGGGGCTGGATCCCAGGACCCTGGGATCGTGACCTGAGCCAAAGGCAGACGCTTAACAAATGAGCCACCCAGGCGCCCCTAGATTTTTAATTTTTTTTAAAGTTAGCTTTTGAACAAGTAATATTTGCACATAGAGAAAATTCAAACAGTATATCCTTCCGGAAAAGGCTGCTCATATACAAACTAGGTATATCTATTTGCATTTTTCCCCAAAATAGCACCATATTGCATACATTGCTCTGCACCTTGCTTTTTTCACTTAACAGTTTATCTTAGAAATCATTCCACATCAATAGGTGTATCATTTAAGACTATATTCAGCTGTGAGTGACAGAAAATTGAAAATATCAGTGCCTTATAAGATTAGACATTGAATTATCTCTCATTAATAAAATCTAGAAGTAAGTATCCAGGCAACACTAGGACCCGGCAATGATCAGATTCCTTCTGCCTTTTGCTGTGACATCCTCAGCATGGGGCTCTACTTCGTGGTCCAAAATGGCTGTCTGAGCTCCACCCATTACGTCTGCATCTAGCCAGCAGAAAGAGAAAAGGAAAGACAGGGACATGCTTCCTCCCATTAGGGATACTTCCTATGACATTTCTGTTCAGCTCTCATTGGCTGGAACATAGGGACACATCTAGCTGTAAGGGAGGCTTGGAAACATTTTTTTTTCTTTTAAGTAGGCTCCATGCCCAATGTTGGGCTTGAACTCATGATCCTGAGATCAAGACTCAGAAACTCCACCAACTGAGCCAGCCAGGTACCCCTGGGAAACATTCTTTATTCCAGGTAGCCATGTACCATTTGAAAATCAGGAGATGAGGGGAATAGATATTTTTTTTTAAAAGATTTTGTTTATTTAAGAGAGAGTGAGAGAGAGCATGAGCTGGTGGGAGGGGCAGAAAGAGAGGGATTAGCAGAGTCCCCACTGAGCAGGGAACTCAATGCGGGGCTTGATCCCAGGACCCTGAGATCATGACCTGAGCCAAAGGCAGAGGCTTAACCAACTGAGCCACCCAGGCACCCTGAGGAGAGTGGATATTGGGGGATGACCAACAATCTCTTCTATAGCATACATAGATTTGCCTCATTTTTAAAAATTGAATTTTTTATAGCCAGCTGTCCAACAAAAAATGGGAGCCCTTCAGCAAGCATCATGTTCTGCACTTCCAAATTGAAGTCTCCCTTGGGTGTGTGATTGGTAGAGTTAGGTTACATGTCCATGTTCTAGTTGCCAGGGAGGCTGGGAATTTGAGTTCTGACTTTCAGGTTGAGGACAAAACTCATAAGAGGGGAATTCTCCCAAATAGATAAAAGCCACTTAGAATATGGACCAATCCTTCTGTCAAAGACAACTGCCTATGCTAGATTTTGAAATCATAAAATATTTTTTAAATCTTTTTTTTTTTTTTTTGTCGGAGAGGAAGAGAGAGAGAGAGCACAAGCAGGGGGAGAGGCAGGCAGAGGGAGACGCAGGCTCCCCACTGAGCAGGGAGCCCGACGCGGGGCTTGATCCCAGGACCCTGGGATCATGACCTGAGCCAAAGGTAGACACTTAGCCAACTGAGCCACCCAGGCATCCCAAAATATTTTTAAATCTTAAAAGCATCAAAAATCTAACAAGATAGTGAGGAATTACTGAACCAAAATACATGAAAAGATAGGAATGCAGAGAGATCAGAGTTGCCAGATAAAATACAGGACTTCCAGTTATATTTGAATTTCAGATAACCAACAAATATGTTTCTTTAGTGTGTATTCCAGTCAAATTTGAATTTCAGATAAACAACAAATTATTTTTTAGCATAAGTGTGCCCATGCCATACTTGTGAAATACTCATACTAAAAAATGGTTTATTTTATTTGAAATTCAAATTTAACTGGATGTCCTGTGTTTTTATTTATTTATTTATTTATTTATTTTAATTTTTTATTTATTTGCGAGGGCGAGAATGAGAGACAGAGAGCATGAGAGGGAGGAGGGTCAGAGGGAGAAGCAGACTCCCCACTGAGCAGGGAGCCTGATGTGGGACTCGATCCCGGGACTCCAGGATCATGACCCGAGCCGAAGGCAGTCGCTTAACCAACTGAGCCACCCAGGTGCCCTCCTGTATTTTTATTTATTAAAGCTGGCAACCCAAGCAGAGAAGTGAGTCCAGCACTTGGGGCTGCTTTTGTCCACAGGTGTTTGCCAATTTGAGTCATCAGAGAGGTTGAGCTGTGCTTTTGAAAGCTTATTAGGATTAGGGGTACAAAATTGGGATGCAGGGCTTACCAAGGTTGGAGACTCTGATAAACTACCCCATGGTAGACTATTACTTTGATAATCTGCAGTGAACCATGGCTATGGGTATTCACGCTCCGTGTACTCCCCTTGACTCTGGGCTGGCTCCATGACCCATTTTACCCAATAGAATGTGACGGAAGCAATGTTGTACCTGGTCTGGTTGAAGCCTTAAGAAGGCGGCTTCCATATTTTGACTCTGAGGGAAGCCAGTTGCCATGTAATAAGTCCAACTACCATAAGAAATGGGAGCTAACTAAGGAATTGGTGATGTGTAGCCAGCTGGATTTCAGAATTGCTATGGGCTTGTGGCTGCTACGTGTCTGCCAGTTCCTCCTTTTTGAATAGGAATGTATTTTAGGATTTTCCTTTCTCTGCCTCACCATTTCCTGTGGTGAGCAGGTCACTTGTCTCTTTAGTTCAAAGGTTGTCAGGTCCAGAGGAGAATCACTTAAGAAATCTCATTCAAACCTAGACTTGATTTAGATGATGAAATTGTGGACCTCGAACCCAATCCTGGTAGAGCAATGGGGTGAGATTTTGGGGGATTAAAGGGTGGTGAGAATATTTTGCATAGGGGAGAAAATGAAACATTAGGGGACAGAGGGAAGACTGATAGGTTGATATTTGGTGGCCCCCAGTAAACCATGTATCTGTACTCACATCATTATTAGTTCCTTCCCCTTGAATTTGGACTGGCCTGTGACCTGCTTTCACTAACATAACATGGCGCAAATGACACTGTTGGTTCCAGATCTAAACCTTTAGAAGGCCTGGCAGCTTCCACATTTGCCCTTTAGAGGAAACCAGTCACTATGTAAAAGTCGTTATCTTGAGACAACCATACTGTGACAAACCCAACCTAGCCTAATGGAGAGACCATGTGGAGAAGAACCCAGGACCCTCGCCAACATCCCAGCTGAGGTCCCACTTGCCCTCCCATGTGAGTAAGGCCATCTTGGAAGTAGATCATTCAGGACTGCTCAAGCTGCCCCAACTGATGCCACACAGAGACCAGTTGTCCCTGCTCCAAACTGCAGAATCATGAGCAACTAAATAGTTTTTAAAAAATTTTTTTAATTTTAATTTTATTTATTTTTATTTTTTAAAAAAGATTTTATTTATTTATTTGACAGAGAGAGACACAGCGAGAGAAGGAACACAAGCAGGGGGAGTGGGAGAAGGAGAAGCAGGCTTCCCGCGGAGCAGGGAGCCTGATGTGGGGCTCGATCCCAGGACCCTGGGATTATGATCTGAGCTGAAGGCAGACACTTAATGACTGAGCCACCCAGGCACCCCAATTTTAATTTTATTTTTAAAAAATATTTATTTATTTGAGGGGGGAGGGGCAAGGGGAGAGGGAGAGTGAGTCCCAAGCAGACTCTGCACTAAGCACAGAGCCCGATATGGGGCTTGATCTCATGACCCTGAGATCATGACCTGAGCTGAAACCAAGAGTCAGTTGCTTAACTGACTGAGCCACCCAGGTGCCCCTAGAATAGTTATTGTTTTAAGTCAGGAGTAAGCAAACTATGGCCCATAGATGGCTGCCTTTTCTTTCTTTCTTTTTTTAAACAGCTTTATTGAAATACAATTAATTCACATACCATATAATTTACCCTTTTTTTTTTTTTAAAGATTTTATCTATTTATTTGAGAGAGAGAATGAGAGACAGAGAGCATGAGAGGGGAGAGGGTCAGAGGGAGAAGCAGACTCCCTGCTGAGCAGGGAGCCCAATGCGGGACTCGATCCCGGGACGCCAGGATCATGACCTGAGC
>NC_138376.1:26166520-26293549 GCF_054177405.1 Leptonychotes weddellii | reverse complement strand
CACAGATATATGCAACTATCACACAACCTTAGAACATTTTTATCACCTCAAAAAGAAACCCTGTACCCTTTCCCTATGATCTTCCTATCCTTCCTTCCCCTACACTCCCAGTCCTTAGCAGTCACCAATCTACTTCCAGTCTTTTGTCTTCTCTGTTCTGGACATCTTATATGAATGGAATCATTTCATACGTAGTCTTTTGTGATTAGCTTTCTTAACTTAGTGTAATGTCTTTGAGGATCATCTATATCGTATCTTCAACCAGAAGCCATTTTTAATGGCTAAATAATATTCCATTGTATGGATGTACCACATTTTTGTTTATCTGTTCATCAGTTGACAGACATTTGGGTGGTTTTGACCATCAGTTGCTAGACCTTTTGGCTATTATGAATGATGGTAATATATATATATTGGTATACAAGTATCTGTTTGAGTCCCTGTTTTCAGTTCTTTTGGGTATATATCTAGGAGTCAAATTGCTGGGTCATATGCTAATTAGATGTTTAACATTTTAGGAAGTGCCAAGCTATTTTCCATAGAACTTGTATTATTTTACATTCCCACTGGCAATGCACAAGGCTTCCAATTTCTCCACCTGCTCACCAATGCTTAGTATCCTTGTTGAAAATCAGTTGACCACAGATGTGTGGGTTTATTTCTGGACTCTCAATTCTCTTTCATTGATCTAAATGTCTATCCTTGTACCAGTACCAAGTATTAGTTACTGTTGCTTTGTAATACATTTTGAAATCAGGAAATGTGAGTCCTTCTTATTTTTCTATTTACTTATTTTTTTTTAAGTAAGCTCCACACCCAATGTGGGGCTTGAACTTACAACCCCAAGATCAAGAGTCACATGCCCTACTGACTGAACCAGCTAGGTGCCCCTTCTTCTTCTTTTTATTTATTTGTTTGTTTATTATGTATTTATTTTTAAAGATTTTATTTTAAAATAATCTCTATACCCAACATGGGGCTCAAACTCCAAACCCTGAAAACAAGAGTTACATGCTCTACTGACTGAACCAACCAAGGACCCTTTGTTTTTCTTTTCTTTTTTAAAAAAGATTTATCTATTTATGAGAGAGAGAGAGAAAGGATGTGGGTGGAGGGACATGGGGAGAGGGAGAGAGAAGCAGACTCCCCACTGAGTGGGGGAGCCTGACTCAGGGCTCGATCCCACAACCCCGAGATCACAACTGGAACCGAAATCAAGAGTTGGACACTCAACTGATTGAGCCACCCAGGCACCCCATTTTTCTGTTTAAATACTGTTTTGGCTATTCTGGGTCCCTTGTATTTCTGTATGAATTTTAGAATCAACTTGTTGATTTCTATAAAGAAGTCAGATGGGACTCTGATGGGATTGCATTGAATTTGTAGATAATTTAGGAAGTATTCCCATCTTAACAATGTTAAGTCTTTTGATGCATGGACATAGAATGTCTTTCTGATTATACAGGTCTTCTTTAATTTCTTTCAACAATGTTTTGTAGCTTTCAGAGTATAATTTTGGCACTTCTTTTGTTAAATTTATTCTTAAGTATTTTATTATTACTATTTAAGATTTTATTATTAATTAATTTATTTATTTAAATTTTTTTTTAAATTTTATCTATTTGAGAGAGAGAGAGAGAGAGCACTAGCAGGGGGAGGGGCAGAGGGAGAGGGAGAAGCAGGCTCCCCGCTGAGCAGGGAACCCAATGTGGGGCTCAATCCCAGGGCCCCAAGTTCATGACCTGAGCCAAAGGCAGATGCCCAACCAACTGAGCCACCCAGACTCCCCAAGATTTTATTTTTAAGTACTCTCTATAACCAACATGGGGCTGGAACTAATGACCCCAAGATCAAGAGTCACATGCTCTACCAGGACTGAGCCAGCCAGGCGCCCCAGTGTTTTATTCTTTTTTATGCTATTGTAAGTGAATTTTTTTCTTAATTTCATTTTTGCATTGTTCACTGGAAGTGTATAGAAATATAATTGATTTTTATTACTGATCTTGTTTCCTACAAACTTGCTGAATTCACTTATTATTTTTTTAAGTAAGCTCTACACCCAATGTGGGACTCAAACTCACAACCCCAAGATCAAGAGTCACATATTCTACTGACTGAGCCAGCCAGGTGCCCCTGAATTCACTTATTAGTTCTAACAGTTTTTAAGTGGATTCCTTAGTATTTTCTTTTTTTTTTAAGTCTTTATTTTTTCTTTTCAAAAAAGATTATTTATTTATTTATTTATTTATTTATTTATTTTAGAGAGAGAGAACGAGTGTGAGAGTGTGAGCTAGGGGAGGGTGAGAGAGAGAGAAGCAGACTCCCCGCTGAGCACAGAGCCCAACACAGGGCTCTATCTCAGGACCTTGAGACCATGACCTGAGCTGAAATCAAGAGTCAGACACTTAACGGACTGAGCCACCCAGGCACCTGTCTTTAGTATTTTCTATACACAAGATCATGTCATCTGTGAGTAGATGTAGTAGTTTTATTTCTTCCTTTCCAATCTGGATGCCTTTTACTTTGTACTTATTGCTTAATCATCTGGCTAAAACCTCCAATACAATATTAAATAGAAGTAGCAAGAGTAGACATCCGTGTCTTGTTCCTTGTCTTTTTCTTGGAGAGGATTATCTAGTCTTTCACCATTAAGCATGGTATTAGTTGTGGGTTTTTCACCAATGCTTTTTATCAGCTTGGGAATGGCTGCCTGGCTTTGTAAATAAAGTTTTATTGGAACACAGCCATTCCATTCATTCATGTATGGTCTATGGCTAATTTGAACTATAATGACAGAGTTGAGTAGTTGTAACAGAGACCATATGGCCTGCAAATCTAAAATATTTACCATCTGGCCCTTTAAGAAAAAGTCCACTGACATCTGTTTTAAACGGCTAAATTTTGGGATAGTTTGCTGTGAAACAATGTATAACTAAAACAACTCCCAGTCTTTTGACTAGAACCTAAAAGAACTGCAACACTGGGTAAGGAGGAACCATAAATAGACAAACCCTCCCACAGACTGTTGTCCAGCTTCAGGTCATCTGGGAAAAATCAAAAGCCCTGAAATTGAGTTAAGGTGATCCTAGCTTGCTAGTGTCCCCAAATGCTTGCAGAAACAATGGAAATCCTTTTGGGAGGAAGATATTGTTATTGTGGCCTCAAATGATTTTTCAAATACAATGTCCAAAATATAACCAGGTACATGAGGAGATAAAACAACATGAGGAAGAACCAGTAGTAAAAACTGACAATTGAAGCAGACCCACAGGGTCTCTAGATTGAAATTAACAGACACAAGCCATAAAACAACTACACTTACTCTTTTTAAGGAGAGGAAAGCTGAGACTTGAAAATTATAGCAAGTCACAAAGAGATATAAGAAGTGACATAGCAGATCTGAAAAAGACTCAAATAGAAATTTTAGAACTAAAAAAAAAAAAAACAAACCAAAAAGCAAATTAAGAGCTTGATGGATGGGGTTAAAAGGAGAATTTTTTTTTATTTTAATTTAAATTTATTTATTTTTTAAGATTTTATTTATTTATTTGACAGAGAGAGAGACAGCGAGAGAGGGAACACAAACGGGGAAGGGGAGAGGGAGAAGCAGGCTCCTTGCTGAGCAGGAAGTCCGATGAGGGGCTCCATCCCAGGACCCTGGGATCTTGACCTGAGCTGAAGGCAGATCCTTAATGACTGAGCCACCCAGGTGCCCCAAGAATTTTTTTTTTTTTTTTAAAGTAGACTCCATGCTCAATGTGGGGCTTGAACTCATGATCCTGAGATCAAGAGTTTTATGTCAGGCGCCCCAAAAGAATTTTTTAAAAAGCTGAAGACAGAATTAGTGAAGTGAAAAACAGTCACAAGAAACTTTTAGAACAAGGCATTGAAGGACAAAAGATAGAAAAAATAAATAAAAGAAAGGGATGGGTGAGAAGGTCTAATAGGTATTTCAACTGGGGGCTCAGAAGGAAAGAGGTACAGAAACAGTGAACATACAATGGCTGAATTTCTTTTAAAATTAATGAAAAATTATGCAGATGTGATAAGCAGCCATGAAATGACATATATTCACTCCACTATGTGTTCTGACTCTTAAAACAGTGCATCCTCGGGGTGCCTGGCTGGCTCAGTCCCTAGAGCATATGACTCTTGATCACAGGGTCGTAAGTTCAAGCCCCATGTTGGGTGTAGAGCTTACAACCCCCAGTATATCCTTCCTGTACAAATCTGCCTTTGAAAGGATTCTGAAACCAGCATAAAGGTAGCTCCATAGCTGATGGAATAGGGCTTGTGTGGGCTGAGTTCAAATACAAGCTTTGCCACTCCCTGGTGCGCTACCTGTAGAAGGTTGCCAAACTTCAGTTTTCTCGGCTAATAAATAGGACTACAGGCCTACCCCACATTGTCATTGTGAGAATCAAGTGATACAGCGCACGTGAATAAACCTAGTGAACGCTAAGTCCTTTAAAAATGAGATATGGTTTGAGCAGGATCACAACATTCCCAGGGGCACTAACAGTGACAGGTAGGACTGGCTACAAAATTTGCAGGTCCCAGCGCAAAATGAAAATGCAATCCTGAAAAATTATTAAGAATTTCAAGACAGTGACAGCAGAGCATGAAACCAAGCGCAGGTCACACGCCCCTGAAGCCAGCCTTGGTAACAGGCCCTGCAAAGAACCGCTCTGTGCACTAGGAAAGGGCTGTCTGTCCCACACCCAGGTGTCTGCAGCCATAGCCCACGTTATCTTTGAGTTCTGAAGGGCAGCAGTGTTTGGGGAAATTGCAAGCACACGTGTTTCCAAATGCCAAGGAGGGCAAGTGCAGTGACCGGAGTGGTTTTCTGAGAGAGTGGGTGGGGCCAGCCAGGCTGCCATCAGAACTGTGGAACTGACTGTTCCCCACAGACTCTGGCCTAGAAAAAAAAAGCCTGCAGCTGTATCTACAGGGCCTGTTGTTGTTTGCTGCGGTGTGTTACAACACAGCCTGGCAGCCTCCGGGACCTTTCTGTCTTCCTCCTGGAAGAGCCTGGTCCCAGAGCATGTGACATGACCACACAGCCCTGCAGATTTGCCCATATTGCTCCTCGCTGTTCCCTCAATTACCAGGCTTTTCCAGGTCTGTGTGCTTTTTGCTCACGCCATCCTCTGCAGTCTGGGAATCCCCTTCCTTCCTCTTCCACATCCCTCCATCTGGCAAACACCATCTTTGAAGACTCCATCTTTTAGGACTCAGCTCTAGTGTCACCTCTTCAATGATGCCTTTCCTGCCTTTCCCAGGAAGAGCCAATTGTTCCTTCCTTGGAGCTGTCCACTGTATCCCAAGTGGTACTGACAGGTAATGTGGATGTTACTATCTCCTTGGCTAAAGCCGTCAAGGGCTGGGACAGTGTCTTCTCACCTACGTATACTCTGCACACAGTTCTTGCTATTAGATTTTTTTTAATTATTTGAGAGAGCGCATGCGCATGAGCAGGAGGAGGAGGAGAAGGAGAGGAACAAGCAGACTCTGTGCTGAGCCCAGAGCCTGACAGGGGGCTCAATCTCACAACCCTGAGATCATGACCTGAACCAAAACCAAGAGTCCCACGCTTAACCGAGCCACCCAGGCGCCCCTATTAGTAGATTCTTAGTCAATTGGTGTTGGAAACTTTTAGAACAAATCATTGAAGGATAAAAGGTTGGGTTTGGATTTAATCACCAATATGTTGTTGAATTAATGTATGAATAAATTGTTGCAGTGCCATCTGGTAAAAAGGGAAACTTTTGGTATTAAGTCAGGGCCCTTGCCCTTGAGGAGGTTTCAGTGTTGGTTCTATTTGTCCTTTCTGCAGGCACTACCTCCTGAAGGCGGGGATGATGATTTGTTGAAGAGGCTCTTCATAAATACCTAAATGACCAACATGACATAAGGCAGAGAGCAGATTTGGAGATAAGAGATGTGGTTTCTGATCTGGTTATGAGATATCAGGTTTCCAAAGGTGACTATTAAGTTCCATACCTATGGGACTTTAGGTTTGTTTCCTCAAAAGTGAGGGGATTGAGTTAGTTATCCCCTAAGCCTAGATGCAGCCTGCTCAAGTCCCTCTCCTGAATCTCTATGAGGAACTACTCAGGGGCAGCCAGCCTTCTGGCTGGAGGAGTTTGGCCACTCCTGAATCGGAGTTTGCTCAGCAGGTCTACCCTTTGCGGATGACAGGGGTGGGGTGGGAAAAGGGGATCAGAAAACACAAACATTTTTTTAAGGCCCTTTGGCGTTTCAGTTGCCTCGTATCTCATGCTTGAAAGGCAGAAAGCCACGGCCAAGCAAGAAAACACAAACATTTTTTTAAGGCCCTTTGGCGTTTCAGTTGCCTCGTATCTCATGCTTGAAAGGCAGAAAGCCACGGCCAAGCACGGTCTTCACAGTCACTTAGTGTCCATGGGAAATGCTACGTGCTAAACTCATTCTCAAGATGGGATTTCCCCAGGCTCAACTGGGCATTTTTGACTTCCTGGCGCTAACCTAGTCTGCTTACCTGACACAAACAGCCGGGCCTACCCTACTCCATCCTCTGACGGTCAGGCTGGGTAAACAGACCGGAGGGCAGAGTTTTCAGAGATACGATTCAGATGTGAAATCAACTAGCTTGTTTAGGCATGAGTTTCTCTGGAGGTGAGAGATGGTGTGAGGGGGCGTCGGTCAGTTTCCTCCATCCCTTCCCTCCGGCCCCACAAAGGCCAAGGGCCAGACACGTGGGCTGGCGTGGAGAGGCGGAGTTTACACTAAGGCGGAGGTGCAAATGGGCGGGGGCGGGGTCTCATTTGCATGGACGGCGCGCGGCCACCAATCCGGACAGGCGGAGAGACAGCCCGCGCGCCTTTTGGGGGCGGACTGACAGCCCCGGGGCCCTATGGAAGGCGGGTCCTGCGGCCGGCGGGGGCGGGACCGCGCCGGGCGCTGCCCGGGGGATTCGGGCCGGTTCGCGGGCGCTGCCAGTCTCGGGCGGCGGCGTCCAGCGCGCGGACGGCCTGCTGGGCGGGCTGGGGGCCGAGTGGCGCGCGGGTGAGGCAGAGAGAGACGGGGCCGAGGAGCAACCACGGCGACAGGTACCGGCGCCATGGCCGCAGGGATGGGGCGGGCGGCCGCGGCGCCCCGGGAACCGAATTCCCTCCTTTGCGGTCCGGGGGCCGCCGCGCTGCTTCGGCGCCCCCTCACGCACGGTTTCCCAGCCCCCCGAGCGGTGCTTCGGGGCGAGCGGTGCCGGGGAAGCCTCGAGGCGAGCGCGCTGGATGCCCCTAGCCCAACTGCGGGGCCCCTGTGCGCCCTGCCGGCCCTCGGGGCCGGTGCTCCCTACGGGAGGCGCGGACTCGGGCGGCCGCGAGAGCCGCTCCCCGCCCCCGCCGCACTCCCCCTTGCGGAGGCGAGGCCGGTCGCGCCCGCTCGTGCTCACCCGGCTTTTGTTTCCCGCCCGAGGTGACAGGTCCCGGCTCCGGCTCCCGTCGGCGGTCCCCGACTCGCCCGAGGCCCGGCGCCTGTGACCGCGACCGCCCGGAGCAGGCTGCGGGACCCGCCGAGAGCCGGGCGGCGCGTGAGCAGCAGCTGCCGCGGGCGGGAGAGAAACTTCGCCTTCTGGGGCCCGGGCGGCGGGCGAAGTCGAGCCGGGGTGAGCCGTGCGCCGGGACGCTGCGGGCGTGATGGAGCCGCGCACACCTGGCGGGGCCGGTGGCGGGCGAGGATAACGGAGTGTCCCACTGCTGCGCTCCTCGCTTTCGGTTTGCGCTCCCCGGGCGGTGGGTGTGGATGCGTGTTCTCCGCCTTCACCTGCCGCCATGGGACAAGTGACTGGGATACAGCCTCCCGGTTCTCGGCCGTTCTTGGAGGGTGCCAGTGCAGCGCCGTTCTAACAGGTGATTATTCTCGTGCCAGGTGAAAAGCCCGTTAAAACTTGATTTAGGGCTCATTATTCGGTTCACTCCTAGAACGTTAGAACTCCTTCCACTGATGTCTGAAAAGGTATAGGAGTCAAACCCAGTACTGATTTAAAAACAACAACAATTTGAGGGGTCAGCGTGTAGATTAATTGCCTTCTTTCCGTGGACGAGCCTGGAGGAACATTGTAGTCTTACTTTAAAAAAATCGGTTTCTGCAGTGGTGGCGAAAGCATGGTAAGGTACAAAGTTAGTAAATGGGGAATGCAGAACTCTAGATATCCTTCAGTGTGGTTCAGGACAGCGTGTACAGCGTTTGGCCGCCATTCAGTAAATTCTGCATGAAGTAGTTTGAGCTCGTGGTTTTGGATTTACTTTTCAGGGGTATGTTTTCCAGTGGAATAAGGCTTAGCATTGAATGGGAGCTTTCTTTGCCTCGCTGAGGGTAGACAGGAGTGTTTATTTTCATTGTCTTACCATTTTGTTAGATTGTGGACAAGGGAAAAGTTAAGGCATATTTCAGTTAAGTATTTTTAATAGTCTGTGGAATTCTGCCCCCCCTCCCGAGGGTTTTTACTTTAGAGAATTAAAGTAAGTAGCTGTTTCTCTTGGTGTTTGAATCAAAATTCAAGGATACACTTGAAAAATTTTTTATTCTTTTTGGGAAATCTTTATTTGTCATACTTTCACTTACCATTTTCTCTTCGTCTCTCTCCCAGCTGACCTCTACTTAATCTACAGTTATGGCCCTGACCAATGTAGGGCATCTACAGAAAAAATACATTTAAAAATAATATATAACAACTATTTTTAAAATGTAGTTTATACATATTTAAATTTATTTGTAACACTTGATTTAGCTTAATTTTTTTCTAATGTGTCTTTTATATCCATTGGGGATGATTTATGTTTAACAGAAGTGTAACTTCTTAGGAACAAAGTTATAATTTTGATTTAATTATGCTACTTTAGTAGTATTTCACTGAATTGTGATTTTACTATTTACCTAGCTAATTAGTAACACCATTTAAAGCTGAACCCTTTAACCAATAGGCTAGTTGTGACTGGGATTTTTAAAAACAAAATCAAAGATGGTCTTTAGAAAATGTTTTATATCTCTAAAAACAACAGGCTTAAATGTTATGAGGTCTTTGTCTTTCCAACATTTAACAAAACAAATATTTTTCTGAATCTTTAATTTTTTTAGTTGTGGTAATTTTAGGTGAATTTCTTTTTTTAAAACATAATTTTAACCAGTTCAACATGAAAAACTTAAAATACTGGATTAGGCAACTAATTAAATCTTCAGTTTTCTGTTTATTCTTGGATTCGAAAAGAACACATATTTTGGATTATTTAGTTTCTTAAAGGTTTCTTAGAATGACTCAGTCTAGAGAAGAAAGAACATCCTCTTTCTGTAGCTATAGAAGAAGTTATTGCTATTAAAGCTGAGTTGTCTTTTTGATGCTCAGGGTAGATTGGTTGAACAGTGACTCGTCCTGTAGAGTGGGTTTTATTCTGTATAAATAGTTGTAAGGAATCTTGTAAGTCTGGGGCTCCTCATCGTTTTGGATGATTTAAGTAATTGTTCTTTAAAGTCTATAGGAATATATTAGTTTTAACTACTATGTGTAATTTACTATGTATAATAAGTATTATAATCTTTATCCTAAGGTAATGTTTAAATATACCACATGATAAATTAAATTTATATTTCATAGTTTTATTTACACAAAAGCATATTTTAGGGACTTTATAAAAATGTCTTTTTTTTTTTTTTTAAGATTTTATTTATTTATTTGACAGAGAGAGTGAGAGAGCACAAGCAGGGGGAGCAGTAGGAGGAGAGGGAGAAGCAGGCTTCCCGCTGAGCAAGGAGCCTGATGCGGGGCTCGATCCCAGGGCCCTGGGATCATGCACTGAGCCGAAGGCAGATGCTTAACCATCTGAGCCACGCAGGTGCCCCTAAAAATGTCTTTTAATTAAAAACCCATTTTCAAATTCTGTTTTTAGATATTTTACTGGGTTTTTTTGTCCACTTTAACTTGTGGTAGACCATATCATAAAATTATCAACCACATTTCAGTTTCAAAATTAAGCATAAGTTGAATTCTCACATCTACATGGTAAACATTGTGTGTTTAAGTCATTTATCCTCAGGTGTGGTTCCTTTTGAGTTTGGGGGTAGGCAAATACTTTTGAATGAATAAAGCCACAAAAAACAAGGGCATTTATTAAAATAGCTAATTTGAGGATAAATCAGATGACACTTTTAGACATGAATATGGCTTTGATAGTAATATGCATGTTATACCCAAGGATATCTCTGTACAGGCCTTTACTATAATTTTTCACAATTCCTAAAGAAAAAAATCTGTACATATATATTTTTAAAGATTTTATTTATTCATGAGAGAGAGGGGCAGAGGGAGAAGCAGGCTCCCCATGGAACAGGGAGCTGGACTGGGACTCAATCCCAGGACCCTGGGATCATGACCAGAGCCGAAGGCAGATGCTTAACTGACTGAGCCACCCAGGCACCCCAAGAAAAAAATCTATATTGTACATATTTTGGCACACCAAATTCTGTAATTATTTAATACTGAACAACTAAATATGGACATTTTATGATTCTGAAACTATTTGAACTTTTATTTTTTTAAATCTTTTTTAAGAATTTATTTTTTTTAGTAATTTGTACACTCAGTGTGGTGCTCGAACCCACAACCTGGAGATCAAGAGTCACATGCTCCACCGACAGAGCCAGCCAGGCATCCTGAAACTATTTGAACTTTTTAACCTAGCTGATTAATAATTAGATTTTGGTTTATTGTACATTTCTGAATTTTCTACAGTGCATTTTTTTTTTTTTAATGATCTCTGGCCAGTTTTATTAAAGAAAAATTTTGCATGATTTACTTTTTACCAGTCTTTTCTGGCATGCTCCTAATGCTATCAGAATCGCCTGGATCAGTGATAACCAGTGTGCATACTCTGTAGTATTTTCCACATGCTGTGCCCAGTTCAATATTATTGCCACTTTAGTGATGGACACCAGTTTTGGCCAATGTGACATAGTACTCTATTTCAGATTTCCTCAAGGCAGGCAGTTGTTGGCTAGGATGACCAGTTTTGCTTGGCCGTGTACCCCATCATGTACTGTCCACTTACATTGAGTTGGAGCCTAGAGATAATTGACTCCAGTGACTTTCTTCTGTGCAGCCACCATCTTCTTGCCTTAGGTGCGGGACAGCCCCCAACAAAGAGCAGTTGCCAAGATGGCCAAGGAGGGAGAAAGAATCTATAGTACATTTTTAACTTCCGATAATATGTCCCCAAAGTGTAAAGAAAATTAAATCTACACACATAGGAGATTGGTTGTTGGTATGAAAGTAACTATTGATTTAAAAACAGTAGCCACTGAAGTGTGATTTAACTTGCAAAAAAGATACATATCAAGTAAAAGACTCTCTGTCAAAAGAGCCTATTATGGGCCTTATGCACCCTGTAACTAATCTGTAAAACAGGTTACTAAGGATATTTTAGCAATATTTGAAACACTAAAATTCAAGTACTCAAAATAACTTGTATCTCACAGTTTGTTATGAAAAGAATTGGTCTGTACTCAGCTGAAACTTAAACATGTAAGACTATAATCCTTAAATGGAACAAGTTAATTTTATGCTCAATTTAGTATTTACTTCTAGTCTTTTGGAAAACATCTAGTTAATGAGAGTGAAGGACCACCAGAGGGAGTATGGGGTCTGCACATTTGCTGTATCTGTTTCCTACTCTTGGTCTGGAAGAAAAACACTTTAAAAATAAAGAATAAGATTGTAATTCTCTAAAACAGGAAAAAGATAATGAAAGTTGGGGGTTGTAGCTGTTTAGAGCTGTGTTGTTTTTGTAACAGTTAATCGAGGCTGTTTTCCTTGTTCTTTTAGAAAATGGTACAATTATTAGAAAAATAAAAATGATGTATTTTCAGAGTGAGTAATGGGTTAAGTAAATAATTACACATCTGCGAAAGTTAGGGAACATCCAAATGCTAAGAATGTTTTTTAAGATTAAAAATATAGTACATTAGAATTGTGTGTTCTTGAAGTTGCTCATTTGGGGGGAGGAGGAATAAAAGATGAACAAAGATCGAGCACCTTTAGAAGAGGGTTGTTTCCTCCTTTTCTAGTTGCAAACCCTTCCTAAAGCAAGCAATGGTAAATTTCTAGAACCATTTGTATCATTCTGCCTCCATCTTGGCAATTTATAGGTGATGTTAAATGAAGAGCCACTTCTAGTCCCCTGAAAAGGATCATCTGATTATCAAAAGCAGGGTTGGGAATTTCAAATTGATCTCTTCAAAAATCAGATTTGTATGTATGTTTCTTAATGTTACTACCTCTGGAAATTAAAGAATCTCCTCTACTTTCAGCTGAAAATTACACAATGGAATTTCAAAGTCAAGATGTGTTTGTCATAGACTTAATGCTGCAGTAAATTACTTTTGGGGATGGAGAAAACATCCTAGAGATTGAGTCCTTTTCAGAATATAGTCTCAATGAAGATGGAATGGTCTTTACCCATGTTAAGTATTAGCCAATGGATTATTTCCCTATTTAACTTTTTTAAAAAGCAAGACAATAAGATAAAAACTTGTAATTTTAGCACATATTTTGGGTTTTATCCCTGGCATAAAAAATTATTATGTAGTGGAGGTAACATTTAATGTTTTGAAGTTCTAGTTTGGGGAGGGAATTTGTTATGAGATGAAGGTATTTCATTGAAGCAGAACAGGGTAACTTATATGGAGAGAAATCTGTTTCTCTTTTAAATTATTCTTAGGTTAAAACATAATACTTATTAAGAAAAATTAAACGGACAGCTTTCCCATCTTAGATTTATTTTCACTCTGAACTTTATAAGTTTTTAAAAAATATCTTTGTTAGTTCCAGGTGAACTTCTCAGAATCTATTCATTTACACACACACACACACACACGTAGATAAAATATTTTTTTTGTATTTTATATAACTATATATTTTTGCTATATGTGCAATCAGTCCATCTGTCTATACTATATGACTTTACAGGCTTATTTATATGTGGGAACCCTCCCCTTTTTAAATGAAATCTTACTGTTTTAAGGGGAATGAAGTACACGTTCACAAAAAGATTGATGTAAAATGTTCATAGCAGTTTTTTTCACAATAGGAATGAACTGCTGCTTCACACAACATAAATGAATCTCAGAAATGTTATTCAGAGCAAGAGAAGCCAGGCACAAGTATGTACAAATGATGCCATTTATGAAAAATATAAGAACAGGCAAAACTTGGGGCGCCTAGGTGGCTCAGTCATTAAGCATCTGCCTTTGGCTCAGGTCATGATCCCAGGGTCCTGGGATTGAGCCCCACATCGGGCTCCCTGCTCCGCGGGAAGCCTGCTTCTCCCTCTCCCACTCCGCCAGCTTGTGTTCCCTCTCTCGCTGTGTCTCTCTCTGTCAAAAAATAAATAAAAATCTTAAAAAAAAAAAAAAAAGAACAGGCAAAACTTTAGGTGTGGTGATAGAAATCAGGACAGTGGTTTCTGGGTAAGGGTTGTGGTTGACTGGAAGGGGCAAAAGGGAACTTTCTGGGGGAGATAGAAGTATTCTGTCGCTTGACTTGGGTAATAGTAATTCAAGTGTACATTGGTTGGGTAACTTTTTATTTTCATAAAATTTTTAACTTACAGAAAAGTTGCAAGACCTAGTACAAGGAACATCCAGATTCACCAGTTGTTGGTGTACGCACTTGTTCAGACTTACTGAGCTGACTACTTAAGATCTGGGCATTTTACGGTATGTAATTTTTACTTTAATGAGGAAAACTACAACAATTTGTTGAAGAGGACAATGATCTTGTTATCTGTAAAAAGTGAAATACCTGAATTCAGACTTCAGTATTTTCATAATGATGGAGAAAAAGAGAATTGCTGACAATCTCTTTTGTCTTTACATATATGTATTTATGCTGCTTCTCTCTGAAGTTTCCTGGTGACATATTTTGTTAGAAGAAATAAGATTCTGAAAATGATTCAAGGCAGAACTGCCAGCAAGGAAACCCTGCTTGATTTTGTTATCCTATCCACGTCACATAGGGAATGAGACTGATAGCTAGCAATAGCTTTCTGGGAATTGACGGTGGTGATTATTCCTCTTAGAAGAGTTGCACACCTACAGTGTGCTATGTTTTGCGCAGACATGTATAGTTTTTATTGTCTTGGAACTTACAGATGAAGAAGAGGTAAACAAGTCTAGTTATCATTTTTTGGGTGGTGCTATTTATCATAGGGAGGAAAGATATGTGCTTGTAAAGCACATATACTATTCTTGTTTATCAGTGAGTGGTAAATCTAAGCAGTCAGTTTATTCTCTATTAGTTGCAGTACTGTCATAGTCTAGTAGAGTGATATGATTTAAATTATATCCATTTAAATCCTAGCTTAAACTATTATTGTTAAAAACATTCAACTTTCCCCCTCTACTCATTAGTTTATATAACTTTAAATATATGGGGGTTTTTTTGCATTTTAGGGTTAGGTATAATTTATGGATATTGGTTTTGTTTTTAAATCTTTTTCCTTTTTTTTTGCATCTCCATAAAAAAGTTGTTTATTTGATTATTTACTAGAGTGTAAGATGTTTGAAATAATACTACAGCTAATCAGCACGTTCAACAAATTAATCATTGATACTGGGGATAAATGTTTATTTTGCCTTTACTAACCAAAACCGTATGTTTATATGGACTATATATTTTCTTCAACAAAAATTATAAGTTCATTGAAGAGAAAAATAACAAATGTCCAACGTCAACCAACACGGATAAGAGGATTTTTTTCCATTTAATGAACATACTTATATTCCTCTAAAATGACACAGGATCTTTTCTCCCTTTCATACACATTAAATTTCATTGGTCTATTGAGAATGAATAAAACATTATTTGAAAAGATTTTGTACCTCTGGAACAAATAATACATTATATGTTTAAAAAAAAAAAAGAATAGCAGGAAGGGAAGAATGGAGGGGGAGAAGAACCATGGGAGACTATGGACTCTGAGAAACAAACAGGGTTCTAGAGGGGAGGGCGGTGAGGGCATGGGTTAGCCTGGTGATGGGTATTGAAGAGGGCACGTACTGAATGGAGCACTGAGTGTTATACGCAAACAGTGAATCATGGAACACTACATCAAAAACTAATGATGTAATGTATGGTGATTAACATAACAATTAAAAAAAAAAGAAAAGATTTTGCCTGTTAGAATTTTGTTATGAGCTGTCAAGTCTTAACTACAGATAGAATTTTTTTAAAAGATTTATTTATTTATTTATTTGTTTGTTTGTTTGTTTGTTTGTCAGAGGGAGAGGGAAAGAGAGAAGGAGAGAGCACAAGCAGGGGGAGCAGCAGACAGAGGGAGAAGCAGGCTCCCCGCTGAGCAGGGAGCCTGGTGCAGAACTTGATCCCAGGATCCTGAGATCATGACCTGAACCGAAGGCAGATGCTTAACCGACTGAGCCACCCAGGCGTCCCCAGATAGATTTTTTAAGATATCTGGGGTGCCCAGGTGCCTCAGTCGGTCAAGCATCTGACACTTGATTTTTGGCTCAGGTCATGATCTCAGGGTAATGAGGTCGAGCCCCACCTTGGGCTCTGCTGGGGGTGGAGCCTGCTTGGGATTCTCTCCCCCGCCCCTTTCCGGCCCCTCCCCCAACTTGTGCTCAAGCACTCTCAAAAAAAAAAAAAAAGGAATTTTTAAAATATCCGCAGGTAGGCTTTTTAAAGATTTTTTTTATTATGGAAGTTTTAAGCTACACAGAACTGGGGAGACTAGTATGAACTTCCATAGACCTGTTCTCCAGAGTTATTAATTATCAGCATTTTGGTTAATGTACTTTTAAGTTCTCACCACTATTGTAAAATAGTAGTAGTATTGGTGCATCAGATTTTTCTCTCCATTTTTTCCAAAAGTTTTGTTACAAATAGAGAAACTTCAGAAGACTTTGGACAAATAGTAGTTATGAAGCTGTTTTAATCCTTAGCTTTTTTCTGTCAATTCATAGCCTGAGAAAAAAAATTAATTTTTTAGCTTTTCATTTAGAACAAAGCAGTCCAAATATTCCGTATCTGTATGATAAGTATTATTCATCTGGAAGGTTAGGTTATCTTCAAAGTGTATTATCTGAGGAATGCTGTTGTTTTAAATGTTTTTCCATAACCACCTCTTTCTCTAAAAACTTAATCATTACTCTGCTTTCTAGACCACAAATCTGTATCTTCTGTCTAAACTTGAGGCCCAAATTTTCACCTATGTCTTGAAACTAAATATGTTTAAATACCATCTCTGTAGCAGCTGCACACCAGGACCCCCTCCCCTCCCCTTCCCTCCCCCCCAGCTGAAAAGCTCTTCCCA
Organism: Leptonychotes weddellii; assembly: GCF_054177405.1. NCBI lineage: Eukaryota > Metazoa > Chordata > Mammalia > Carnivora > Phocidae > Leptonychotes > Leptonychotes weddellii. The sequence continues at coordinate 26,277,185 of NC_138376.1, read as the reverse complement.
GTTTTCCTCTTCAGCTGTTAAAAACTTCATTAATCTTGTTGGTCATTTTTTTTTTTTTAAGATTTTATTTATTTATTTGACAGAGGGAGACACAGCGAGAGAGGGAACACAAGCAGGGGGAGTGGGAGAGGGAGAAGCAGGCTTCCTGCAGAGCGGGGAGCCTGATGCGGGGCTCGATTCCAGGACCCTGGGATCATGACCTGAGCCGAAGGCACATGCTTAACGACTGAGCCACCCAGGTGCCCCTCTTGTTGGTCATTTTTACTCTTACTTCCTAAGCTCATTGAGTCACTAAAACAGTTTGTTTCTAACTTTATAATGATTCTTTTTATCCTTTTCATTTTCAGTACAATAATTCTAATTTGGTTAACATGTTAAAACAGGAGATTATACCTAATCTATAATGAACTTCATATATGTGAAAAGTAAGCTATGTTCCTAAGGTAAACTAAGGCATTTTCTTCCCTTCCAGAAAACTTCAGTCAGCCTTCTATAGGCCAAGACATCATTTTTAAGGCCTAGGTGTTCACTGTATTTAAACTAAGGTTCTATATAAGACTTCAAAATCACTCAGCTCAGATAACCTGGAGTACAGTGGCTGGCAGGGCCCACAGTTTATTGAGGAGGGGCAGTGTGTAAGCAGCAAACTTCATTAGACCACAGAAATGGCCCAGGATGAGTTCCTTCCAGCCCAGAATATCTTGAAGTGCTTTGCAGTGGAGGAAATTCTAAGTGTATATAACACATTTTCAGGACTTCCTGCTGCTTTTAAGGCGAAACGTACCAGTCTATGGGTTTACCTTAAAACTTATCCCTCTTGCCATATTTCCTGGCCAAGATAGTTCCTGTCTAAAAGCCACTTTTGCTGAAAGTGACATGATACTCTCTTCATTTCTTTTCTTTACAGGCTCCTGGAATTGACGTTTGTCAGAAAGATAGGAGCCTATGGTTAGTTAAGAGGATATAAAATAGAAACAGGAAAAAAAGATATATCCATTATTTTTCCCACTAGCTGTCATCCAGCCTCCAGCGGTCTTGAGTCTGATTCCTTTCCAAATGTATTGTAGTTTATCAACTTGGCTTGCTTTTGGTCAGCTTCCGGAGATCTTTTTTCTTTCTGCCTTTCTGGGAAATGTTTGAATCTCCTCCTGGTGAGAATCAGGACCCAATTTGAGATTACTGACTTTGGGAATAAAAATAAAATTCTGTATTGCTTTACATAATCCAGAATATCTGGTTATTTTCTTCTGAGGGAATTAGGAATAATATGTGGATTCTGAGATGCTTATGCAGAAACTAATTTAATAGTTATTAAGAGTGGAAAATGGAGTAGTAAAATACATTTCTAGGAACCCTAGTCTGGTAGGAGTAGACATTGGGGTGAGATTCAGTAGCTATACGATCTTGGGCAAATTAAAATCAACCTTCTGAGCCTTATTTTAATTGTAAAATGAGTGGGTTGGATTAGGTAGTATTTTAAGGTTTCTTTGCAGCTTTGAAATTCTAAAATGAATGGTTTCTCAGGAAAAAACTCCTCTAATTTATATACTGTTTCTAGCAAGTGATTTTTCAGTTGTTTTATATTTTTTTCTATTTCCTTTAGACGTTAGGAAAAGGAATAAAGGAGTCAGAATTCCTAAAATGGACTAGATTTTAGTGTTATTTATCTACGTTTCTCCACTGAATTTATGCTGGACTCTTACTTTCTACCTTCTCTTTGTGTCCATTTTCTTTTACTGCTTTTTCTTTCCTTTACAGTGTGACTTTCATATCCCTCGTTTCACTGCATTTTGCTACTGTTTTTTTTCTAGCTGTTCTTCACTGCTCATATTTCATTATGGGCATGAACTTTATCAAATATACCCTTGGGTCTGAGCTATCACTAAATTAACTTTAGATATCCTAATGGTTGTTAGGATTAACGGAACCTTTCCACTCTATAATACAAAAGCTTAGAGAAGTCCAAGCATAAAGGGAGTGAGGGAGCCTGAAGGGAGAATGAGTGGTGTGGAAGAGAGTTTCCCAGGATTATTCTGATATTTTGATTTAAAATATAAGTTAAAATATTTAAGTCGATGATGGTGACTCTGCCAGTGATGGGAGGGTTTGGTCCCGAAGTCCTGCTCTGCTACAAGTTTCCTGAGGGCAGCAACTGTACCTCTGGTCCTGAATCCTTAGTGTGCGGGGTCATGCTGCCGAGTAGGCACATGTTGAACTCATTTGTCATTAGGACTGATTCTTCAAGGTGTTCTGTGGTAGACTGCAGATTACGAGTGTGGTACAGTCTCTTAAGTAAGACCATCACTACCGCTGTGTGATATTGAACAACATATATAGCTTCTCTGAGCCTCGTTTCCTCACTTGCAATATTGAGGATGGGCAGTTGTGAGGATTAAATGAGACGGTACATATGAAGGCACTTAGCCCAGAGCCTCCTGTGTGTCTCCAGTAAACACTAAATGTCGTTAGAGTTTCATTAATAAGCACTTTTATGTTTCAGATACTAGGTTCTCTTAGGTTCTAAATAGTGTTGTTACAGAATAAATGAGACAAGAGCCTGTTCTTAGAAAAGATAGAATATGTGCACAAAAGATAAATAACAACTAATGGTAAGTGGTAAATGAGTGGTTTACTTAAGGACTCAAGAGGCAGGAATAATTGCTAAGCAGCTGAGAACTTCAGAAAGGTGACAGAACTTGATCTGAACTTTGAAGCACTAGTTAGCAAGTTAAGAGGACAGGTTCCTTGGAGCCAGACTGCCCGTGTCGGAATCCTAGCTCTGCTGCTGTGTCATCTTAAGCAAGTTACTTGACCTCCCTCCTAGGTTTGTTGAGAGAATTAAATGAGCTGATACATACCGAGCACTGAGAATGGTGCTTCAAACATGGTTAGTGCATGATAAATTATTAGTATAAGTTGAGAGAAGAGAGAATGCATTTCAGAAAGAACATTGAGTGATAATGAAGGGGAGGTATTCTAGGTTTGTTTGACATGATGAAGCCAAATTGGCTGAGGGGAATAACCTGTGGGAAAATAGTGATTATGTTGGGGCAGAATTATGAATGATCAAGCCAGGTATTATGAGATCTTTGTATGTACTGGGGAGGATTTCTTGGGTTATTTGGGAGGCATTCTTGTGTGTTATAGATAATGTTTAAGTCTGTATCTCTGGCATTTCTCACTTTCTTTTCTGATTTCAATATAACTGAAACTTGTATTCAAATTAATTTTGACAGTGAAACTCATAATCTTCTATCCTGAACCATTTGTCCATTTCTTTTTATAAACATGAGTTTTTGACTTTTTTTCTCTCCATATTCTAGTTGTTTACATTATCTTTATTCCTTTTCTCCAGATTTTTCTCTCTGTCCTCAGAAACCCCAGGCTAGTTCCTAAATCACTAAAGCCATAAAGTGGAAGGAGCCAGGGAGACAGAGGAAGGGAGGGAAATAACCTCTAGTCCAGCCATCTTGCCTTACAGATGAGGACATTGAGGTCCAGAGGAAGTAAAGTCATATGTTCAAGATCCACAGCTAATTACTGAGCAGGCCTGCACCTTTTAGAGCTAAACTAGGGCTGTTTTTTACTGTCATGCCTAGTGTGATTCTCAGCCATCTGGGTGGAAATTACAGTAGTACTACTGATAAATTTTTCTTTTTTTTAAAGATTTTATTTATTTGACAGAGAGAGACAAAGCGAGAGAGGGAACACAAGCGGGGGAGTGGGAGAGGGAGAAGCAGGCCCCCCGTGGAGCAGGGAGCCGGATTCCGGGCTCGATCCCAGGACACTGGTCATGACCTGAGCCGAAGGCAGACACTTAACGACTGAGCCACCCAGGAGCCCAATTTTTCTACTATTACTATTAAAAACCAAGATAAAAAATAATTTTACCACCAGGAAAAATGGGATAGTAGTTCACACTTCTTAATGAGAAGCCCATGATTACATTCTTGGATGAGCATTCTTTTTTTCCTTTTTTTTTGTTAGCATTACTATTCTTAAAGTAATATTTGAAACCAAGACTCCAAAATCTGCCTTAAGGAGAAAAGGGTTTCTTTCTTTCATTTTTAGAGTTGTAAATTACAGATATAATAGTGTTGTAATCATAAATAGCTTTCTCAAAAAAAAGTGGGCTTTTTGTTTCTATGATTTTACAGATTGATGTGCTGGTAAGAGTAGCATGAAGAGTTGGGAACTGTTGTACTTTCACCTCACAGCTTCTAACCCTATACTTCTATTACAGTAGGCTCTTAAGTTTACATCTTCTCTAGCCTCTGACATTTTAGTATATGCCACACATCATGGTGAGAAACTTACTTAAACATTGTTCTTCGGGTGCCTGGGTGGCTCAGTCGGTTAAGCATCTGCCTTTGGCTCAGGTCATGGTCTCAGGGTCCTGGGATTGAGCCTTGCTTCTCATCGGGCTCCCTGCTCAGCAGGGGAGTCTGCTTATCCACCTCCGCCTGCTCATGCTCTCTCTCTCACTCACTCTCTTTCAAATAAATAAATAAAATCTTAAAAAAATATATTGTTTTCTTTTACATTGTTTTCCTGTGTAGATGCAGTGTGGTGGAAGATCTATAAAGCCATAAGCTTAGTTTCTGATCACTCTAAATGCTCTGTAAATACTCCCTTTTTATAGAGTAATTTTTTCTCATATATAAATAATGTCTGTTCCTAGCCATCAAATAAATCATTATCACACTATTTTTTTTCCCTTGAAGTGTGTTGTTTTAACTTTGGCAAGATGGCTTTCCTGTATTTGGAAAATTTGCATGGTGTACTTTTTAGTCACTTTAAGCATAATTTTATCATGAAATCATTTTGTACCTGGTAATAATGTTCTATATTCTTTCCCATGATTACAGAAAGAAAAAGGTATGGGTTACATAAAGATGCCCCCAGCAACCTCTGCTTATCCTGCTATATTCCTTCAAAGAAAGTAGGCTTCTGGGCTAGATCCATTTTTACTGAAATACTAACTTTTCTTTATCATTTTCAAATACTGTGAAGTTGAATTGTATAATCCACAAGTGTATACAAAAATTTTTTTCCATGTCCTCAAAGCTTTGTATCAGATTACTTACTTATATTTCCCATGGTTTGGTTTCTTTTTTCCGGTCTTCATTTTTTTGAAGGGGGAAGGCATTTTTTTCGTCTCTTATGATCTGCAACTTGTTTTGTATTTGGAGGATTCTTTAGGTAGCAGCCCTGCAGTTCTTATACATTGAGACTGTTGGTTTTGTAACATTCTTATATCAGTAATATGATTTATATTTCCATTTTTATAAATTATTGAATTCCTGTTATTGCTATGTTAACTGTCATGTACCATTTATATGCACTGTAGTTATGTTTGGTCATATTAAGTTCATCCACTATTGTCAAAGTGGAAATACCATGGCTGGGGTGTGTTTATGTATTGCCTCTAGAGTTGTAGCCATTGACGAACAGGAAACTGAAAGCTAAAAGTTCAGGAAATGTATTGAGACTGTGGAAAAAACATATATGATACTTAACTGCTGAAATCCATGGACATTTGAAGACTAAAACGTTTATATATGAGTTTAGTTAAAGATGAGTATTGTGGATTCTTATAACAATGCTGTCAGATGCTTTAATATGGTAATAGATGTAGTATGTGCATTGTAGGCCAGGAAAGTTGTGCAATGCTAGAGAAAAATGCAACAGAGTATTATATGCGTTCAACTATATGCTTTCAAGAAATAAAACAGCTGGCACACCCATCACATTCTTCAAGAATGTCATATTTTCAGAGACTTGCAGTTTTGGTTTTAGTTTAGTTTTTGGGAAGGGGAGGTCTCCATGTTACAAGGTAGCCCATTTTACTCTTAGGAAGTTCTGATGGCTTAAGTTTTATTTTCTCATTTTGAATTGAACTTTGTTTCCCTATAATTTATTAATATATTCTGTAGTTTTCTTAGTGTTGAAAATAACCAAAATTACTTAAAAAGTTAAATGTATGGAAGTTGTTTTTTTTTTTTCCAGGTATTGTGGCATTTTAGGTGCCTCATAAAATACTATGCATAGGAACCTTTATTTTTGAACTTACTTTTTAAATTTTTGTCAGAGGAGATGTGATTAATATATATGCCTGGTAGCCTGTATTTTCTCTTTCTATACTTACCTATTTTAACAGGATGTGATTTATATGGATTCAACATTCTTACTGTTTGAGACTAGTAGGAAGTTTTAAATCTTAGAATTGGGAATTTTTTAAATATTATATTTTTGTTGCTGTTTTTTGTATATTTCAACAAAAGAGGTAACTAATGACTATTTCACTGCCACATTAAATGAGAATTCTATTTATTACAATGTTCTTTTCAGGAATTTTAGCTGCATTATATGTCTGTGATTGTGATCAATAATAGTCTCATTAAAATTAGCCTCTGGATTTTCAGGATTGATTTTGGTTTGTATCTGTTAGGGTCATATGTTCATCTCTGAACTATTGTGGCAGCCAAGGGGATAGAAAGCAATGGCTTGGCAAAGATTGGGGATTATTGCTTCCACTCCAGGAGGTGAGCAGTGGCTCCCCAATGGAAAGTCCCAGAATGCTGTTTCTAGCAGAAGCGGGGGGGGGGGGTCGGGGGGCTCGGGGGGAATGGACTTGGGGCTGACAAAACAAGGAGTCTCAAGAAGGCCAGACCACAAAGGGGCTGGGATGGAAAGATAAGAGGTTGAACTTCATGTTGTAGCTTCTCTGTTGTTGCAATAGACAGTTTTTCAAGAACAAGAACTTACTATTCTTCTTCTCATATATGTTACTATTATATTATAGAACTTCTTATGTAGTACATGTTCATTGTACAAAAATTTAGTGAACATGTATAAATTAGTGGAGAAAATTAATATTTCCTATTTTTTCCCTCCTCAGATGTTCTTAATTTCCTTTAAACTTCATTTAGCATATAGGTTACTTCTTATTTATTTGAAAGTGTGCTTGTTGAACTGTTCTCTCTACAAATTGTGCTTCTGATAACTTTTAAAATTAATTATGATGAGAATAAGAGTCCATTTTTTAAAGCCTTTGTTTTTGTTTGATATAATTAACCTATTAATTTGTATCTATTTTATGGTGAACCGTGGGCGTAATGAGAACAGATACCTGGAAGTCAGAGTGGCTTTTACTGGGGAAATGGGGAAAAATAGAGACCAAAAGTCCTTTATTAGCTCTTGGAGAGCCTGGTGTAGGTTTTTCTTGTTCACCATTATGTCCGTATCGTCAGGCACAGTGCTTGCCACATTAAGTGTTATAAATGATTGTTGAATGAATGGATGAGTTTTTCATTAAGCATTTTGAGTAGCTCCTATTACCTGCACTGTGATCAAGATCAGTTATATACATCCAAAATTAAGAGTCTTTGCTATGCACAGCCTTTTCTTTCTTTTTAAAATTTCTTTATTATTGAAGTATAATTGACATGCAATGTTTTTAGTTTCAGGTGTACTATGTATATTTTTTAAGATTTTATGTATTTGAGAGAGAGCACCCGTGTGTGCGCAGGAGAGCATGTGTGGAGGAAGGGGCAGAGGGAATCTCAAGCAGAATCTCAAGCAGGCTTGGCACTGAGTGCATGACCTGAGCTGAAGTCATGAGTTGACCACCTAACCGACTGAGCTGCCCAGGTGCCCCTCAGGTGTACAGTATGTTGATTCAACAATTCATTGCATTACTCAGTGCTCTCCATGATAAGTGTAGTCATCATCTGTCACCATACAAGTTATTGCAGTATTATTGACTATATTCTCTATGCTGTACTTTTCATCTTCATGACTTATTTATTTTATAACTGGAATTTTGTACCTCTTAATCCCTTTAATCTATTTCACCCATCCCCCCCCCCCACCTCCCCTCTGGCAATCACCAGTTGTTCTCTGTATTTAAGAGTCTGGTTTTGGGGGGCACCTGGGTGACACAGTCGGTTAAGCATCCAACTCTTGATTTCAACTCAGGTTATGATCTCAGGGTCCTGAGATTGAGCCCCGTGGTCAGGCTCCATGCTGGGCATGGAGTCTGCTTAAGATTCTCTTCCCCCGAGCGCCTGGGTGGCTCAGTTGGTTGGGCGACTGCCTTCGGCTCAGGTCATGATCCTGGAGTCCTGGGATCGAGTCCCGCATCGGGCTCCCTGCTCGGCGGGGAGTCTGCTTCTCCCTCTGACCCTCCCCCCTCTCATGTGCTTGCTCTCTCTCATTCTCTCTCTCTCAAATAAATAAATAAAATCTTTAAAAAAAAAAAAAAAAAGATTCTCTTCCCCCTCTGCCCCTCCCCACCACCCAAGCTCACATGCTTGTGTTCTCTCTCTCTCTCTCTTTGTTTCTCTCTCTCTCAAATTGATAAATAATTTTTTTTAAAAAGTCTAGTCTGTTGTTTGTTTGTTTTTTTCTTTTTTGGCGGGGGGGGCAAGGGTCAGAGGGAGAGGGAAAGAAAGAATCTTAGGCAGGCTCCATGCCCAGTATGAAGCCAGATGTGGGGCTCAATCTCATGACCCTGAGGTCATGACCTGAGCCAAAATCAAGAATCGAAGGGATAACAGACTGAGCCACCCAGGCACCCCTTTTTCTTTCTTTTTTTTTTTTTTTAAGATTTTATTTATTCATGAGAGACAGAGAGAGATCGAGGCAGAGGCAGAGGAGAAGCAGGGTTCCTGCTGAGCAGGGAGACCGATGCTGGACTTGATCCCAGGAGCCTGGAATCATGACCTGAGCTGAAGGCAGACGCTTAACCGACTGAGCCACCCAGGTGCCCCTTTCTTTCTCTTTTTAAGTGAAAATTTGATATAATTTTTTTTTTAAAAAAGATGTATGATTCAAAAAGATACATGCACCTGTGTGTTCACTGAAGCATTATTTACAATAGCCAAAATATGGAAGCAACCTAAATGTCCATCGATAGATGAAGGGATAAAGAAGGCATGATACACATGAATATTACTCAGCCATAAAAAAGGATGAAATCTTGCCATTTGCAACAACGGGGATGGACCTAGAGGGTATTATGTGACGTTAGAGAAAGACACATACCTTTGATTTCACTTAGGTAGAATCTGTAAACAAAACAGAAACAGACTCATAAATACAGAGAACAAACTGGTAGTTACCAGAAGGGAGAGAGGGTGGGAGGATGGATGAAATAGTTGAAGGGGATTAAGAGGTATGAACTTACAAATCAGGGGATGTAAAGTACAGCATAGGGAATATAGTCAATAACATTGTAGTAACTTTCTATGGTGACAGGTGGTAACTACTCATTATGGTGAGCATTTCATAATGTATGTAAATAACAAATCACTGTATTGTACACTGAAACTAATATTGTATGTCCAACCATACTTCAATTAAAAAAAGAATATATATGTATATATATATATACACACCCCAAAAAGTGAAAATCCCTTATTTCTTCCCCTGAATCCCATTTCAGAATTAGCTATTAGTGGTTTCTTACTATTTCTTTTTAGATATTTTCTTGCATTTACAAATACATGCATTTCCTTTACACAAATAGAATAATAATGTACATTCTGTTTTGTGACTTTTTTTCTTCCTTCACATCATTCTTAAACATCTTTCCATATCAATTCATATACAGCTGCTTCTTTATTTTAGTTGCTGCATAATATTCCATTGTGGGGATGTATAATAATAGTCCAGTAAGGGGGGGATGCCTGAGTGGCTCAGTCCATTGAGCATCCAACTCTTGATCTCAGTTCAGGTCTTGATCTTGAGGTCGTGGGTTTGGGCTCCATGCCGAGCATGGAGCCTACTTGGAAAAAAACAAAACAAAACAAAACAAAACCAAGGAAGTTTTAATTGTGTCCTATTTTTTTTTAATTTTTTATTTTGTGTGTGTGTGTCCTATTTTTTTTACACTATTACAATTATGTTGTGTTTAATATCCTGCATATAATTTTTCTTCTGTGAGAGTATCTACAGGTAATTTCCTGGAAGTATTGCTGGGCTAAAGGATATTTTGCACTTAAACTTTTTATAGATATTGGCAAATTCACCTTTAAAATATTTTACTACTTTGAACTGTTACTAGGAATATGGTGTTATTTTCTGATAACTGTACACACTTTCATTTTGCTGATTAAAAGAGTTCAACTTTTGGGAAAATGAATCCTTCCCATAGTAATTTGAGATGTTTAGAAGATGATAGATTAATATATTCCCATTGTCTTCTGTAATTAGTTGAAGTCAAGTGGAAGATGGTGATCTGTATTGTCTAGAGACCTGTAGTGTGCATTGCACTGAATCAGATAAGCGAGATCAAGATGTTGGTTTTCTCGGGTTTTGTCTTAGAATGTTTAAGATAAACATTTATTAGTGATGTTCCGAAGGGGTAGAAGGCCCTGAGTGCTGGTTTGAGAAGTTTGGATTTGTTGTGCTGGGGAGCTATTTAGAAGTCCTCGAATTGGGAATGTACTGTGTGATAGAGGCTTTACTGGCCTTATGTATAGAATGAATGGAAGTGAGTGAATAGGCTGGAAGTAGGAGTAAGTAGGTCAGCTGGAGAACTGTGGTAATTCAGGAAGGCAATGAAGAAAACCCTGAATATGGTGATAGATACGAATTTGGAAAGTAAGGTAGTAGGAAACACAGTGAATAGTTAGCAGGTCCTGTTGATAAAATGGAGAAAAAATACGTTAAAGTTGTAAACCTAGGAGAATAGCCAGATAATACAGATTAATGAAGTAAATAGAGAATGGGCCAATTTTGAAAAAGTTGATTTTCTTTAAAAAGGTGGGGATATAAAAGGGGGTACCAAAGTATTTATGGTTAGGCAATTAGAGATCAAAAACTGCAGAAGGGAAGAAAGAGGAATTATAACTAGATTTGGTTATAATAGAGGTAGTGGCTGGAATTAAGAGTGGTAAGTTCTGGTATGAAGTAGCTGATGGGAAAAGGTGTTGATTGAGAACTACATTTGGGAAGGGGTACTCTCAATAATTGGAGATGGGTTGGAAGAATCAGGGAAAGAAGAAATTAGTAATCTGAGGAGTAGGGAAAGAATCAGGATATGTATCTGCATATGATACAATATTTACTTGATGTTTTCCAGGTAGATACTGTGTTCTTCCTTTGGTAGCGATACTCAGAAAATTGTAATAATCATCTTAAAGATGGAGTTGATTTTATTCCTGAAGTTAATATTCTACTTGAAAAAGGGTCTTGGAAAAGTAGTTTTGGTGTCATATGCTATGTTCTTTTTAGTTTCATAAAATGTTCTCATCTTGTTTTATTATCTCTGGGTCCTAAACAAGAAAAAAGTACAGCTTATTGCTGGATAAAGTCCAGATACCTTGTGCAGTTTAATTGATTATTTAAAAAAAATGTTTCCTGGCTTTTGAAACGTGGCTAATAACCAATGGTAAGAATCCATATCTTTTTAGGACATAGTGTGAATTCAGGGTTTTTACTGTCATAGTACTTGTCAGAATGGAGCCAATTCATGGGAAATGATATAGTATCAAAGTCAGGACCTCTGACACATGTGAAATGGTTAGAGTTGCAAGCTTAGGAGTCATTCTACTTGGTTCCTCTGTTCACTAGCAATATTGTGCCTCTTAATTTCACCATCTGGAAATGGCAATAACAGTTCCTATAGCACAGGGTTATTGAGAGAGGCTCCATCATGGAACTTACATTCTAGTAAGGAGAGACAAGCAATAGACAAGTAAATGTATGTGCCAGGTGGTAAGTGGAGGGGAAAAAATGGTAGGGCTGATTGCTGTCGTTTCTTGTTCTTTTATATTGGGTAATAGGGAAGGCCTCTCTGATAAGAAAGTATTTGAACAGAGACCTGAAGGAAGTGAGGGAGCAAACTTTGTGTCTCGGGGTGGGGATGGGGTGAGAGTTCCAAGCAGAGGGGACAGCAAGTGCAAAAGCCCTGAGAAGGCTGGTGTGGCAGAAACAGAGTAAGTGAGAAGAGAAGCAATAGGAGAATAATTTCAGAGATAGCCACTGACCAGCATGTAGGGTGTTAAGTATAAGAAGGACTTTGGATTTTATTCTGTGTGAGCTGGGAAGCTGTTGGAGGGTTGCCAGAGTAAATTTTTTTGAGCTAGTCTGATTGTCACTTCTTTCCTTAAGAATGCTTCTCTTCTCTATTTCCTTTGGAATAAAGTTCAAATGCTTTATTCTGGCACACAAAGTCCTTCACAGTCAGCTTCTGCCTATTTATTTAGCATCATCTGCATCCTTTCCACATGTCCCCTCCACTTTAGCCAAATTGGATTACATGTGGTTCCTTGGCTGGGTCATGATGATTTACGTCTTTGTGTCTTTCTGCATGCTCTTTGCCCTGTGAGAAACCCTCCCTCTCAGCTCACGGAGTCATTGGCTGTGTTTTAGAGGGTCCTTTTTGTGCTCCTAGAGCACCCTGTGCCTTGCTCTCTCCCCCTTCTCCCCCCTAGCAACTTTCTACTCAAGCCACAGTCCTGGAATATGCTGTGTGCTGTGTTCTTTTACCAGCCTTGATTTTACTCTTGCCACACCCTTGCCAGTTGAAATTAATGTCCGTCCTTCAAGAACCAGCTGGAACACTGCCCTCTTTTCCCTGCTTTATAAACCGCCATCTTTTCCCTACCCTTATAGATACTTTGTAGCTTTCTCATACTTAATCACAGTTATCTTGAATTGAAATGTTTCTTTGCTTTGCCTCACACAAAATCCTTGGCCTTACTCATTTTACGTTCCATTGTGGCTCCCAGTGTAGGGTCTTGGGCAGATATCACATTTGGTAGGTACTCAAGGTATACAGGATTCATAGGACAACTAGAAAACTGTTGGGTTTCAAGATGCTCAGGACCACAAGCAAAGTTGAGACATCGGTTAAATTAAAAAAAATTTACTGTAACATAATGTTGATGATGGCATGGCTACCCTTGGTTCTCTCCTATATTTACTCTTGGCACCAAAAATTAGTGTACCTCCTTTAAAATGTAGGTTGGCAAAATGTATTCAAACACATAAATGTTAATGGGTTTTGACCCAGTGACACCACTTCCAGAAATCATCTAAAGAAAATAATACAGTGCTTGCTTCAGCAGCACATGTACTAGAATTGGAACAATACAGAGAAGGTTAGCATGGCCCCTGCGCAAGGATGACGTGCAAATTAGTGAAGTGTCACATATTTCTTGTAAGTAATATCTCAATTAAAAAAAGAAAAACCTAAAAAATAGAAAATAATGCAAACCAGAATGACAATTATAACTACTAATGTTGAAAGTTTACTGTGTGACAGACACCATGCAAAGCCCTTACTTAATTTAATCCTCAGAATTCCAAGAGGTGTGACTACTGTTACTTCATATGATAGATGGGGAGATTGCACAAAGTAGTTGAGCGACTTGCCCAAGCAGCACTCATGTAGCTGCTATGTTGTCAAGCCAACATTCTCACTGAAGCAGAGTGTTTAAGAATCCATACGCCTGGGTGGCTCAATTGGTTAAGCGTCTGACTTGATTTCCGCTCAGGTCATGATCTCAGAGTCGTGGCATCCAGCCCTGTGTCGGGCTCCACGCTCAGTGGGGAGTCTGCTTGAGATTCTCTCCCTGTCCCTCTGCCCCTCCTGCTTGTGTGTGCGCGTGTGCTCTCTCTCTCCCTCTCTCTAAAATAAATAAATCTTTAAAGAATCCGTACTCTTTTTTTTTTTTTAAGATTGTATCTTTAAGTAATCTCTGCACCCAACATGGGGCTTGACCCCACAACCCTGAGATCAAGAGTTGCACACACTACCAACTGAGCCCACAAGGCACCCAAGAATCCATACTCTTAATTATATGATAAAAGTCTAGGCACAAAAATGTTCACAGCAGTGTTATGTAGAATAGATACATTGGAAGCAATGTATGTTAGGAATTAATGTCCGTCTATTCAATAGAGTACTTTTTCTAATAGCTTTATTGACATAAAATTCACATAGCATGGTATTCATCTTTTTAAGGTGTGTAACTCAGTGGTTTCTGCTATATTTACAGAATTGTGCAGTTATTGCCATTATCCCACTTAAGAGCATTTTATCACCCCCAAAAGAAATCACACACCCATTAGCAGTCACTCCTACTTCTACCATTACCCTAGGTAACCACCAGTCTACTTTCTGTCTCTATGGGTTTACGGACATTTCATATAAATGGAATCATACAATATATGGTATTTTGTGTCCCAGTCTGATTTAGCATAATACTTTCAAGGTTCATTCATGTAACATGTTATCAGTACTTCATTGCTGAATAATAATGAGTTGTATGGATATACTACATTTTGTTTACCCATTCAATGGTTAATGGACATTTGGATTGTTTCTACTCTTTGGCTATTATGAATAATGCTGTTATGAACATTAATGCACAAGTTTTTGTGTGGACATATGTTTTCATTTTTCTTGGAATTGATCAAATGATAACTTTAACTTTTAGAGGAACTGCCACACTATTTTCCAAAGCAGCTGCACCATTTTACACTCCTACTAGCAGTGTGTGAGGGTTCTCCTTTTTCCACATCTTTGTCAATACTGGTTATGATCTCTCCTTTTCCTAATAGCCATCCTGGTGGGTGTGGAGTGGTATCTCGTTGTGGCTTTGATCTGCATTTCTTTACTGACTAGTGATGTGTTCAGCATCTTTTCATGTGATTATTTGCTATTTGTATATCTTCTTTGGAGTAATGTCTATTTGAATACTTTGCCCATTTTTTAAAAGATTCATTTATTTAAAAGATTTATTTTAGAGAGAGAGAGAGTGAGAGGGAGGGAAGTGGAGGGGCAGAGGGAGAGAGAGAATCTCAAGCAGACTCCCCACTGAGCATGGAACCCACAACCCTGAGATCATGACCTGAGCTGAAATCAAGAGTTGGACGCTTAACCAACTGAGCGACCCTTAAGGGCATCCCTTAAGATTTTATTTTTTAAGTAATCTCTGTGCCTAGTGTGGGGCTTGAACTCACAACTCCGAGATCAAGAGTCGCACGCTCCACTGACTGAGCCCCTGCCCATTTTTTAATTGGGTTATTTGTTTTCTTTATTACTGAGTTGTAGATTTTTTTTTTTTAAAGATTTTATTTATTTATTTGAGAGAGAGAGAATGAGAGAGAGCACATGAGAGGGGGGAGGGTCAGAGGGAGAAGCAGACTCCCTGCCCAGCAGGGAGCCCGATGCGGGACTCGATCCAGGGACTCCAGGATCATGACCTGAGCCGAAGGCAGTCGCCTGACCAACTGAGCCACCCAGGCGCCCCCTTTTTTTTTTTTTTTAAAGATTTTGTTTATTTGACAGAGAGAGACAGCAAGAGAGGGAACACAAGCAGGGGGAGTGGGAGAGGGAGAAGCAGGCTTCTCACGGAGCATGGAGCCCGGTGCGGGGCTCAATCCCAGGACTCTGGGATCATGACCTGAGCCGAAGGCAGATGCTTAACGACTGAGCCACCCAGGCGCCCCGAGTTGTAGATTTTTTATTGAAGTATTGTTGACATACTATATTAGTTTCAGGTGTACAGTATAGTGATTTGACAGTTAAACTACATTATGAAATGCTCACCATGACAAGTGTAGTTATCTATCACCATATAAAGTTACAGTATTATCAACTATATTCCCTATGCTATACTTTTCATCCCTGTGACTAATTTGTAAGT
The DNA here is from genome assembly GCF_054177405.1 of Leptonychotes weddellii. NCBI lineage: Eukaryota > Metazoa > Chordata > Mammalia > Carnivora > Phocidae > Leptonychotes > Leptonychotes weddellii. The sequence goes on along the minus strand of NC_138376.1, from coordinate 26,261,520 downwards.
GGAAGTTTGCCCCTCTTAATCTCTTTCACTTATTTTGCCTCTCTCCAGCCCCCTCCCCACTTGTAGCCATCAGGTTTCTTTTATCTATATTTATGAATTAGTTTCCATTTGTTTTTTGGATTCTATATATGTGAAAACGTGGTATTTGTCTTTGTTTGACTTACTTAGCATAATACCCTCTAGGTCCATACATGTTGGTGCGAATGTATGATTTCACTCTTTTTATGGCTGAGTAATATTCCATTGTGTATATACACTACATTTTCTTTAGTCATTCATCTATTGATAGACAGGTTGCTTCCATATCTTGCCTATTGTAAGTAATGCTGTAATAAACATACGGGTGCTTGTATGTTTTTGAATTAGTGTTTTCGTTTTCTTTGAACAAATACCCAGAAATGGAATTACTAGGTCATATAGTATTTCTAACTTTCAATTTTTTGAAGAACCTCCATACTGTTTTCTGTAGTGGCTGCACCAATTTACATTCCCAACAACTAATGCAAGGAGGTTCCCTTTTCTCCACATCATCGCCAATACTTATTTTTTGTCTTTTTGGTAATAGCCATTCTAACAGGTGTTAGGTGATATCTCATTGTGGTTTTGATTTGACTTTCCCTGATAAGTGATGTTGACCATCTTTTCATGTACCTGTTGGCCACTTATATATCATCTTTGGAAAAATATCTATTCAGGTTCTCTGTCCAGTTTGGTTTTTTGGTGTTGGGTTGTAGGAGTTCTTTATATATTTTGCATATTGACCTCTTATTGGATTTATTATCTGCAAACATCTTCTCCCATTCAGCAGGTTGCCTTTTTATTTTGTTTTATTTTATTTTGTTGCCTTTTATTTATTTATGGTTTCCTTCACCATGAAAAAGCTTTTTAGTTTGATGTCCCAGTTGTTTGTTTTTGCCTTTGTTTTCCTTTCCTGGGGAGACCTATACAAAAAATACTGCTAAGGCTGCTGTCCAAGAGTTTACTGCCTATGTTTTCTTTTAGAAGTTTTATGGTTTCAGGTCTTATGTTTAGGTCTTTGATACATTTTGAGTTTATTTTTGTGTGTTGTGTAAAAAAGTGGTCCAGTTTCATTCTTTTGCATGTAGCTGTCCAGTTTTCTCAACACCATTTATTGAAGACACTATCTTTTTCCCACTGTATATTTTTGCCTTTTTTGTCATAGATTAATTTTACCATATAACCTTGGGTGTATTTCTGGGCTTTCTATCCTGTTCCATTGATCTATGTGTCTCTTTTTGTGCCAGTACCATACTGTTTTGATTATTGTAGATTTGTAGTATAGTTTGAAATCTGGGACTGTGATACCTCCAGATTTGTTCCTTGCTCAAGATTGCTTTGGCTATTTGGGGTCTCTTGTGGTTCCATACACATTTTAGGATTATTCTAGTTTTGTGGGAGATGCTATTGGTATTTTGATAGGGATTGTATTGAATCTGTGGATTGCTTTGGGTAGTATGGACATTTTATTTTATTTATTTTTAAAGATTTTATTTATTTATTTGACAGAGTGAGAGAGCACAAGCAGGGGGAGCAGCAGAAGGAGAGGGAGAAGCAGGCTCCCCACTAAGCAGGGAGCCCGACGTGGGGCTCGATCCCAGCACCCCAGGATCATGACCTGAGCTGAAGGCAGCCACTTAACCGACTGAGTCACCCAGGCACCCAATTTTATTTATTTTTTTCAGATTTTATTTATTTATTTGAGAGAGAGAGAGATACTGAGAGCAAGGGGGGAAGGGAGAAGGACAAGCAGATTCTGCACTGAGCACCGAGCCTGATGCAGGGCTTGATCTCAAGACCCTGAGATCATGACCTGAGCCAGAATCAAGAGTGGACACTTAATCAACTTAACCACCCAACTGCCCCTGGATATTTTAACAATATCAATTCTTCCTATCTGTGAGCATGGTATATCTTTTATTTATTTGTGCCATCTTTAATTTCCTTCATCATTGTTCTATAGTTTTCAGAGTACTGATCTCCCACCTCCTTGGTTAAATTTATTCCTAGGTATATTGTTATTTTTGATGTATTTGTTTTCTTAATTTCTTTTTCTGATAGTTATTAGTATATAGAAACAACAGATTTCCATATGTTGATTTTTGTATCTTGTAATTTTACTGAATTCATTTATTCTAATAGTTTTTTTGGTGGAGTGTTTAGGGTTTTCTTTTTTCTTCTTTTTTTTTTTTTTTAAGATTTTATTTGTCAGAGAGAGAGAGAGTAAAGCAGAGGGAGCAGCAGGCAGAGGGAGAAGCAGGCTCCCTGCCGAGCAAGGAGCCCAGTGTGGGACTCGATCCCAGAACCCCGAGACCATGACCCAAGCCGAAGGCAGACACTCAACCAGCTGAGCTACCAGGCGTCCCATAGGGTTTTCTATATATAGTATCATGTCATCTGCAAATAGTGACAGTTTAACTTCTTTCTTACCAATTTGGATGCTTTTTATTTCTTTTTTATGTCTAATTACTGTGGCTAGGACTTCCAGTACTACGGTGAATAAAACTGGTGAGAGTGGGCATCCCTGTCTTGTTCCTGACCTTAGAGGAAATTGAATATGATGTTAGCTGTGGGTTTGTATGATCTTTATTATGTTGAGGTATATTTCTTCTGTACCCGTGTTGTTGAGAGTTTCTATCATGAATGGTTGTGTTGAATTTTGTCAAATACTTCTGTATCTATTGAGACGATCTTAATTTTTATTCTTCATTTTGTTAACATGGTGTACCACGATGATTGATTTGCAGATATTGAACCATTCTGCTTTGCTAGATTAAATCCCACTTGATAGTGGTGAGAGATCCTTTTAATGTGTTTTCAAGTTCGGTTTGCTAATATTATGTTGAAGATTTTTACATTTATGTTTATCAGGGATGTTAGTCTGTAAGTTTTTCAGTGGTGGGGTAGTGTCTTTGTCTGGTTTGGCATCAGGGTAATGCTGGCCTTGTAGAATGAATCTGAAAGCATTCCTTCCTCTTCTGTTTTTTTGGAATAGTTTGAGAAGGATAGATACTATAACCTATATGGTTTGGTAGAGTTCACTTTTGAGGCCATCTGGTCCTGGACTTCTGTTTGTAGGGAGTTTTTTGATTATTGATTGAATTTTGTTCCTAATAATTGGTCTGTTCAGATTTTCTGTTTCTTCTTGACTCAGCCTTGGAAGACTGTATATTTCTAGGAATTTATCCATTTCTTCTAGGTTGTTCAATTTGTTGGCCTATAATTTTTCATTGTAGTGTCTTATAATCCTTTGTATTTTTTGTGGTCTCATTTGTAACTTCGCTTTCATTTCTGATTTTATTTATTTTGGTTCTCTCATTTTTTTTTTCAAGAATCTGACTAAAGGTTTGTCAATTATGTTTATCTTTTCAGTGAACCAGCTTAGTTCCTTTGGTCTTTCTGGTTTTTTAGTCTGTATTTCATTTATTTCCACTCTGATCTTTATTGTTTTCTTCCTTCTAATAACTTTGGTCTTTGTTCTTTTTTTTGCTCATTTTGGTGTAAGGTTAGACTGTATATTTGAGATTTTTCTTGTTTCTTGAGGTAGGCCTATATCACTAATAAACTTCCCTCTAAGAACTGCTTTTGCTGCATCCCAAAAATTTTGAACCATTGTTTCCATTTTCATTTGTCTCTAGGTATTTTTTATTTTTCCTCCTTGATTTCATTTGATCCATTGGTTGGTTGTAGTATGTTTTTTAGTCTCCACATGTTTGTGTTTTTTTCCAGTTTTCTTCTTGTAATTGATTTCTAGTTTCATACTGTTGTGGTTGGAAAAGATGCTTATATGATTTCACTCTTCTTAAATTTATTGAGACTTGTTTTGTGGCCTAACATGTGATCTATCCTGGAAATGTTCCATGTGTACTTGAAAAGAATGTGTATTCTGCTGCTTTTGGATGGAATGTTTTGTATATATCTGTTAAGTCCATCTGGTCTAATGTGTTGTTCAAAGTCACTGTTTACTTATTGATTTTTTTGGTCTGGATGATCTATCTATTGATATAGTGGGGTGTTAAAATCTCCTACTGTTATTGTATTCCTGTCAATTTCTCTCTTTGTTTCTGTTAATATTTGTTTCACATATTTAGGTGCTCCTATGTGTGGTGCATAGATATTTACAATTTTTATATCCTCTTGTTGGATTGACCCCTTTATCATTATGTAATGCCCTTCTTTGTCTCTTGTTACAGTCTTTGTTTCAAAGTCTATTTTGTTTGACACAAATATTGCTATCCGAGCTTTTTTTTCCCCACTTCCATTTGCATGGAATATCTTTTATATCACTTTCAGTCTCTGTTTTTCTTAGGTCTGAAGTGAGTCTCTTTTAGGAAGCATATAAATGGATCTTGTTTATCCATTCTGTCACCCTGTTTCTTTTGATTGGAGCATTTAGTCCATTTACATTTAAAGTTACTGATGGGTATGTACTTATTGCCATTTTTGTCCATTGTTTTTGGTTGTTTTTATAGTTCTCTGTTCATTTCTTCTTTTGGTCTCTTCCTTTGTGATTTGATGACTTTCTTTGGTGTTAGGTTTGGATTTCTTTCTTTTTATTTTTTGTGTATATATTCCAGGTTTTTGGTTTGTGGTTACCATGAGGTATATATATAGCAATCTGTGTATATGGCAGTGTTATTAAGTTGATGGTCACTTAAGTTTGAACACATTCTGAAAGCACTACATTTTTACTTCCGCCTCCAAGTTTTATGTATGTAATGCTTTACATCTTTTTATAATTTTGCTAATTTTATCTTTTAACCTTCATACTATTTTTATAAGTGACAGATCTACCTTTTTTTATGGACTTTAAAATATTTTTATTTAAATCCAATTACTTAACATACACCGTATTATTAGTTTCAGAGGTAGAGTTCAGTGATTGATTCATCGGTTGCATATAACACCCAGTGCTCGTTACATCACATGCCCTCCTTAATGCCCATCACCCAGTTATCCCATCCCCCATCCAGATCTACTACTACCTTTTAATGTATGTTTGCTTTTACCAGTGAAATTTTTTCCTTTCATAATTTTATTTATGGCCTTTTCTTTTCCAATTAAAGAATTCCCGTTAACATTTCTTGTAAGGTTGATTTAGTAATGATGAACACCTTTAACTTTTGTTGTCTAGGAAACTATTTCTCCTTCAGTTCTGAATGATAACCTTGCCAGCTAGAGTATTTTTGTTTTTAGGCTTTTTTTCCTTTCAGCATTTTGAATATATCATGTCCCACCCCCTTCTGGCCTGCAAATTTTGTGCTGGGAAATCAGCTGACAGCCTTACAGAGTTTCCCTTGTATGTAACTGTTTGCTTTTCTCTTGCTGCTTTTAAGATTTTCTTTAACTTTTGCCATTTTAATTATTATGTATCTTGGTATGGATCTCTTTGGGTTCATCTTGTTTGGGGCGCTCTTTCATTCTTGGACTTGGATGTCTCTTTCTTTTCCCAGGTTAGGAAAGTTCTTAGCTATTATGTGTTTGAGTAAGTTTTCTACCCCTTTCTCATTGTCTTCTCCTCCTTGGACCCCTATAATGTGAATGCTGATATGCTTGACATTTTCACAGAATTCCCATTAGTAACCCTCATTTTTTAAAAAATTCTTTTTTCATTTTCACTGTTAAGCTTTATTGTTTTCCACTTTTCTGTCTTCCAGATCTCTGATCCATTCTTCTGCATCTTTTATTTATTTATTTATTTATTTATTTATTTATTTAAAGATTTTATTTATTTGACAGAGAGCAAGATCACAAGCAGACAGACAGGCAGGCAGAGAGAGAGGGAGGAGCAGGCTCCCCACTAAGCACAGAGCCTGATGCGGGGCTCGATCCCAGGACACCGGGATCATGACCCGAGCCAAAGGCAGATGCTTAACCAACTGAGCCACCCAGGTGCCCCTCTTCCGCATCTTTTAATCTGTTGATTCCCTCTAGTGTATTTTTTCATTTCAATTACTGTATTCTTCAGCTCTGACTGGTTCTTTTTTATATTTTCTATTCTGTTATTGAAGTTCTGACTTACTTCATTCAATCTTTTCTCAAGCCTGGTGAGTCTCTTTATGACTATTACTTTGAGCTCTTTAATTTTGGTTTTGTCTGTTCTCTCATTTTGAACATGTTCCTCTGTCCCTTCATTTTGTCTGAATCTGTATTTCTATGTATTAGGTAGGTCAGCTACATCTCCTGGTCTGAAAGTAGTGGTCTTATGTAGAAGACAGCATGTGGTATCCAGTAGTGTGGTCCCCCCAGGTCACCATAACCAGGTGTTCCAAGGGTGTCCCTGTGTTGGCTGCATGTACTCTCCTGTAGGCATGTTGGTGTTGCAGATTTTTTTCTCCATCAGTGCCCTCGGTTCTTGGTCACACCACTTCGAAGAATGAAGAGGTAGACCAGACAGAGTGGTGGGCCGCAAAGCAAAGTTTATTGAGTAATTTATTGAGGGATAGCAAAGTCATAGTACAAAGGTCCCAAGGAGGGAGGGGACCTGAAAGGGTTGCCACCAGAGTTTTTAGGTCTAGAGGTTTTATGGGCTTGTTGGTGAGCTCTTTCAATCTGATTAACCCTCCCTGCCCCTGTCATCCAATCAGATTTTTTTCACCTATCATAATGGGAAAGGGTGGAGGGCTCCTTCCAGGGCAGTGTAAAATCCTTTTAAGGATGGTTTCCTCTTAGGGTGGGGCCCTTGTCCCTCCCTGCCTGCCTGCCTTCCAGTTATCACTTCATCACAGGGCTGACCCTCAGCGTGGCTGTCAGCACTGACAGGCTGCACCCTCTGGCGGGGGGCACTGGTGGGCAGGGTTTGCCCCCTTGCATGGCTACTGAGTGGCCCAGCTGTAGCTTTTGGGGACATGCTAGCGGGTGGGGCCAGCCATCAGCCCTGTTATCTGCAATGACTGGCTTCTACCTCTGGGTACACTGGGGGCAGGGCTTGCCCCTCCTTTATTCCGATGGCTAGCTGAGAGACCCCACTCTGGCTAGTATGGGCATGCTGGTGGGGGGGCTGGTTCCCTCGCTCTTCAGGGCAGGAGTCTGGAGGTGTGCTTGGAGAGGTACCTCCCAGTTAGAGCTGCCTGCCAGGTATGACAGAGCAGTACTTGCCCCAGGGGAATGTTGGTCGCTGCTGAGACTGCCCTCCAGGTATGATGGCGTGGGAGCCACCAGGGAGGGGCGCCTACCAGGTGGGGCAGGTCCACAGGGGAATGCTGGGGCTGGGCTAGCATGCTTGCAGGGTAGGTAGAGAGTGCCAGAACAGGCTCCCACAAGTGCCTGGCCAGCTAAGTTGAAGGAGGGCAAGAAAAGTGGCACCCTCTAGCATTTCCATTTTCCAAGAAAGTTCCTGCAGATTCCTGTCCCCTCCAATACACATTCCAAAATTAGTCAGTAAATCTCCTTCACTTAAAACCCAGGTGCTAGGCACTTTCCCGACCCCACTTCAGTGCTGGGTCTTGGACTGGGTGATAGTAGTGCCCTGGCCCTTTAAGTGGAGTTTCCGTTTCCTATAGCCTTGTGGCTCTCCCAGAAATAAGCCCCCTTGATTTTCAGAACCTGTTGTTATGAGGTCTCGTCTTTCTGGTGCAGGTCCCAGGGCCAGGTGTCCCCATTCTGGGGCTTGATCTCTTGGCTCCTCCATGCCTGTGATACCTATCCCTCTTGCTGTGGTTTGCAGCCTTGGGGGTTTGGTTCACCAACTGTGTCTCTGCCCTTTCTCCTCTTCTCTCTCTCTCTCCCCCTTTTTTTATTTAAAGATTATTTATTTATTTGAGAGAGCACGTGCCCTGATTTGGGGGAGGAGCAAAGGGAGAGGGGCAAATAGACTCCCCACTGAGCAGGGAGCTGATGCAGGGCTCAATCCCAGGACCCTGGGATCATGACCTGAGCCAAAGGCAGATGCTTAACTGACTGAGCCACCCAGGTGTCTCTCCCTCCTCCCCATCTTGTGGTCTTCTTATGTCTTTAGCTGTGGAAGACCTGTTCTGCCAGTCTTTAGGTCGCTTTCAGAGTGAGTTTTATCACAAGTAGTTGTTGTCTCTGTATGTCCTTGATAGGAGGTGAGCTCAGATTCCTCCTTTCTTTCCCGTCTCTCCTAGCCTCCAAGTTGTTAATATATTCTAGATAACAGTTCCATTACCAGATATGTGATTTGCAAAATTTTCATCCCATTTCTTTGTGATTTCTTTTCACTTTCTTCATGGTGGTTCTTGGAAGCACAGATGTTTTTAATTTTCATGAGGTCTCATTTACCAGTTTTTTTGTTGTTGCTTGTACTTTGTTTCACATAAGAAACCATTACCTAATCAAAGGTCAGTGAAGATTTACAATCCCTATGCTTTCTTCTAGGAGGTAGTTTTAGCTCTTACGTTGCAATCATTGATCCATTTGAGTTACTTTTTATATACGGTGTGCGGTAGGGTATCAAACTTTGTAATCTTTTGCTTGTGGAAATCCAGTTGTCCCAGCACCATTTGTTGAAAAGACTATTATTTCCCCCATTGAATTATCATGGCAGCCATTTTGAATATCAGTTAAACATAAATGTAAAAGTTTATTTCTCAGCTCTCAGTTCTGTTCCACTGATCTGTGTCTGTTCTTAGCCTAGTACCACACAGTTTTGATTATTGTAGCTTTGTAGTAAGTTTTGGAACCATGAAGTGTGAGTCCTCTCAACTTTTTTCTTTTCAGGGTTGTTTTGGCTAATTTACTCAGTTTTGCTGTGAACCTACAACTGCTCTAAAAAATAATGTCCATTAAAAAAAAAAAACTACCCCTACGTTGTAATATTGGGATTGTGGTAAATTCTTTTTGCATTTCTTTATTCCCCAAACACTCTGTAATATATAATTGTGTTAAATTTTACAATTTTAACAAAGTTTTGGCTAATAGAATAAGTTTTTAACTCAAGAGGCAAATTTAGCTCTGTAGATAAAAATTCAAGTTACCTAGCTTTCCAGGAAGTGTGTGTGAAGGTGAGAGTGTAAGATTATGGGTAGAAATGAGCCTGTCTCAAATTTAGTATTCCAGCTTCTTGATCCTCCTTTATCTCTCCAGTTAGCTTCCTTCAGTTTATTCTCTGCCTTTTTACTTTCCATTAAAAGCCCTCCCTTACACTCCAGCTTAGGACTTTACTCAGAACCTTTAGATGAAATTTTGGGAATCTGGCTGGTTTGTATAATTGCCATTGATAACTGGAATGAATGGCAGCTGAGTAGCATGAGGGCAAGGAGCCAGATAATGCAATCTGAGCCACAGAAGCCACTTTGATGAAACATAAGAGGGGGAGAAAGGAAGCCATCCAAGCAGCACTCTTTAATAGCCTTCTCTGCCCCTCTTGTGTTCTTTCAGTTTTTTTGCATCTGTATATGTTGTTTCTTATGATACTGTATGCTTTTTAAGGGCGGATATCTGCAAGTGGTGCTAGGGCTAGTTAGAAGTTTAAATAGATACACAGAGAATTAAGCCATGTGGCTTGGTTACAGACTGCTGTTCATATGTTGTAAGTGCTGCTACAGTGTGTGTGTGTGTGTGTGTGTGTGTGTTCTAAATAGTTTGGGGGTTTTCTTTCCAGTTTAAGCAATATTAAAATCTCAGTATATTGAGATACTTTATAGATTTTGCATATAATAGGTGTCCATTTGAGGTTTGTTGTAAAACAAAAGCATGTTTTATAAACACACTAAAGATTAATGTCAATCACAAACCAAATTTTGTGGCATTATGACTTTGAAGTATTAAGGTGATTTTTACTGTATAGTTTTCAGTTGAATTAATCAAAAGAAGGGGAAAAACAGTTCTTAATTTCAGTTTTTAAAAATTGTGGTATATTAATGGCCTTCAGAAATGTAAAGTCACACTTTTTTCATTCTTGTAAGGTTTAAAACAATCGTTTCTTATATAGATTAAAGGAAAAAAGACTGCAATTATCCAGATTTCCAGAAATAAACACAAAACTCTAGTTTTGACTCCATTTTTGCAAAAAGTACCTGCCATTTTTGTAGGTAGATTATCATTTGTGGGCTTTGACTTTTTTAATGTCATGGAAAACCTATACCCTTCAAATTTCAGACTCAAAATTTGTTCTAAACAGTGTTTATCAAATACCTTTTCTCCCACTTGAAACTCCATTCATAATACTTGTGTTTTTTTTTACTGTGTCTCCTTTTTCTGACTTGTGTACTCATGGACTTGTGCTTCTGGCCAAGATGAATTAAGAGAGATTGATTTACTCTCTTTGCTGTAATCACATAACAAACAAAAACCCCAGAAAAAATATATGAAGTTTCAAACACTGAACAAGAAGCAGCACAAGACAGTGATCACCAAGAAACCAGAAACAGATGAGTCCTACAATTATCCTAGCTTACTATATGGAGAGAGTTTCCAGGCTGCAGTGTAAGGAGGGGGCAGCTCAGCTGTCGCCTTGAGTTAAAGAGACCGAGCTGGAGTCAGAGGAGGCCAGGGTGGCTGCAGTTAGGGAAGGAGAGAGCTGCACAAAGAGAGAAAACTCCATAGGTCTGCAAAGTCCCTCTTAAATCTTCAGATGAGTGCTGATTAGCACATGTATTTTATGGAAGCTACCCAAAGCCAGGAAAGAACCACCCAAAAGGATTATAGGGAACAATCTCTGATTCTTTCTCAGTTTGTGTTCCCAACAGCCAAAGAGGAAAATATAAGTCAGGATATTGGGTAGAATACTCAGAAAGGTATTGCCTCAGCGGTGGGGCAAATGCCTTAAACTAAAGACTGCTCTGGTCCCTTCTGACAAAGCTTAAAAACAGACCTCAGAAGGATCAAGCTATTTCCAAGTAGTTTAACTGCATCCCAGAACAAAGCTTAATATTTATAATTATGCAAAAATATTTAGTACTCACCAAGGTAAAATTCACATTTGGCTTCCAATAAAAAATATTAGACTTGGAATGAAGCAGAAAAATACAGCCCCTGAGGAGGAAAATCAGTAAGTCAAAACAGAGACATACATGATAGAATTAGTGGACAAAGACATTAAAACACTTATTATGACTATATTCTATATGTTCACGGTATTACTGGAAAGATTGAGAACATGTCAACTACAGGTATGTAATATATTTTAAAGACCCACATTGAACATCTAAATATGAAAACTACAATGTGTGAGATGAAAAATATACTTCATGAGATTTACAGCAAATTAGTGCAGGAGAAAAGATTAGTAAACTTGAAGCCAAACCAGTATGAATCATCAAAAATAAAGGAAATAAAGACTGGGAAAAAATCAGTGAGCTATGAGACAACTTCAGGTGGTTGAATGTACATGTAATTGTAGTCTTGAGAGGAGAGGGTGCAGAAAAAATTTTTGAAGAAACAATGGCCAAATTTTTCCAGATTTCAAAAAAACTGAAAGTTCAGAGATCCAAGAAAAAGAGGAAAAGGGGACAAACACAGATGTGACAAATAGAAAACAAATAGCAAAATGTTAAGTTTACACCAATCTATATTAATAATCACATGAACTATAAATGACCTAAACAACGCAGTTAAAAGGCAGAACTTAGTAGATGGGGTAAAAAAGCAAGACTCAACTGTATGCTGCCTACAAGAAACCTACTGTTCATATTAAGATCCCAAATAGGCTAAAAGTAAAAGGTTTGCAAAGGATATTCCATACTAATACTAATCAAGAAAGTTGGAATAACTATATTAATTTCAGACGAACTAGATTTTAGAGCAAAAAATATTACCAGGAATAAAGAAGATCATTTCATAATGATAAAGGGTCAGTTCAAAAAGTGGAATTAATAGTCCTAAATATTTATACACCTAAAAAGCTTCAAAATATATGAATCATAAACTGACAGAACTGAAAGGAGAAACAAATCCACATTACAGTTGGGGATTTCAATACCTTACCTCTCAACTGGTAGAACAAGACAAAATATCAGTAATGATTTAGAAGATTTAAACACTGTCACCCGATTGACCTAATTGACATTTATCTGACATCTACCCAGTACAACAGAATACACATTTTGTTCAATTGCACAGAGAACATTTACTAGTATAGACCACATTTTGGTCCCTAAAATAGTGTCAATAAATTTAAAATTACTTATATCATAAAAAGTAAGTCATCTGACCAAAAGAATTAAATTTAAAATTGATAACAGAAAACTATCTGGAAAACCCCTAAATATTTATAAACTAATACATCTTTAAGAAATTTATGGGTCAAAGGAAAAAAAATCAAAGTTGAATTTAGAAAGTATTTTGTACTGAGTGGAAATGAAAACAGTGTATCAAAATTTGTGGGAAGTAGTTAATGAAAGTGCTCAGAGGAAAATTCTTAACATTATATGCATGTGTTAGAGAAAAAGTAAGGTTGCAAATCAGTCTGTTGAGCCTCCACCTTAAGAAACTAGAAAAAGAAGAGAAAATTAAACCCAAAGTAAGCAGAAGAAATGAGTTAATGATAAAAGCCAAAACCAATGAAACAGTAGAAAGTCAATGAAATCAAAAGCTGGCTTTTTGAGAAGACCAGTAAAATTGATAAGCCTCCAGCCTAATGGATCAGGAAAGAGAAGACACAAGTCACCAAAATCAGGAACAAAAGAGTTGGCAAAGCTGCAGATCCTATAGGTATTAAAAGGATAAATAAGACAGTGATATTAATTACTTTATGCCAGGATATTAGATGAAATGGGCAGATTCCTTAAAAGACAAAATACCAACACTTACTCAAGAAGAAACAACCTGAATAATCCTTTATGTATTAAGGACTTTATATTCCCCCAAATAAAATTCTGGACCCAGGTGACTTCCCTGATAAATTCTGCCAAATATTTTAAGAAGTCATAATACCAGTTTTACACAAATTCCTACATAAAATTGATGAGGAGAGAATACTGCTTAACTTACTCTGTGATACTGGTATTATCTTGATATTAAAACCAGACAGTGATGCCTAGCTAGCTCAGTTGGTAGAGCATATGACTCTTGATCTCAGAGTTGTAAGTGCAAGCCCCACGTTGGGTGTAGAGATTACTTAAAAAATAAAATAAATAATAAATAAATCCATCCATTCAAATATATTGCAAGAAAAAATTATAGACCAATATTCCTTATGAGCACAGTCATAAAATTCTTAACAAAATTTTAGCAAATTGACCCCAACAACATGTAAGATGGATAAAGTACAATGACCAAATGGGATTTGTCCCAGGAATGCAAACAGTAATCCCTCATTATTTGTGGTTTCACTTCCTATGGTTTCAGTTACCTGTGGTCAACTGCGGTCCAGTAGCCTATGATTCTCCTGATATATCCTTAGAAGGTCAATAGTAGCTTAACACTACGTCACAATACCTACATCATTCACCTCCCTTCCTCTCATTGTGTAGGCTTTTTATCGTCTCACATCTTCATGAGAAGGGTGAGTACAGTTCAATATTTTGAGGGGTGCCTGGGTGACTCAGTTGTTAAGTGTCTGCCTTCGGCTCAGGTCATGATCCCAGGGTCCTGGGATCGAGCCCCCTGCATCGGTCTCCCTGCTCAGCAGGAGGCCTGCTTCTCCCTCTCCCACTCCCCCTGCTTGTTTTCCCTCTCTCGCTGTGTCTCTGTCAAATAAATAAATAAATAATCTTTTAACAAAGATATTTTGAGAGAGAGAGAGACCACATTTATATAACTTTTATTTTATGTTATAATTGTTCTAGTTTATTATTATGTCATTAATCTCTTACTGTGCCTAATTTATAAATTAATCTTTATCACAGGTATGTATGTATAGGAAAAAACATAGTAAATATAGGGTTTGCTACTGTTTGTAGTTTCAGGCATCCACTGGGGATCTTAGGTTGTTATATCTCCTGCAGTGGGGGAGTACTGTGTACCACATTACACATTAACAAAGAAAAAGGAGGAAAAAAAAGATTAACTCATTAGATACAGAAAAGCGTTTAACAAAATCCAACGTGCATTGCTGATAAAAACTCTCAATAAACTAGGGAAAAAAGGAAACTTCCTGAATCTGATAAAGAGCATCTATGAGAAACCAAATAGCTGAAATCATACTTTTTTTTTTTTTTTAAGATTTTATTTATTTATTTGAGACAGAGAGAATGAGAGAGAGAGAGCACATGAGAGGGGGGAGGGTCAGAGGGAGAAGCAGGCTCCCTGCCGAGCAGGGAGCCCGATGCGGGACTCGATCCCGGGACTCCAGGATCATGACCTGAGCCGAAGGCAGTCGCTCAACCAACTGAGCCACCCAGGCGCCCTGAAATCATACTTAAGACTGAAAGACTAAATCTTTTCCCTCTAAGATCAAGAACAAGAAAAAAATATTCACTGTCACCACTTCTATTCAACCTTGTACTGGAGGTTCTATCCAGTGCAATCAGGCAAGAAAAAGAAATAAAAGACCTCTAGATTGAAAGAAAAGAGTAAACTCTTTATTTACAGATGACATGATTCCCTAGGATTTCTTTTTCTTTTTTTTTTTAAGATTTTATTTATTTATTAGAGAGAGAACACAAGCAGGCGGAGCAGCAGGCAGAGGGAGAGGGAGAAGCAGGCTTCCTGTGGAGCAGGGAGCCCGATGCAGGGCTCAATCCCAGGACCCTGGGATCATGACCTGAGCCGAAGGCAGAGGCTTAACCAACTGAGCCACCCAGGAACCCCTCCCTAGGATTTCTAAAAAATTAAAAAAATAAAAATAAATGCTTCCAGAACAATTAAGTGCACTTAACAAAGTTGCAGGATATAAGATCAATATAGAAAAGTCAATTGTATTTCTGTATACTGGCAAATAAATAGTCAGAAGTTGAAATTTAAAAAAGATACCATTTATAGTAAAATTTTAAAAATTAATACCTAGGGATAAATTGTGTACAAGATGTGTAAGATGTCTATACTGGAAAATATAAAATATTACTGAGAAAAAATAAAACCTATGTAAATGAAGAGCTATTATGTTCAAGGATTGGAAGACTCAGTATTGTTAATTCTCTCTAAAAATGTAGATTCGGTACAATCCCAATCAGAATCCCAGCAGGCAATTTGTAGAAAGTGATAAGCTGGTTTTAAAAATTCATATTGAAATGAAGGTCCTAGAGTAACCAAAACAATTTTGATGAAGAACAAAGAGGATTTAACACTATCTGACTTCTAAAACTTATTATAGCTATAATAATCAAAACAGTGGTATTGATGTAAAGATAAACAAATAGATCCACGGAACAGAGAGTCCAGAAAAAAATATGGTCAGTTAATTTTTGAGTGTGGTGCCAAGAAAATTAAATGGAAAAAGAATAGTCTTTTCAATAAATGGAACAATTTGATACTCCTATACAAAAAAAACTGAATCATACCTTAATCCATACTTTTCATCATATATAAAAGTTAATTCAGAATTGGGGTACCTGGGTGGCTCAGTTGGTTAAGCATCTGATTCAGCTCAGATCATGATCTCAAGGTCCAGGTATCAAGTCCCTTGTCGGGCTCCGCATTCAGTGGGGAGTCTGTTTCTCCCTCTTCCTTCTGCCCCTCCCCCTGCTCTGGTGTGGACGCACACTCTCTCTCTCTCTCTCTCTCTCAAATAAATAAATAAAATTGTTAAAAAACAAAGTTAATTCAAAATTAAAAAGAGACATGTTTCCACTTATATGAAATTCTATAAAATACAAACTATTCAAAAAGCAGATCAGAGGTTGTCTGGAGACTGAGCTGGAGAGGAATGAATTATAAAAGTATGCAAGAGGGGTGCCTGGGTGACTCAGTCGGTTAAGCATCTCCCTTCAGCTCAGGTCATGATCCCGGGGTCCTGGGATTGAGCCCCGCATCAGGCTCCCTGCTTCTCCCTCTCCCTGTATATCCCTCCCCACCCCATACTCTTGCTGTCTCTCTCAAAAAATAAAGTCTTAAAAGTACACAAGAAAAAATTTTGGGGTGACAGATATGTCCATTATCTTGATTGTAGTGATGGCTTTATAGATCTATATACATATGTCAAAACTTACCAAGTTGTATACTTTAAATATGTGCAATTTATTATTAAAGATTTTATTTATTTATTTGATAGAGAGCACAAGCAGGGGGAGCGGCAGGCAGAGGGAGAAGCAGGTTCCCCGCCGAGCAGGGAGACTGATGCTGGGCTCGATCCCAGGACCCTGGGATTTTGACCTGAGCCGAAGGCAGACGCTCAACCGACTGAGCCACCCAGGGGCCCCAAAATATGTGCATTTTATTGTGAAGTATATGTCACTACTGTTTTTAAACTGTACTTGAGTGTTCTTCAGTGTTTATATTTTGCTGCTCAAATTTCAGGACCACATAAGGGACTCAGTTTTTTAAATAATTTTTCAGTGATTAAGTTTGAGGTGGGAAAACATGCATTGTGTATTATCAAGTTCACTTATAGTTTTAACTTATCACAAAACTGAAAAACTGTAATAAATGTTCCAACTTGGGCTTTCTGAAATTATAAAGGAATTTTCAGAATGATACATATCAAATGTTAGATTTAATTTTATTTTCAGATTAGAACATTGTTCAGCTGGATGATAGATAGGAAAGAATGTTACAAGAACCGTAAAGATAAAATGGAGGAAGTCAACAGAATTCTAGGCTTGGGAGAAATTCTTAGGATTTTGATTTGATGACTAGGTATCTATGTAAATAATGGCCCTTCAAATATGTCCACATCCTAATCTCTGGAATTTGTTAATATGTTACCTTACACCGTAGAAGGGACTTTGCAGATGTGATTAAAGGCTTTGAGATGGGGAGATTATCCTGGATTATACAGATGGGCCCAACATAATCACAGAGGTTCTTAAGAAATTTAAGAAAGCAGAGAAACTTTCCTGGCTGTGGTCAGAGGGAGATGTGACTGCAGAAGAGTGATCAGAGACATACAATATTGCTGTTTTGAAAATAGAGGAAGGAGCCATGAGCCAAGGAATGTGGGCAGCCTCTAGAATCTGGAAAAAAGCAAGGAAATAGAGTCTCTAGAAGGAATGCAGCCCTACTAACACCTTGATTTTTTGCCCAGAGAGCTCTATTTCTGACTCCAGAACTGTAAGATAATAAATGTGTATTACCTAAGCGGTTAAATTTGTGGTAATTTGTTACTGCAGCTATAAAATACGAATACAGTATCCAGGGTGGTAAAGCTCAGAATTAATAGTGTTTTGCCAGAGCGTTGTAATGGAAAGTGAACTCTGTAATACCAAAATAACTTTTTCCATTCTTTGGGAATTGTTTTCCCTTCCACATTTCAAATCTCATTTTCCCATAAAGTAAAATGTGTATTTATTCATTAAAAAGTAATTCTAAATATAAAATATTAGAGTTGAAATAAATCTTAGATATCATTCTAGTCTGACCTCCTGAAATTTATAGATGGAGAAACTAAGAAACAGCCAAAGATTCCATAGCTAGTTACCAATAGATTGGAGCTTAAATTCAAGCATGGTGTGTGTTCTATCATATATACCCTTAGAAAATTTTCTGGAATTGTGAAATATCTGAGTCACTTGTTGGAAGAGGGTGTTTACTTAGATAGTTGAATCTTTGTCTAGTGACAAGATTAATTGTGGGATTATTTTGTCACCTTGGAAGGCCCTAAGAACCTGATCCTTAAGAGATGGAATATGTCACATTAATAAACTTCACTGGTCAGTAACTTGACATGCGTATGGGGGAAGGTACCAACTCAGTGGCTCAAGTGGAGGGGTTTGGGAGATGGTGGGGACACATCAGAAATAAATTTTCCAGGACACCTGGGTGGCTCAGTCGGTTAAACATCTGCCTTTGGCTCAGGTCATGATCCCAGGGTCCTGGGATCGAGTCCTGCTTCGGGCTCCTTGCTCAGCAGGGAGCCTGCGTCTCCCTCTGCCTGCCTCTCCCTCTGCCTGCCTCTCCCTCTGCCTGCCTCTCGCTCTGCTTGTGTGCGCTCTCTCGCTCTCTCTCTCTCTGACAAATAGATAAAATCTTTACCAAAAAAAATAATAAATTTTCCTTATTCTTTTTTCTTTTTTTAAGATTTTATTTATTTGACAGAGAGAGACACAGCGAGAGAGGGAACACAAGCAGGGGGAGTGGGAGAGGGAGCAGCAGACTCCCCCGCAGAGCAGGGAGCCCGATGTGGGGCTCGATCCCAGGACCCTAGGATCATGACCTGAGCCGAAGGCACATGCTTAACGACTGAGCCACCCAGGTGCCCCAGATTTTCCTTATTCTGGCCTAGGATCTGTTACAGTGTTATAGATTCTTTCTCCAGACTTCTCCCCAAACACTGCGTCTCTCCTATAAAGGAAGATCCACTCGTTCTCAAAACCCAGTGCCCAGACAGAGGCCTCTAGACATCAAACCTGAGAGCAGCACTCATTTCCTTCTGTGTCCTCAGTTGCTGTTCTCCTTCCACACTTTTATGGTGGGGATTTAAGGAAGCCAAGGTTTTTGTTCCTTCTACATAAGGTTTTGTTCACAGACCCAAAATGCTGTTCTCATACAGTTTTTCTCTTGGACATAATAATGGACCTTTGGAAAGAATATTAAAGCCATGTCTTAAATCTGCTTAATTTATGTTACAGTGCTTTATTATTTTTTTTAAATTTTATTTATTTATTTGAGAGAGACAGACAACCAACCGGGGGTGGGGGGGCAGAGGGAAAGAAAGAGAGAAAGAAGCAGGATCCCCGCTGGGCAGGGAGCCTGATGTGGAGCTCAATCCCAGGACCCTGAGAGCATAACCTGAGCCGAAGGCAGATGTTTAACCGACTGAGCTCCCAGGCGCCCCTATATTACAGTGCTTTTTTTTTTTTTTAAAGATTTTATTTATTTATTTGAGAGAGAGAATGAGAGAGAGAGAGAGAGAGCACAAGAGAGGGGAACAGGAGAGGGAGAAGCAGACTCCCCGCCAAGCAGGGAGCCCGATGCGGAACTCGATCCCGGGACTCCAGGATCATGACCTGAGCTGAAGCAGTCGCTTAACCAACTGAGCCACCCAGGCGCCCTATTACAGTGCTTTAATAAGATAATACTATAAGAGGATACAATATGATACAGAACTTTTATCCTAGGTTTCTTCCCTCTGCATTCCAGCTCTCTAAACCATCTCTTCCTCCAGTTGTGATTTAATGTATCCTCAGAGATTGGCAGCTGGGTGTAGTCTTCTGTTCTTGACTGCCCATGTTTAAGCCAAACTGATAGAATTAATAAGATGAATCTGCTGTGTGTATGTATGTACAGCCAATATACTTACAGTGCACTTCAGAGATATGCTAATTTTGCCAGGGTTTTATTAGAACAGAATATTATTATTACTTTTTTTTTTTATAGTTGAACACTCAGGTACAATATAAGTCTCTAGATTTTTCAGAGTAGCTTTGGAGAAGGAATGTAATCAACTGGTAATGATATTTAAGCCCTGATTTCTTACTCTAGTGTTTGATATTTTACCATTTTTATATTGACTGCTTTTGAAAATCACAGTTCAGTGTTTGTTGAGTACCTCTTTTACTCCATTCACTTACACTAGGTGGTAGAGGTACAGAAATGAGTAAGACACATTGTCTACCTATAGACCTGCCTGTAGTGTTTATAGACCTTTGTCATGTGTTACCTTGTTGGCTTGTTCTTAGAAATCATCAGAAGACTTGGAAGCAAACTGTTTGACCCTATGAGTCAACCCACATTGATAATCTACCACTGTGATACAGGGAGAAATTTGATTTTTCTATCAAAAACATGAGGAAACGTGTTCAAAATATGAAGTAATAGAGTCTTAGTCCTGTCTTTACCCTTACCAGAATGTAAGTTCTGAGGAGATAGAAATTGTTTTCTGTTGTGCCTCCTCCATTGCCTAGAACAGCAGCACATAGTAGGTATTCAGTGGCTATTTGTTGAATGGCTCCTTATCTTTCAGCTTTTAGCTCAGTGGTGTGTGTACAATGTTCTCGCCACTGTTCCTTTAGGGATATATTTACCTTATCTCCCAGTGGCCATACTTAGCTGCAGGGTAGGACACTGAGGCTTTATTCTGGGAAGCTTTGTGTCCTGTTAAAAAACAGAGGTCTTATTAATAAGGAAGAAGTGGAGAAAAAGAGACTTGAGAAGTACTGGCAGTCTCTACCATCTCTAACTAGTGATATCTATCCGATGTACCTTTGAACTAAGGGGTGTCATGACTTGGCATGGAGCAGGCTACAGCTGGTGACAGCCATGAGGCTATGCATAAAGTCAAGAAAGTACCAGAGAAGGATTCAGATGCTTACCTGAGGAGATAAAAGAGCAGTAAATAATTTTATTTGAACAATGGTATGGTATTAAAGGAATGCGAGGACTAGTGCTTTCGAAGTGCTGAGAGAGCTTTTTAATCTATCATTGGTAATATTGCTGGCTGCTTCAGGGATGGTTTGCAGTTTTTAAACTGTTCAGCTGTATTGCTAAGAGTCCTAGTAATCAGAAGTGAGGCTTAGACATTAGAAGTTTGAGAAGTTTGGTTTTATTTACTTAGTAGTAATTGCTGTATACTTTTATCTTAATTTCCACATAGAGTCTGATAACACCCCAACAAACATCCAGACTTCTCTCCTGAGCTCAGGCCTTGTCTCTCTGACTGTCCTCTGGATATCTCACAAACACTCTTTGCTCAACCAGAGTTTTCTTCCTCTACACTGAAGCACTCCAAAATGTTTGAATTAAATTGAACAGTAAAAATAAAAAGTCCTGATGAAGGGCACCTGGGTGGCTCAGTCGGTTGAGCATCTGCCTTTGGCTCAGGTCATGATCTCAGGGTCCTGGGATCGAGCCCTGCATCGGGCTCCCTACTTGGTGGGAAGTCTGCTTCTCCCTCTGCCCCTCACCCCACTCATGCTCTCTCTCTTGCTCTCTCTCAAATAAATAAAATTTTTTTGTTTTAAAGATTTATTTATTTATTTGACAGAGCGAGACACAGCCAGAGAGGGAACACAAGCAGGGGGAGTGGGGGAGGGAGAAGCAGGCTTCCCGCCAAGCAGGGAGCCCGATGTGGGGCTCCATCCCAGGACCCCGGGATCATGACCTGTACCGAAGGCACATGCTTAACGACTGAGCCACCCAGGCACCCCAATAAAATCTTTTTAAAAAAAAATTTTTTTTAAAGAAATTTCAGTAGTTTTAGATTTACCTTAGCAATTTATTAAAAAAAAAAAAAAGTCCTGGGGTGCCTGGGTGGCTCAGTTAATTGGGCGTCTGCCTTCAGCTCAGGTCATGACCCCAGCATCCTGGGATCAAGCTCCACGTCAGGTTCCCTGCTCCGTGGAGAGCCTGCTTCTCCCTCTCTCTCTGCCTGCCACTCTGTCTACTTGTGCTCTCTCTGTGTCAAATAAAGAAATAAAATCTTAAAAAAAAAAAAAAAAAGTCCTGATGAGTGGAACCATGAAGTGTTTCATCTTTTTGTCCTAAGTTTAAAAAAAATCATGAAAGTAATATGTGCTTATTGTTAAACTATTTAAATGACCTAAAATAAAATTTAAGAAGTGAAAATTCCTTCCTATCTCCCCCTCCTCCCAGATCTCATTCTCCAGAGTTATCTTTACTGGCTGTTTTGATAGTGGGTATCTTTCCAAACTTTTTTTATATATAAGCAATACACACACACACATATACACTATTTTCCTTCTAAAAATAAGGTCATATTACAGATTGTTTGCAACTCACCATTTGCTTAATAGTACATCTTGGACATCTTTCCATCTTTTCATGTCATTATTAAAAGGTTATTATTATTTTTTCTAAAGATTTTATTTATTTATTTGACAGAGAGAGACACAGCGAGAGAGGGAACACAAGCAGGGGGAGCGGGAGAGGGAGAAGCAGGCTTCCCACAGGAGCCCGATGCGGGGCTTGATTCCAGGACCCTGGGATCACGACCTGAGCTGAAGGCCGACGCTTAACGACTGAGCCACCCAGGTGCCCCTGTTAAAAGGTTATTTTATCTGAAATAACTAAGACCTTACCTGTTCTATATTAATATTTCCAGAGTTTAGCTATCTTAACTCTAAAAAAAAAATAAAAATTAGGCATGTAATATTTGCATAATTTGTAATCCAGTGCTGTAAAATGATTGCACACACCAAAATCTACAAACAGCTGGGAACCATGGTTGGTTGCTGCGTGTAATTACAATATAAGCACATTGTCACATGTATTATCCCCCTTTGATGTTATCAACTGGCTTTTTTTTTTTTTTTTTCCTAGCAGCCCAGAGGACCAAGTCATCACTGGACACTGTGCACCATAACAATACACTTCATTTATTAGAATGGTATTCTTTTTCAGTGGATGAGCATTTACAAAATCTTAACTCAGCTGTTTGGATGTTTTCGGTGTTTAGACTCTTAACTAAATGATTCTCTACTGTCTAGATTTATCTTATCCTTTTCAAAGACTGCATTATATTTTTGTAGTATGAATTTGCCAAATTTTATTTAAACACTCCCATGACCATTCTACTGAGGAAAAACTTTAGCATACTTTTATTTAGTCCTACCGTTAACTTAGTGGTAACTTAAGTAATCTATAAGTGTTTAATTGATGAACAAATCTACACTTGACTCTTTCCCCTATGTATTTGTCTTTCTGGCCCTTCTTTTTAAGCCTTTGCTCTCTATTTCCCTTTTACCTAAGTCATTTCACCTTTTCCCTTTGTAAGCCTAGTGCAGGTATCAAATGACTCACCTGTCACTTTTGCATCTTTATACATTCTCCTTCTACTTAACTTGTAACTCACAATATGCTGTCTTTCTCTCATTTCTGTTTTTTAACCTTTAAACCTTTACCACTGCCCAGTGCCCATGGGAGATCCTAGGGCATACACATAATCAGCAATTTCCCCCCACAAAATTAAAAAAAAATTGCCAAATACTTATTCATAGATGTCCCATTTTATTCTAAGTAGAATCTCTAAATATTTGAGAAGTAATTGTATCCACAAAATAAAGACATATAAGGAAAATGTGCAATCAGATAAGAGTATACAAAAATCAAAAACATTGCTTTAAAAGATCCTTTGAACAGAGTAAATGAAATAATGGACATAGATGATAACCAAATGGTGATCTAGAAATTCCATCAAAGAAAATCTCTTAGAATATAGAGCAAAAAGCCAATGATGGATTTTAAGAGAAACCCCAATGTTTCTTAACCTTTTGTGCACATTAGAATCATCTGAGATACTTTTTATTTTTATTTATTTATTTATTTTTAAAGATTCTATGTATTTATTTAATTGACAGGGAGAGAGAGAGAGAGACAGCGTGAGAGGGAACACAAGCAGGGGGAGTGGGAGAGGGAGAAGCAGGCTTCCTGTGGAGCAGGGAGCCCGATGCGGGGCTCAATCCCAGGACCCTGGGATCATGACCTGAGCTGAAGGCAGTCACTGAACCAACTGAGCCACCCAGGCGCCCCTCTGAGATACTTTTTAAAAGCACTGATGCCCTTGGGGCGCCTGGGTGCCTCAGTCAGTTGAGCGTCCGACTCGGGTTCAGCTCAGGTCATGATCTCAGGGTCGTGAGATAGAGCCCTGAGTTAGGCTCCACGCTCAGCATGGAGTCTGCTTGAGATTCTCTCCCTCTCCTTCTGCCCCTTCTACTCATGTGTGCGCTCTCTTCTTCTCTCTCTCAAATAAATAAATAAATTTTAAAAAACCCACTGAGGCCCTGGCCCCACCACAAACCAATTAAATACAGATTCTCTGGGAGTGGGGTGCAGGCATCAGTGGCTTTTTAAAGCTTCCCAGGTGATTCTCATGTTTATTCCATGTTTAGAAACGTGCTTAAGAGATCTGAAGGATAAAACCAAGATGTGTACAGTCTGTCTAGTAAGACTTTGAGGTAGAGGACAGACATTGAAGGAAAAGAAATAATAGTTGAAACTGCCCTGAGATCCCCAAAGACTCATCTTCAGCAATTAAAGACCAGGATATCAAGGCCCCTGCAGGAATTAAGGAAAGAAGACAAATACCGCAATATATCCTGGTGATAAGTCTGAACCCCAAGAATATAGAAAATCCTTATATCCTAGAATGGGATCCACCTTGTGCACTAGGGAAGGAAGGAAACCTACCTGGGCTCACGGACCCAAACACCGCTTCTGCTCTCTTCCCCAGACGTGGTTCTCTACTTAATTTCTCTGGCCCACTCCTGCTTTTGTTGATGCTGACCCCAGGCTCCCTTGGGAAGAGCTGTTCTTACAGTTGATGTTTAGAAAGGCAACTTGCGCTTCTTTGTCCTCTCCTTCAGTCTGATCCCTTCTCCCTTCTAGTTCAATGACATACCTTTTCTTGTTTTCCAGCTCAGAGATTTACAAATTTTTCTGTAATTCCAGGGCCCTCTTGGAGAAAGTTGATAATTTAGTAATCTTTCAACCTTTGGCATTTGGATGGTCTGATATTTTCTAGATTTTTTCTTTGTTTTAATACTAATATAATATTTGAGAATAGTAATTCATCCAAGTAGTCAGTGACAGAAGTAATTATAAATTTGGTCTGTTAACTTTGCTTTCTTCAGTAACTACTTGAACTGAGAAAAGCGAGTATAACAAATAATTGTATGTATCTAAGAGAATAAAGGAGGATGTAGTTTGTAGCTATAAAGTGGTAATTCCATTGAGGATTCTCTTTCCTCTCCCGTCTTCTTGACTGGACATCTGAGCCTTCGGTCCCTGAAGAATTGATGCTGGAGGCTGGGCTCAGCACTTTGGATGTACACTAGAAATGAGCAAGGCATCTTCAGTTAAGGGGAAAGTAGGAGGATTAAAGAGTTAAGTCTGGCTGACCGTTCTGTTAATTTCTGTCTGCTCTGGCCTCAGATTTCTTTTTTTTTTTTTTAAGATTTTATTTATTTATTAGAGTGCATGAGTGGGGGGGTGGGAGGGGCAAGAGGGAGAAGCAAGCTCCCCGCTGAGCAGGGAGCCCCACACGAGCCTCCATCCCAGGACTCTGAGGTCATCCAGGACTCCAAGATTATGACCAGAGTTGAAGGCATAAGCTTAGCCGACTGAGCCGCCCAAACCCCCCCTTTTTTTTAATTGTGCTTAAATGTACGTAACATAAAATTTACAGTTTTTACCAGTATTAAATGTACAGTGCAGTGACAGTGAGTACATTCACACTGTTGTGCAATTATTACCACTTTTGTTCTCCAGAACTTTTTCACCTTCCCAAACAGAAACTCTGCACCCATTAAACAACCGTCCATACTCCCGTTCTCCAGCCCCTAGTAATCTCTATTCTACTTTTCTGTCTCTATGAAGTTGCCTACTCTAGATACCTCATATAAGTAGAGTCCTAGGGACGCCTGGGTGGCTCAGTTTGCTGGGCGTCCGCCTTCGGCTCAGGTCATAGTCCCGGGGTCCTGGGATCGAGTCCTGAGTCAGGCCCCTTGCCCAGCGGGGAGCTTGCTTCTCCCTCTCCCTGCTCTGCCTGCTGCTCCCCCTGCTTGTGCTCTGTCTCTGACAAATAAATAAAATGTTAAAAAAAAAAAAAAAGTAGAGTCCTATAATATTTGCCCTTTTGTGTCTGATTTATTTCACTTAGCTTAATGTTTTTAAGGTTTATCCATGTGTTGTAGCATGTGTCAGCATTTTATTTTTATGGCTGAATATTTTAATCATACATATATGCACATGTACCATATTTTGTTTATGGACACTTGGATTGTTTCCACCTTTTGGCTATTGTGAGTGGTGCTGCTATGAAGATTGCTATACAAGTCTCTGCTTTCAGTTATTTTGGGTATATGTCCAGGAGTGGAACAGCTGGATTATAATGGTAATTCTGTGTGGAATGTTTTGATGAACCACAGAGGGTGTACCATTTTATATTCCCACCAGCAATGCATGAGGGTTCCAGTTTCTCTACATTCTCCCCAAACATTTGTCATTTTCCATTTTTTGAAAATAGCTATTCTAATGGGTGTGAAGGTATCTAAGGGGGAGCAGAATATGTGATCCCCAAATACGCCCCTTTGGCATGTGGACTGTTTTGAGCTGAAGGCAGTTGAGGTCTAACAGACTCAAGAAGAGATTTATTTATTTTATTATTTTATTTTTTCTTTTTACCTCTCTCTTAACTGCCTAAAATAATTTAGAGTGAGGGTCTGTACCTGGATGAGAGCTAATACCAGAGATAACTTTTTATATAAAAAAGACTTATCTGCCTGGCAGGGCAAACATTTGTTTACCAAACATTTGCTCTTCCCATCCTCTATGAATGGTCTTCCTCCCCTTTGAAGTCCCAGTCCCTCACCGCCTTCTCCTTAGCTCAGGATGGCTTATAAACCTCAGTTGCTTGCGTGTCTGGGAACTTCATATCTTTGGGGTTCCCAAAGGTAAAAATTTGGGGGTTTTTTCTTGTTTATCTGCCTTATGTCAATTTAATTATTAGACCAGGGAAAGAACCTAGAAGGGAAGAAAGGGAAAGTTTTCCCCCTTACATATCTCATTGAGATTTTGATTTGCATTTCCCTAAAAACTGATGTTGAGCATCTTTTCATGTGCTTATTGGCCATTTGTACATCTTTTTATGGTTCCTTTTTTGAAAGAGAAAAAAATGTATGGGCATGTGTGGGAGTATTATTCATCATCTTCTCGTTCCCCACCCCAGTGTGGAGGAAGGAAGTTAACTGAGGGAAAGTAGATGGCTAAATGTAGAGTGCAGCTTCATATCGATGTGTAGTCTGTCTTCATATGTGATCTTGTTTCCTCTGCGTACATATTTATCTCTTTTGTATGCATGTCTTGTCTACAAATAGATAACTTATCTTGACACTCCCATGTGTTACTGGATTTGAATGTTTTGACAGAGGCGTGGGGTTGAAAGTCAATGAGGGCTTTCCGGTTCATCCTTACATGTGTATTTTTTAAATTAAGATAGATTATTGCATTTAGTTACAAGTCCTAGGGTGTGTGTCTTGTGTGTTTTCTTTCTTTTGTGTTTTAGTTTTAGGAGGCTGTGAAAGCCTTTATGGCCCAGGCATTTGTGGTACTTAGAAAGAATGCTACTGTCATTTTCTGTGCTGCTAACAAAGTATCCAGTTCCCATATTCCTTTTTTGTCTTCTTTCTGAAAACTCTTCTGTTAGTTGGATAATCTGATACAATTTATCTAGATTTTAACAGAGAATAACACAGTGAGAAATACACATGGGGAATTAATGGATAACCCTTTAAAATGATTTCTCATTTTTAGTTACGTTAACTGAATTTTTCAGTACACTGTTGGTGAAATTTTAAGCGTATTCTCATTTTTCAGTTATGTCTCAGGTGTTTGCTGACTTGCACTTTGGAGAGTGCCTGCTTATCTGGCATGTCCATAACAGAACTGTGTGTTCTCTCTCTGATGTACTGGGTAGCAGTTTCCCCCCTTTGGACAGTTCAGAACAGTGAGCTTTATCATAGATTAATATCCATAGCTACATAGTGATTTTAAATCCAGAATAAACCTGGAGTAGGAGAAAGAAGAAAAGGCTCACTTATGAAAAAAGTGACTTTCTCAGTGTGTCTTGCAGGTTTTTGGGAATTGTCTCATCTTACTGCCTTTTTTCATATAACACTAGATCAAGGAAAAAAGGTTTTTAAAAATTTTTGTTTGCTTATAAAGATCTGTATGCCAAAGGACATAACTGGAATTAATGGAAGAAACTTGGAAAATTCAGTTTATTTCTTTATTCTTCCAGATTTTTCTTGCCTTTGAAAGTTGAAAAGCATTTTACTGTTTTTTTTTTATCTTTGTGTTTTAATTACGCTACCCCTTTTCATATACTCCATACTGCTCAGAACCATTGTCTGAGATTACGAAGATTACTTAAATCCCTTAAAGGGTTAGAACCAAATATGAAGAGCAGATTCCTTTATCAAATGAGACTTATAAAGTTAGCAAATCAACTTACAAGTTGAATTTTACCAAGCTATTGTTTCCAAAGGGTAGGATTAGAACCAAAAGAAATGGCTTTTTTTTTTTTTTAAGATTTTATTTATTTATTTGAGAGAGAGAATGAGAGAGAGCAAGCACATGAGAGGAGGGAGGGTCAGAGGGAGAAGCAGACTCCCTGCCGAGCAGGGAGCCCAATGCGGGACTCGATCCAGGGACTCCAGGATCATGACCTGAGCCAAAGGCAGTCGCCTAACCAACTGAGCCACCCAGGTGCCCGAAATGGCTTTTTTAAAAAAAAGATTTATTTATTTATTTGATAGAGCGATGCATGCGAGCAGTGGTGGTGGGTTGGGAGGAGGACAGAGAGATTGGAGGAGAGAATCTCAGGCAAACCCCCAGCTGAGTACAGAGCCTGATGCAGGATTTGATCTCACGACCCTGAGATCATGACCTGAGCTGAGATCAAGAGTCGGACACTTAACCGACTGAGCTATTTTTTGATTGACAGTATTTTCATTTAAAAATGTAGCTGATCCCCAATTGATAAGCATTAAAAAGAAAGGCACTGTCCTTGGACGTGTGGTTGGTAGTCATCCTTCCTCAAAACTTACAGTTTTTTTGTGGTATTTGTGCTTGCACACACACACGTTCTCTTAAATGATTTGAAAGTAAGTAGCAGACATCATGACACCTCACCCCTAAATAGTTCAGGATGTGTCTCCTAAGAATGAGTATATTATTTTACATAAAACCACGATACTGTATCACATTCTAGAAAGTTAATGTTATAAAGCAATAATCTAATGTACAGTCTTATTTTTTAAGTCTTTCTAATTATCCCAAAAATGTGCTTTTATAACACTTTCATCCCTCTAATCCAGGATCCAGCCAAAGATCACACATCACATTTGGTTGTTGTATCTCTTTAGTCTCCTTTAAACTAGGACAGGCCCCCTATCTTTTTTGGGGTGAGGGATCTTTCATAACATTAACATTTTGAGATGTCTAGGCCAGTGGTCTTATACAATATTCCACAAATGATTTTATCTTTTCTTCTTGATTAGTTTCAGGTTAAATACTTTTGGTAGGGCTATTACACGTGTACTTCCCGTTCCATCACATCAGGAAGCACCGTGATAGCAGTGTGTATTATTTTGGGTAATGCACAGCTTGGTCATGATGCAGACCACTCGTGCTAAGGGGTGTCTGTCAAATCACTTCATCGGAAAGCACTTCTCCTTTATTAAGTAATCTGTAGGTTCATGCTTTGAGACTATGTGGCTGTTCTGCTCCCTAATAACCTTCCACCTGGTTATTTTAATTTGCACATTGATTTAATTCAAGGTTTTGCTAGGGGCCTATTGATGGATGTCAGTTTATCTATGAAGCCCAGGAAATTTTTTTGTGTCAATGTATTTTTCCAGGAATATGATTCATGACTCCCCAAATATTTAAAAGATATTTTCCCCTCTGTTTTGGAGGTGCCTTCTACAAGTCCCCATGCATTAGAGAAGTCTGTTATAAGCAGTTGGTTACTAGAAGCTGGGAACCAACCCTGTTCATGTAATTTTCCTAATTATCTATCCTAGCATCACATACAGCTGGGTACTTAATTTCTGTTGTTTGTTTGAGAATGCTTTGTTCTGGCCTCTCCCTTATCTTGAGCCAAGCATTTGGATCTTTTGTGTTTGGTATAAACTGTACTAGAAAATAAAGCAAAGGGGCTTAGCTCCTGGTCTTTGGTGTTCTCTTTGAAGTTTTTGGGCACAGCAGAATTTGATTTGTGTCTTTGTTGACTGAAGTAAATTTAGGTCAATTGGAAATGAGTTAAAACACTACAGTATATTATTATTATATATTGACTTTAGGGAGCTTTATC
Organism: Leptonychotes weddellii; assembly: GCF_054177405.1. Lineage (NCBI taxonomy): Eukaryota > Metazoa > Chordata > Mammalia > Carnivora > Phocidae > Leptonychotes > Leptonychotes weddellii. The sequence goes on along the minus strand of NC_138376.1, from coordinate 26,231,735 downwards.
CATTATTATTAGCTTAATATGGAATAGCTGTAGAAGTGATTAATTCTTGACTTTCCCTGCTCAACCAGGAGAGCAGTGTGGAATTAATCATGGCAGCAGCCAGTGAGATGTGTTTTGTTTCATCTATTGAGTGGCCCTTTGGTTTGGTTTGCCTTGCATGACAAAGTGTCTGTCATTTGGGTGACAGTAAGAGCTAACATTGGAATGTATACTTCTAAAAATACACATTATACCATTTAATCCAGAAGATCACTCTGTGAAAGTAGATGTTATTATTCCAGTTACACAGGTGGGGGAGAAAGGCTTAGAGAAGTTAAAGATAGCCAACATCAAACAGCTTGTAAGGAGCTCCAAATTCCTTGCTTGTTTTGTTTTAGCAGTCTGAAAGGTGGAGGCATTCTAGGGGATATAAATATGAACAAAGCGTGGCCCTTGCTCTCAAGGATCTTTTAAATCCAGCAAATGTGTCTTATAAATATATGATAGACAGCACACCAAGGGAAGAGCTCAGGAAGCACAGAAGAGTGCAGACAACTTCCAAGTATAGGGTCAAGATTGGTATGATGGAGGAAGAATTTGAGAGGGAAGAGTGTTTGGAGGGGAAGAAAAAGAGTGACCAAAAGCATGGAGATGGGAAAGCAGAGGGCTTGTTACGGCTGAGGAATTGCTCTGGTTTGACTAGAGCATGAGCTGCATGAAATAAAGAAAGGAGTGGAAACTAGACCTGTGAAAGATAGGTTAGGATCAGATTGTGAAGAGCCTCGAATGCCATGCCAGGGAAGAACCTCATTCTATAGATATTTTGAGCAGGAGATGAAAAATGTAGCCCTGAAGAGGACCCAATGATAAGCATGATAAATGCTTACATCTTTAAGTTATGATTTTGTGCTAATCTCTTCACATACGTTATCTCATTAATGCCTCACAGGAACTCTGTGAACAATGCACTTCTCCCTTTTACAGACTTGAAATTAAGGCTCAGCAAGATTAAGTTTGCGGGTGTGAGATACTGCTGGAGTTAAGACTCAGACTGGGGTCGTCACCTTCTAACACCTGTTCTATTTACCACTATGATATATTGCCCTTTTTTTTTTTTTGAAGATTTATTTATTTTAGAGAGAGATAATGTGTGATAGGGTGAGTGTGCACAAGTGACGGGAGGGGCAGAGGGAGAAGATCTTCAAGGAGATTCCCCTCTGAGTGCAGAGCCCAACTCGGGGCTCAATCCCAGGACCCATGAGATCACGACCTGAGCCGAAATCAAGAGTCGGAAGTTCAATGACTGAGCCACCCAGGCACCCCTGTATATTGTCATTTTTAAAATCAGATCACCTGATAAGTTCTTAATTTTCTGTCAAGAATATCACTATAGGAAAAAGACATTTTCAAAGCTCTAGAAGTACTGCTTTTCAGTGTGTAATCATGTTAAGGAATATAATCACTACCAAACCTGACTTGTACTGCCCTCTAATTTGGGACCATCGCTGGATGGGAAACTGAAGAGTTGGATGATGTTTTATGTACATGCCTCATGGTATCAATACATGCTCATGGCAAATGTTTTTGTTTTCATGTTCAGTGTTTAACCTTATTGGCCCTATGTAAATCTTAGGTCAGGGAAAGCCCATTTCTACGGCATTTTCAGATGCTTAAAGCAATGGTATTTTTCTTAGCTAAAATACGTTTCTTCTCAGCAGGTTTTCTTACTTATAAAAGACCATGACTACTGATGAGGGTGCCAAGAACAATGGAGAAAACCCAGCAGCAGCTGTGGCTGAACATGGAGAGGATATCACCTCTAAAAAAGATAGAGGAGTATTAAAGGTGAGGTTACAAGGATGAATGACATGCAGGGAAATTTGCTATCTGAAAGGATTATTTATAAAAATCTTTCTTTGTTTTTTTTGGCTGGAGGTGGAGGTGGATAATGTTTATTGGGGCTTACTAAGTGTTAAACACTACAGGCAAGTTCTAAGTTTCATCTTCATGACTTGAGGTTTATTTTTAATCCCAGATTATAGACGGTGAAACTGAGGCCCAACAGAGTAAATAAGTGCAGGTCTGGGGTACAGATTCAAGTTATGTGACTCTAAAAGGCTGTATCTCCCAGTTCTCAGAGTGTACACATGGTTTATTATTTTAACGTAATATTTAAGTATACTAAAGCTAGCTGGTGACAATTCAATTTGAGACTTATTAGAGGAAAAAGAAAAGCTGACTTGCAACGTTCCCAAGGATTTGTTTTTACATACAGATTGTTGTTTGTGCAGTGAAGATATTTTTTGAGGTTTCATCAGAGAATATATCTTACTTTTGAATTAGCTTTCCTCCTTAAAACACACTATATTTTTCACTCTGTAATTAATCATTTCTACATGTGTGTTTTTGTGTCTCACAATGGTCTTGTGAGACAATCAGCACCTCTTGACCCCTCCATTTTATTTATGGAAGGTGTATATTGATATTCCATGTAAGTAAATAAACTGGAGCTGAGCGAGGTTAAATGATTTTAGTCATATTAAGTCATTATTTCTCCTATGCTGTTGTTATTCATATAAGTTTTGTGTAAATTTTTTCTTGCTGAAAGATTATCTTACCAATTCTAAATATTACCACTAAGCTCCTTGTGTCAGCAGCAGCAAATGAGAATTTTTTAGTTTGTTTTGTCTAATCTTGCTTATATGAAAGCTTTTTTTCTGTTCCTGGATCTTCTGAATGTACGTGTTTTACTGTTAGCTTGCCCCATGCCAAGCCAAATTTTGGAGACTTTCAACTCTAGAAAGAGGGGCTTTATGCCCTAGATTTATATCATGCTGTCTTCTTTCAGAGGGCCTTTCAACCTGTAACTATATGAATCACTTCTCCCAAACTCCAGGATGCTTCTGGAGACAGTAGATATTTTTGCAGGCTGTCCTCAGCATCCCCCTTCTCGTTCACCTTTTCAGTGTACCCAGAGAACACAGTCCCCAACCTCCCTCCAGCCCTGCTTTGTTCCAGGGAGTAAATCTAGCTAGTAAAGTAGATTTTTAGGCTTGTAAGAAACATTTTGAGATTGTAAGCCCTTTAAATCATATCATCGATCCCTGTCTAGAGCCTTGGGTTTCACTGTGGGGCTTTTGGTTAAGATTAAGTAGGTCTACTAACTGTATGACCTAGGGCAATTTAGTTAACCTCTCTGTGATGAAATTTCCTCATTTGTAATATTGGAACACTACTACCTACCTCATACAGTTATTGGGATTATATAAAGCATTTAGCACAGTGCCTTATCTATAGTAATCTCTCATATATATAAATATAAAATATTAAAAAATAAAAATATAAAATATAAAAATTTATTTTATTTTATTTAAAAAATTTTATTATGTTAGTCACATACATAGTCACATACAGTATATCATTAGTTTTTGATGTAGTGTTCCATGATTCATTGTTTGCATATTATTATTATTTTTTAAGACCAAGGCATATCTGGGAAGTCAATGACTATCTCAGGAGGGTGAAATTATATTGTGGAGCTTATATTTTTAAAATGAATCAAGACTAAATATTATCCTTAAAGTATCTCCTTAAGGTAACTCTTCACATCTTCTATTTTTCCCAATCCAGAGCCCCTAGCAACTAACATTCTACTCTCTGTTTTTGTGAGTTCAGCTTTTTTAGATTCCACATATAAGTGAGATCATACAGGATTTGTATTTCTCTGTCACTTAGCATAATGCTCTCAAGGTCCTTCCATGTTGTCACAGATGGCAAGATTTTATTCTTTTTTATGGCTGAATTAACATTTCACTGTGTATATATGTACCACATTTTCTTTATCCACTCATCTATCTGTGGACACTTAGGTTGTTTGCATAGCTTAAGTGTTGTAAATAGTGCTTCACTGAACATGGTGGTACATATATCTTTTTGAACTAGTGTTTTCATTTTCCTTGGAGAAATACCCAGAAGTGGAATTGCTGGATCATATGATAGTTCTATTTTTAATTTTTTGAGGAACCTTCACACTGTTTTCCACAGTGGCTACACCAGTTACGTTCCCACCACCAGTACATGAGTGTTCCCTTTTCCCTACAACCTTGCCAGCACTTACTATTTCTTGTCTTTTTGATCATAGCCATTCTAACAGGTGAGGTGGTATCTTGTGGGTTTGATTTGCATTTCTGAGATTGTTTTTTTTAATTTCTTTTTCAGTTATTTCTTGTTACCAGTATATAGAAACACAACTGATTTCTGTGTGTTGATTTTGTATCCTCCCACTTTACTGAACTCATTGATTAGTTCTAACAGGTTTTTGGTGGAGTCGCAGTAATGATTCTTTTCCTTGTAAGAATGTCTGGACTTTTGAACTAAGAAAGTTGTAGAATATAAGTTTATGGTGTTTATGTGGTAATATGAGGGTGGGGCTGGGAGGATACATCTTAAAGAATTTAGGAGTGAATAATTGAATTCTTTGTATAAAAATTCAGACTCTTACCCTAAGATGATGTTTCTTGGATATTAGCTACCATCCTCTGTTATCTAATAAAAATGATTAATATGGCATAGGTGATTGACAGAATAAATTATACCACCACATGCCTGGATTTGATTTTCTTTTCCCAGAACTGACCAACTGCATTAGTGGTCTGCTTTGCCAAGAACAAAATAAATATGCTGGATTTTATGACAGCTAACTGTTTTTCAGCCTGGAGCTTTTTTGGCATTTGCTTTACTAGAAAACAAGTTATTCAGTATCATATCAAACTATGCAGTGATACTGTTTTTTACACATTAAATATTTGTCACATAATAAGAAGTATAATCTGTTCTACCAGAAAATTGAGCTTTTTAAATTAAACCAAACTAGTGGAATCTAGTCAAAAGGTAATGTTTTTAGCAAAGGAGGGAAGTAAATAAAATCTCACCTTTGTAACTTTGCTTTAGACTTCTTTTTGAATGGTTTTGAAAGTCCACTAATCTTTTTGGTCTAATTTAGTTTGTGTATGAACTAGCTCTGTGTTTTGAGAGATTTTAGTGTCAAAGCATGAAGCAGGATTTATTGGTTATATTATTATGTTATTTTTTTTTTTAAAGATTTTGTTTATTTATTTGACAGAGGGAAACACAGTGAGAAAGGGAACACAAGCAGGGGCAGAGGGAGAGGGAGAAGCAGGCTTCCCGCTGAGCGGGGAGCCCGATGCGGGGCTCGATCCCAGGACCCTGGGATCATGACCCGAGCCGAAGGCAGATGCTTAATGACTGAGCCACCAGGTGCCCCTTATTATGTTATTTTGAGGAAATAATTAAATATAGCATTAAAGATTGAGAGTAGTACAGGACAGTTTTCTAAGAGTGAGGCTTATTGAGAGAACTGGGAAGGAAGCCTTTAGAAAGGACATAATTATTTGTAAATCTGCCTGGGTAATGTGAAATGGACTGTGCAACCTTTTTATTCTCTGATTAGAATAAAACCAGCTCGTTTTTCTTGATGTTTGTCTTTTCTAGATTGTCAAAAGAGTGGGGAATAGTGAGGAAACACCAATGATTGGAGACAAAGTTTATGTCCATTACAAAGGGAAATTGTCAAATGGAAAGAAGTTTGATTCCAGTCATGATAGAAATGAACCATTTGTCTTTAGTCTTGGCAAAGGTAAGAGGTGGTGTTTTTGAGTTGTGTTTTGCTTGGATTTATTGCCATTTATATCGTATAGGAGCTAGTGGATTTTTTAGGGGGTCCGTAATGTCAAAATTGTTTTCTTAATAATACTAAGATGTTGTTTATATTTTTACTGTGTTGACACTTGCATGGAAGGTGCCCAAGCTGCAGTGGTAGAGGCTGCTGGTGCCCCGGCACAAATCTAGGCGCAGCACCAAGCTCTACCAGTAATCATTTATGCTTCGCTGCCCTCATTCACTGTGTAAATCAGAAAAAGAAGGGAAGCCAGTTTCACTTAATGTCCTTGACAAAGTGTAAAAAATACTAATTTTATTAAATCCTAATCCTTGAGTTTCACATTGTTTTGCTGCTTTGTGACAGATAGGAAGCACACCTTGAGCACTTCTGCATACCCAGGTATAGTGGTTATCTCATGGAGAAGCACTTGTGCACTTAACTTGAGTACATTTTTTGAAAAAAACACGATTTTTATTTGAAAGGGCAAACTGTTGTTATTTAGACTTGATTATTTGGTATTTGGCAGATACTTTCTTAAAAATGAATGAAGTGAGCCTGTCACTTCAAGGAAAACAACAGACAATATTTCTTGCCATCGAGTTTTCAAATGAAAATTACAGTTTTGGGAAATGTGTATCTGCCACTGTGAGCTTGGCAGCTTTCCAAAACTTAAAAGACTTCTGATGAGATCAGTGGGTTTTAATGAATGTGATTTTAAAAATATTATATAATGAAATGTGTTAACATTTGGAAGATCTATGTAATTCAGTGAACCAATATTTTTCCACCAATACTAGATGTTACAAAATCATGCATGACTAAAAGATCCATTCATTGCGCAAGCTAGACCAGTGGATTTTAATGTAATATGGTATGAAAAGTTCACTGATATGCTTTCAGATTCCACATTGCAGCTAACCTTTATGAAACTACCACTTGTCCAGCTTTGATGTTATATCAGATAATTATATTCATAATTATCTGAAAAGGCTATTAAAGTACTCCTACCTTTTCCAATCTATCTTTGTGGGTTTGGATTTTTTCTGCAGACTTAAGCCAGAATTGCAACAGATGAATGCAAAAGTAGGTATGAGAATCTGGTTGTCTTTTATTAAGTTAGACACATTTTACACTTGTAAATTTATAAAACAATACCATTCTCACTAATAAATTTTTTAAAATATAGTTTTCATAAAAATAACTTGTGTTAACATATAATGAGGTTATTACTATTTTTCAGTGAATTTGGTAAATAATGATTTTCTTTAATTTTAATGTGGTAAATATGAATAGATAGATAAACAGAAGTTCCTTAGGGCCCTCAGTTTTTAAGATGTAAAGAGGGTCCTGAGGAAAAAAGGCTGAGAACTACTATTTTCAGGTCTTAAATGTGACTTATACTAATTTATTTTCAAATGCTTTTAAATGTCTTTAGTTAATTTAGTATTTTTTTTTTCAGTCTTATAAGGAGAATAATAGCCCATACATCAAATTGAACTTTGTGGGCCATGTGGCTTGTTGAAAATTAGTGGCTAGGGGCCCCTGGGCGGCTCAGTTGGTTAAGTGTCTGCCTTCGGCTCAGGTCATGATCCCAGAGTACTGGGATTGAGCCCCGTGTCATGCTCCCTGCTCAGCGGGGAGCCTGCTTCTCCCTCTCCCTCTGCCTGCCGTTCCCCCTGCTTGTGTTCTCTCTCTCTCTGTCAAATAAATAAAAAAAATACTTCAAAAAAAAGAAAGTGGCTAAATTACCAATGTTTTTTTATTCATATCTGCTACAGATATAACAGACTTCTAGTTCGTTCCCAGATTGAGTGTGAGAGAAAAGGAGTAATCCCCCATCCACCATCATGGCTCAGTGTTGACGATAATCCCTTTCTTTTTCTGAGATGAATTGTTAACTAAGCATGGATCTGGGAAAGGAAACAGCAGATGAGGAACTATGGAGTTAAACTCTTTCTGCCTCTCTTCTCCTCTCCCTTCCTGGCACTCACAGGCATAGGTCATGGTGATGTCTGCTTCCTGTCCAACTATGCTCTCTCCATGCTCTGGAGCTGGCTACACCACTGCTCCCTTCTCCTTTGGGTCTTTAGTGAGTTAGTGGTCACATGAGATTAATCTTGTGTTTCAGTATGATACCAATCAAAATCAAATGCAGATTCTCTCTCTTGATAAAGCAGATAATGTTGACAGTTAAATTAGAATTTGTCTTTTTGTTGATTTAGGGATGTGAACCTTCAGTGCCACCAGCATGGCTGTGGCATCAGTATTTAATTGAGATGATCTCAGAGTAAATGGCCTCATCAGACGTCTTAGACATCACTGTTCCCACTGCCCCGCCCCAGATTCTTACTGTACCCTTTGAATTTCTTTCTTGAAGAAGTTGATGGATTTAAGATAACACACCTTCTCTCAGCAGCTATCTTTGCAAGTAGTCTTAAGAATTGCTAAGAATAAAGAAATTGCTGGGAACTTAATGCTACCATCTTCTCTACCCACATATTCTTAATAAACTACCCTATGATGAATGAGTCTTTTATGTTTCCTAGAATTTTGAGCCAAGATAAGATAGGTGACTTCCGGTTGACTTGCTACCTATGACACACCTATCTAGAGAGTGTGGTCTCATGGGGAGAGGAGCATCCACCTGGGTGTTAGGAAGCCACGTTCCTGTTTTCACTCTTTCCTGTGTCATTTTAACATGAGTAAGCCACCTAACCTTCCCTGCTCTTCTAAAAAGCCACCTAACCTTCCCTGCTCATCTATGGAAAGCTTTATTTTTTTTTTTTTTGCTCATTTTTTTTTTTTTATTAACATATAATGTATTATTGGTTTCAGGGGTACAGGTCTATGATACATCAGTCTTATACAATTCACAGCACTCACCATAGCACATACCCTCCCCAATGTCCATCACCCAGCCACCCTATCCCTCCCACCCCCCTCCACTCCAGCAACCCTCTGTTTCCTGAGATTAAGAGTCTCTTATTGTTTGTCTCCCTCTCTGGTTTCGCCTTGTCTCATTTTTCCCTCCGTTCTCCTATGATCCTCTGTCTTGTTTCTCAAATTCCTCATATCAGTGAGATCATATGATAGTTGTCTTTCTCTGATTGACTTATTTCGCTTAGCATAATGCCCTCTAGTTCCATCCACGTCGTTGCAAATGGCAAGATTTCGTTTTTTGGGGGGGTTTTTTTGATGGCTGCATAATATTCCATTGTGTGTGTGTGTGTGTGTGTGTGTATACCACATCTTCTTTATCATTCATTGTTGATGGACATGTACACTCTTCCCATAGTTTGGCTATTGTAGACATTGCTGCTATAAACATTGGGGTGCAGGTACCCCTTCCGATCATTACATTTGGATCTTTGGGGTTAATACCCAGTAGTGCAATTGCAGGGTCGTAGGGTAGCTCTATTTTCAACTTTTTGAGGAACCTCCATACTGTTTTTCAGAGTAGCTACACCAACTTGCATTCCCACCAACAGTGTAGGAGGGTTCCTATGGAAAAGCTTTAAGATTAATCCTGGCTATGATTCCATTCTTGTACCTTCTGTAAAGAGTACAGGAACAAAAACTGTGTAAAAGACTAAAAACCAAAACAGTGACAGAACCTTTAGAGGCCCCCTTAAGATGATAATTAGAAATATGAGAATAGAGCAATATATTTGCGGTAAAAGTTCTGTAGCATAATGTGCTCAGGTGACTGTAAAGCAAGAAACATTGGTTAGGCAGTTTACAGCATAAAGCCTATATGTTATAGCAGTAGCTACTTCATCAAACTGAAGAAAAATAATATAAATGGACTGTAGCATATTGTATATTGAGCTCTCTTGATCCCTTAAAATTCACCTCTCCCAAGGGAATAAATAGAAATGTTTCAGTCGGGGGGCGCCTGGGTGGCTCAGTCGTTAAGCGTCTGCCTTCGGCTCAGGTCACGATCCCAGGGGCCTGGGATCGAGCCCCGCATCAGGCTCTCTGCTCAGCAGGAAACCTGCTTTTCCCTCTCCCACTCCCCCTGCTTGTGTTCCCTCTCTCTCTCTCTGTCAAATAAGTAAATAAATAAATAAATAAAATGTTTCAGTGGAAAGTCACACTAATTTGGGGATTCTATTGTGACTTCAGTATTTAAAATAGAATTATGAGTGCTTATCTGTAAAAAATTGCCATAAAAATACACATACCATATATATGTACATATATACATCCACATGCATTTGAGCTTTACATACAGGTTGTGTATATGTGTCTGTTGCTCTTTCTGTGCCATCTGTTAAACTCTGTGCCTTACTTCCCTCATTGGTAAAGTCACAATAATGATAATATATACTGTTGTATATTGAAGAGTAAATAAGATATTGCACACCATTGCTTAGCACGTAGTAAGCACTCACGTGTTTATTACTGTTGTTACAGTGTTAGGATTATTGGCTTTCTAGTGGAATGGCAAAAACTGTACTATAGCAGTTTGGGTGTTAACACTATTTACTACATATGCCTGCATACAAACTCTTTGAAATAATGCTTAACCATCTTTTTTAGCCCCAGAAAGTCTGGAAAGACAAAACTGAATCAATCTAAGACAACCAATTATTACTATTTCAGAATATGTTACACAAATTAGAATGAAGAGATGGTGGTTTCCCTCATTGGGTTTTCTGAACTAAATCTTACATGTTCTGAATTCCTAGAACTGTGTTCATAACTCATTTTAAAAGAAGTTGAAATAAGGACTCAGGATTTTCCAATATACTTCCATGGTAGAAGTTCTGGTTTTTCCCCCCTCCCTCCCTCCAACAAATATATTATCAGTAAAATTGGGAAGGGATAGATTTGGGGGATGAAAGAATTATTTCTTTTAGTTCTTCAAAGTAAATCCAAGCACGCTAAGGCTCTGCCCCTCCCCCACCTGCCCTTATCAAGGTCTGGTGATTTCTTATAGAGGGCTGATTCACCGAAGTTGTTTTTGGTGTTCTTGGTATGTGACAGACATGGCTGGGAATTATGAAGGTAAAACTCCTGTTATATTCTTCCCCTAGATTTGAGAAGAGAAACAAAGAAACCAATCATTTTGGATTCTTCATATACCTATACTTCCCTCTTACTATTGAGATTAAACTATAATGAAGCAATATCAGCAGTCTGCCTGTAACATTAATATAATCTTCTTTCCTGCATGATGACCCATGATCACTAGTAAAACCAATTGTTAATTTAGTCATTAGCATATTAGAGTAAGGGGGAGAAAATATATATTGAAAGACTAATAGCTAATACTTTTTAAGTGCTTGCAATGCCAGGCTAAGGGCCTTATGTACATTATCTCATTTAATCCTCACACCAATCCTATTATTATTTTTTAGATTCTTTGTACAGTCTATTTAGGATCGGTTAGGTGACAATCAATCATATTAATGTTTGTTCTAAGAGTTTTTGAGTTTTTTTTAATTGAGGTCGTATTTAAAATTTACCTTTTTAAGAAAGGTACAACTTGATGAATTTTGGTAATAGTTGTATAACTGCCACCGCAATCAAAATATAGATCAGTTTCCTCACCCTGAAAAGTTTTCTCATGTCTTTTGCAGTCTCTGTCCTTCCCAGACTCTGGGCCCCATGCAGTCACCAATCTGTTTTATGTTACTCTACTTCTGCCTTTTCTAGAATTTGATATACATGGAATCATGTCATTTTTGGTACTTCACCTGTTTCACTTATCATAATGATTTTGAGATTCATGAATGTTGAATTACCAAGTAGTATTCCACAGTATGGAAATTTGTTCACCCATTCAGAAATTGGACACTGGAGGGATGCCTGCCTGTCGGTTAAGCATCTGCCTTTGGCTCAGGTCATGATCCCAGGGTCCTGGGATGGAGCCCCGCGTTGGGCTCCTTGCTCAGCAGGGAGCCTGCTTCTCCCTCTGCCTGCCACTCTCCCTCCTTGTGCACTTTCTCTCTCTCTCTCTCTGACAAATAAATAAAATCTTTAAAAAAAAAAGAAATTGGACATTGGAGTTTGGGGCTATTATGAACAATGTTTTTATGAACATTCACATTCATGTCTTTGTGAGGGTATATGTTTTCATGTATTTTGGGTAAATGCCCAAGAGTGGACTTACTGGTCATATAGTAAGTATATGTTTATAAGATGTTGCCATACCATTTTGCATTTGCACCAGCACTGCATGAGAGTTTAAGTTTTTCGTATCCTTGCCAGCTCTTAGTGTAGTCAATCTTTTTAACTGTAGCCATTCTAATGGGCGTGAAATGGTATCTCATTTTGGTCATCATTTGCATTTCACTAGTGATATTGAGGGTATCTTTTCCTGTGCTTAGTGGGCATTTGTATATTTTGTGAAGTATCTGTTGTTTTTGACAGTTTAAAAAAATCAGTTGCCTGTCTTTTTATTGAGTTGTGTTCAACACAACAAGGACTTTATCAGATTATTGCAAGTATGTTCTCACAGTGTTTGGCTTGCCTTTATTTATCTATTTATTTTTATTTTTTTTTGAAAGATTTTTTTTTTTTTATTCATGAGAGACAGAGTGAGAGAGAAAGGCAGAGGGAGAAGCAGGCTCCCAAGGAGCAGGGAGCCCGATGCGGGACTCGATCCCAGGACCCTGGGATCATGACCTGAGCCGAAGGCAGACGCTTAACCATCTGAGCCACCCAGGCGCCCTGGCTTGCCTTTATAGGAACAAAAGTTTTTAATTTTGATGAAATCCACTTTGCTAATTTTTTTTTATGGTTTAGGTGCCTACCATAATTAGCCATTTTTGTTTTCATTTGGTTCTGTTTTTTTTGTTTGTTTCTTTGCTTACGTATGAGGAAACCATGGTCAGGGAGATGAAGCAATTAACCCAAAGTTATACAGTAAAGTGGTAGGGCCACGATTCAAACCCAAGCAATCTCTTTCAAGTTATATTAGATCTTAAGGTTTAAAACTGCCTCAAACCAGGTACAAAAACAAAGTAGGTCCTGGTCCAGCAGAATTTCCTGAGTGCCTGCTGTACACCAGACACTTTTCTCACAGGAATGATGGAGTTAATGAGATTTATCAAAAGCAAAATTTTTGCTATTACATGCTTGATATTATGGGCTGAATTCCTATTTTGAAAGGTTTTTTTTTTTTCATTGAAATGTGGTTTTTTTAATTGAAATGTGGTTTTTTTCATGCAGTTTAAGCCTTGACATTTTACAACTAGTAAAGTACTACTAATAATGGGTACCTGTGCAACCAGCTTCCTGTTCCTGTGGCTTGTGTGTGGTTTAGCCATGTGCTCCTTTTAAATTTCTATTGATACTCTTGCTCCTGCTTAAATACGTTCTTAAGATCTGTTTTTTTGTTGTGCTTGTTTACGTGCAGTTTAGAAGCATTCAGGATTTGGAAGGAAGGCTTTTAGGCCAAAATATTTAATTTTCCTAACCCTCTCCAAAAGTGTGAGCCAGAAAGATAGCAAACTTTGAGAAAGTACTTTTTTTGGCTTTACCTGGTACTTTCCAATAGAGGAGGAGGAATGCTTTTGATTTCCATTGCTCAGTAAATATTAGGGAGAAGCTGATTTAGGCAGGGTAAGAATAAACTGGGGGAAGCTAGTAAATTTCTAACTCCATTTAAATTAGAATTATAGCATGGACTCTGTTCCTTTATTGAGTATAATAATACAGTGTTATAGTTCTTTGGGAAATAGAAAATAATCAAGACATGACTCCTGCCTTCAGGTATCTAACAGCTTAACCTGGCAGAGTTGATATTGATGAGTCTATCCCAGGACAGATTATGCTACCATATCCATTTTCTCTCTCTATTTTTAAAAATATAAAGCCATGAGAATGGGGAGATATCATCCTGGGATCAGTTTTCTTAGTAATGAGAGAAATGGCAAAAATGAATATAACAAGACATATGAACACTTTAAAAGAATCTTAAAATGTAAATTAATTCAATTCATAATCGGATACTTTTGGTAGGAAGTGGAGATGATTATCAGAGCCCTTTTATAAGACATTTTAAAATAAGACTAAAACAATTCATAAGAGGAAAAAATATACAGGAAAGACTAAGTTGCTTTATCTAGTATGAAAAAAGGAAAACATTCTCAATATTATAATGATATGGCATTTTCTTTTTTTAATAGAAAATATTAGCAAAATATACATAGAGTTAAAATAGTGAGCAGACATTGCTACTAACTCCTGGAAATCCTTCAATGAAGGTAAAGCAGGAGTGAATCAGATGCGTTTTTAATTATCTGAAACTTATTAGTGACTAGACTTATACTTAAGTGTTTTGAAAGGAAACCTTTCAAATTAGTGACTAGCCTTATACTTAAGTGTTTTGAAAGGAAAGCCTTATGCTTTTATGTTTTGAAAGGAAACCCTTTTACAATGAACACATTTTATCTTTCTTGTCCTCCTTTTCTATTCCCATATGAAGAAGTGTTTTTCTGTATAATACTGTACATCTTTCATCCTATAGTATTTTAAGTATGCTCATATTTCAAATGCATACATACATTTAAAACTTATATGGACCAATCAGTAGAGAAAGGACAGTCTTTTAAATAAATGATGTTGGGAAAGCTTGATATTCAAATGCAAAAGAGAAGAGTTGTACCCTTTACACCATATACACAAATTAACTAAAAAATGGATCAAAGACCTAAATACAAGACCTAAAATTACATTTTTTTTAGAAGAAAACTTAGAGGAAAAGCTTCATGAAATTGTATTTGGCAATGATTTTTTGGATGTGACACCAAAAGCAACAGGCAACAAAAAAATACATAAATTGGACATCAAAATTAAAAACTGCTTCAAAGGATATAATAACAGAGTGAAGAAGCAACTTAAGGGATAGAAGACTGTCACATATCTGACAAGGGGTTAATATCCAGAATACATAATGAACTCCTGTAATTCAACAACTGTGAAAAACCCCAAATAAATGGGTATAAAATGGGCAATGAACTTAGACATTTCTCCAAAGATATATAAATGACCTACTAACATATGAAAAGATGCTTAACATCACCAATCATTAGGAAAATGTAAGTAAAAACTGCAGTGAGGGCACCTGGGTGGCTCAGTCGGTTAAGTGTCTGCCTTCAGCTCAGGTCATGATCCCAGGGTCCTGGGATTGAGCCCCGCATTGGGCTTCCTGCTCAGTGGGGAGCCTGCTTCTCCCTCTGCCTCTGCTCCTCCCCCTGCTTGTACTCTTTCTATCTCACAAATAAATAATAAAATCTTAGAAAAAAAAGAGAGATACTTCCATTCTCATGTTTATAGCAGCATTATTCATTATAGCCAAAAGATGGAAGCAACCCAAGTGTTTATGTCTGGATGATGGATAATTTGTCTCTCACTCACACACACACACACACACACTCTCTCTCTTTCTCTCTCTCTCTCTCTCGCACTCACAGAGGAATATTATTCAGCCTTAAAAAGGAGGGAACTCTGACACATATGACAACACTGATGAAACTTGAGGACACAGGGTTTTCATCAGCCTGGGTGGCTTAGTCGGTTAAGTGGCTGCCTTCGGCTCAGGTCATGATCCCAGGGTTCTGGGATCAAGCCCCGCATTGGGCTGCTCAGCAGGGCCTGCCTCTCCTTCTCCCTCTGCCGTTCCCCTTGCTTGTGCTCTCTCTCTCTCTCTCTGTCATATAAATAAATAAAATCTTTAAATAAAAAAAGAAAGAAAGAAACTTGAGGACACCAAGTGAAAAAAGCCAGTCATGAAAAAACAAATACTATATGGGGAGTCTGGCTGGCTCAGTTGGTAGAACATGTGACTCTTGATCTCAGGGTTGTAAATTCAAGTCCCACGTTGGGTGTAGAGATTGCTTAAAAATAATATCTGGGGGGAAAAAGACAATACTATATGATTCCACTTACATCTAGATGAATCTGGAGTAATCAAATTCACAGAAATAGAATAAAAGTCTTGCAGGGGCTTGGAGCAGGAGGAAATGGGAAGTTGTTTAATGGGTAGAGTTTTAGCATTGCAAGATGAAAAAGTTGTAGAGACTGGTTGTACAACAATGTGAATATACTTCACAGTACTGATCTGCACACTTAAAAATGGTTGTGATGGTAAATTTTGTATGTATTTTACCACAATTTTAAAAATGTTTTAAATCAATAAAGTTAGAATGTTCTAACATTTTTTTGTGTTTTAATGTGGATGAAAGTATTCCATGATTAAATTAAAATGTTATATTTTAAAATGTGTTATATGATTTTTAAATTTTTTATTTTATAAATCTATTTGAATTCCAGTATAATTAACATACAGTGTTACATTAGTGTCAAGTGTACAATATAGTGATTCAACAATTCTATACAATCAGTGCTCATCATGATAAGTGTACTCTTAGTCCCCTTCACCTATTTTACCCATACCACCACCCACCTTCCTTCTGGTAACTACCAGTTTGTTCTCTATATTCAAGAGTCTGGTTTTGATGTTTTGGTTTTTTTTTTTTTATTGTCTGTTTTCTTTGTTCATTTGTTTTATTAAATTCCACATATGAGTGAAGTCATACGGTATTTATCTTTGACTGACTGACTTTCTTTTTTTAGAGAGGGGAAGAGAGGGGGATGGGGCAGGGAGAGGAGAGAATCTTTTTTTTGTTGTTGTTAAAGATTTTATTTATTCATTTGACAGACACAGTGAGAGAGGGAACACAAGCAGGGGGAGCCCCAAAGGGAGAGGGAGAAGCAGACTCCCCGCGGAGCAGGGAACTCAATGCGGGGCTCGATCCCAGGACCCTGGGATCATGACCTGAGCCGCAGGCAGATGCTTAACGACTGAGCCACCCAGGCGCCCCAAGAGGAGAGAATCTTAAGCAGGCTCCACACCCAGTGCAGAGCCCAACACGGGGCTTGATCCCACAACCCTGAGATCATGACCTGAGCCAAAAATCGAGTCGGACACTTAACCGACTGAGCCACCCTGGTGCCCTGCTGACGGACTTATTTCGCTTAGCATTATACCGTCTAGATCCATCCATATTGTCTCAAATGGCAAGATTTCATTCTTTTTTGTAACTGAGTAATATTCCATTGTGTGTATGTGTATATATCTATCTTTATCTACATCTTTATCCATTCATCTATCAATGGACACTTGGGTTGCTTCCATTAAAATGTGTTAATATGATTTTTTAATAGGGGCACCTGGGTGGCTCAGATGGTTAAGCGTCTGCCTTCGGCTCAGGTCATGATCCCAGGGTCCTGGGATCGAGTCCCGCATCGGGCTCTCTGCTCCTTGGGAGCCTGCTTCTCCCTCTGCCTCTCTCTCTCTCTGTCTCTCATGAATAAATAAATAAAAATCTTTATTAAAAAAAAATATGATTTTTTAATAGACTTTAGAGCACTTTTAAGTTCACAATAAAATTGAGCAGAAGGTACAGAGTTCCCATATACGCCCCATCCTCACACATGCATAGCGTCCCCTCCCCTCTTAACATACCCCACCAGAGTGCTACACTTGTTAAAATTGATGAACCTACATTGAACCTATGAAGTTTTATGTTTTTTTTTTAAGATGTTATTTATTTTTTTGACAGAGCACAAGCACAGGCAGGGGGAGTGGCAGGCAGGGGAGAAGGAGAAGCAGGCTCCCCACTGAGCAGGGAGCCTGATGGAGGAATCGATCCCAGGACCCTGGGATCATGACCCGAGCCAAAGGCAGACGCTTAACCATCTGAGCCACCCAGGCGCCCAAAATTTTGTATTTTAAAATGTATTCTTTGATTATACTTTGCAGAAGGAAGAAAAAAGTACAGTTCATTGCTTTTATACTGGGCTTTTTGTATACTTTTAAACTTCCAATTGCCTACAGTTAGGTATATATAGAAAGCATTTGAACTTAGGGATAGCTACATTATACATTTGTTTAAATATATTTTTTTACTTCAGATATTGTTACAAATGAAATAGGACTCCTAAAATTCATAAATTGTGTTTGAGCTAATAAAATTGAAGTCCAGATCAAGTGTAAGAACAAATTCTATATTCTTGGTGTATCATACCTATAGTTATGATCCTAAAGATCAAAAGATCCTAAAGATTAAGAATCTTAAAATGTTTATGCTTTGACCCCATAATTCTGCTTCTGGGAATTGAACCTAAGAAAGTATGGTAGAAGCTTGCTTAATCAACTCCAGACTAATTATGCTCTCCATTCTGTTTGCAAATATATTGAGTGATACTGCTGTTTTCCTATTCTGTGGTGTGGTCTTACACTCTGCTTCAGCCAGTTTGCCTCCAGCTACAGACCACTGGGAACATAGCTGTCATTGAACAAGTTAGGTCTATTACTCGTTGTAGGGCGGGAACATGCATATGGGAAATTGTGGGGTATTTCAGTAGGAGTGTTCAAAAGGATTTATTATAGGATTTGGGCTTATATAAGGAAGAGGGTCTTTGCTCTGGATGGGATATTGTTAGGATGTGGGCTGATTCTTTGGATATCTTAATCTTATCTAGGAGGCAGGCTGAATAGACAGAGACTGAAGCTACACCTGCTGGACAAGCAGCAGGGATGTGGGCTGATTCTTTGGATATCTTAATCTTATCTAGGAGGCAGGCTGAATAGACAGAGACTGAAGCTACACCTGCTGGACAAGCAGCAGTCACCCCTGTCAGCCAGGAGAGGGGGATGTTTGGTATTTTGTAGGTTGCACAATGACCTTATTTTTTGTCCAGACAAAATTTTGAAGTGTTTTTGTTTTGTCTCACTTTTTCATGGTCTCAGAGTGACCTTGTCTGATGTTGATGTTTTGTGAGATTGTTTATGTCCAACAGGAGAATAGCATGGCCTAGCTTTCCCCAGGCCCGCTTCAGACATCATTAAGGCCTAGCTGTCGTGTCAAGCAGTTTCCAGATGTTAGGGGCAGCTTTTTTCTTCCTCTTAGTAAGAATCAGTTGAAACCTGTTTATATCCATTGTGCTTTTTGTAATTATAGAATTTAATTAGATCATATATAAAACACCTATATTAGTGTAGAAAGAAAGAGGGATTATTTCAATGAAAACTTGAACATTTTTGGAAAGACTAAGGTGAATTGCTAAAAACGTTTTTTGAATTGCTATTGAATTAGGGGTGGGTAAAAGGCAAAAACAAGTAGGCCATTCAGAACACATTTTTACCAGAAGGGTTCTTTGTACTGATTGCTTTACAAGTATCTTCTGGTTCTCAGAAGTTAAAGAAACCCACATTGTAAATTGAAATGATACATCATAAGTATGATGTATACAATAAAGATAATGTGGAACTCTTTATCACCAGAGCCACAGTCACAGACAAGGAGTTGGCCTTGTAACAAAGATTAGTGCATTAATATACTTTGATATGTTTTAAGGTAAAAAAAATGTTTGAGGTATGTATATGTTCTTTTTTTGATTCCTCACTCGAAGCAACATTTTAAATTAACCTATCAACTATAGTTCTGATTGTCAGGTAACAGGCTTTTACTATGCAAAAAAAACAAAACAAAAAAAACCCTACATGAATGAAGATTTAGGTGCAAAATTGTTCATTAAAACTTTATAATAGTAAAAAAAAGAAAGTGTTTATTAATGGAAGTGATGAAATTATAATCAAAGGTGAAATAGTATATAGTTATTAAAAGTAATTTTTCAGATAGTCTTTTAACAAGAAAACATGCTCATATAGTATGAAATGTAAAGAGCAAATCACAAAACCAAATAAACTATGACCAGAATTTTAAGAATGAATATGTAAAAATTTTAAGTGCAAACAAAGTGTACATATATAATTTGGAAGGAAATGAACCAGGAAATTGACAGTTTACCCCAGATGCTGGGATTTCAGAGGTTTTAAATTTTGTTCTCTATGCTCTTCTATACTTTCCAGGTGTTCTGTGTTGAGTATATATTATTATTATTTTTTGTTTGTTTTGTATGTTTTTTTAATCAGGGGGAAGTATTTTTTTTTCCTTTTAAAAAAGTTTTTGAATTCCACTTAGTTAATATACAGTGTAATATTAGTTTCAGGTGTACAATTTCGTGATTCAACACTCCCATACAACACCTGGTACTCATCACAACAATGGGAAATACTTTTTTTTTTAGATTTTATTTATTATTTGAGAGAGAGAGAGAGATTGAGAGAACAAGTGGGAGGAGGGGCAGAGGGAGAAACAGACTCCCTGTGGAGCAGGGAGCCCGACTCAGGACTCAATCCCAGGACCCTGGGATCATGACCTGAGCCGAAGGCAGATGCTTAACCAATTGAGCCACCCAGGCGCGCAAGGGGAAATACTTTTCTTAAGAAGAGTCCCTGGATTGGCAATTTTAGAAATAAATACCTGTGTTAATACCAGTGTGGCTCTTTGCTCAGTGTGTTTCATTCAGTAATGGAAGCTCAATGTCAGAAAAGCTTTATGTTCCCAAATGAGAAAAAAAGCAAAGGCACGGGCATGATTTTTTTTTTTAGGTTGAGGCTCCTATGGATTTAATTGACAGGCTAATGTTTCCGACTTCTAAGGCCTAGTGTAGTAGACCTTATCTCTGAATTAAGCTTTTATTGATTGCTCTAATCCCCACCCAAAAGCAAAAGCTCCTTGTTTATACTCTGTTAGTGTTTACCATGCTTTGTTTAAAACAAAAACTGTGCATGTATCTTTCTCTTCCTACATTGCATGGTCTTTGGAAGGAAGAAGAGAATGACCACCTTTGTATTAATAGCTTTACCTTTGTTCCTCAGTAATTGGCTAAATGTCTTGAACAAATGTACAGTAGTAACCCCCACAATATGAAGATTTCCTGAAGGAGTATGTCTTAAAGTATCAGAGTCGATAGTAAAAAAAAAAAATATGTTCTCGAGGGCCCCCTCTAAAACCTAGCAGTCTAAGTGACAGGAAAGCCAGCCTATCAACAGCAGACTTTACATTTCGCCTGATGATTCTGGACTGTTTTCACAGTAGAACCATGTGTGAACATATAAATTGTTATAGCCATTTTGGAAGCATTTGGGCAATATGTTATAGCATTTGGGTAGTATGTCTATCAAAATTGAAAATGCACATCACCTTTGCATTTCTAGGAATTTACCCTCCAAATATATTTGCACAAAGTAGACAGTCATATATGGACAAATACCCTTATTTAGAACACTGTTGTTAATATGTTTCTCAATAGGAGAGTGACTAGAATATTATGCTGCCATTTAGAATGAGGTAGGTCTCTTTGTATTTATGATGATGATGTCTGTCCTTTTATTATTATTTTTATAAGTAGGCTCTACATCCAACATGGGGCTTGAACTCACAACCCTGAGATCAAGAATCGCATGCTCTACTGACTGAGCCAGCCAGGCACCCCGATAATGATTGCTGTTCTTTATTAAGCCAGGCACCGTGCTATGCATTTGACATATTTTATCTGATAATTCTTATAACAACTATATGGCAGGCACTATTATTATCTATATTTTGCAGATGAGAAACTGAGGCACAGCGGTTAAATAATTTGTGCATCACTTGTAAGGGGCAGACCTGGTATTTGAATCCAGATAGTTTGAGGTTAGAACAGGTTGCACTTTTAACCTCTAAAATGCATATCCTCTTTTCTACTGATGGAGAAAGATCAAGATATATATTATTTTGGGGGGCGGGGCAGAGAGAGAATCCCAAGCAGGCTCCATGCCCAGTGTGGAGCCCAACTCAGAGCTCCATTTCACGTCTCTGAGATCATGACCTGAGCTGAAACCAAGAGTTGACCACCCAACTGACTGAGCCACACCGGTGCCCCAAGATATATATTAAATGAAAAGCCGAATTGAATGTAAAATATGCGGTCATTTGTGTCTTAAATTTTTTTAAAAGTGACAGCACACACTGGAAGGATATAAAAGGAACAACAGTGGCTTCTTAAAAGGAGGGAATGGATACCCTTTCACTTCATATGTTTCTCTCTTGTGTGTGCTTAAATAATAGGCATATATAACTTACAAATTTTTAACTAAAATAAGTATCTGACCTTTTGAAAAATTGTAATACTTAATGAAGACATGCTGTAGTCATAAGTCACGAATGCTTAATCCATCTCTACTTACCTACTTCAGTATAGAGTTCCCCTTATTCTAATATCCTATCACCCTCTCTCAGTTCAGGATAATAGCTTTTTTTAAAACTCACTTCCACTGAGATTCATTGTTTACCTGAATTCGCTGTCAGTCCTTAAGTTTTTGATTGACATTGTACCTCATTTTTGTATTTTATCCCTTTAGATCACCTACATTTTTTATTGTTTCCCAAAGGATTTGAGACTGCTTACTGTAATATATAAGTACAATTATATTGGCTAGGGGCGCCTGGGTGGCTCAGTCAGTTAAACATCTGCCTTCAGCTCAGGTCATGATATCAGGGGCCTGGGATGGAGCCTACTTCTCCCTCTCCCCCTGCCTTCCGCTCTGTCTGCCTGTGCTCTTTCTCTCTCTCTCTCTCTCTTTGTCAAATAAAACAGAAAAAAAAAAGCCCAGTTATATAGGCTAATATAGTTCTACAGTTGAGGTGTAAAGTCAACTTTTAGTTTCCTGGAAGTAGGAAAAAAGTTCGGAGTTCAGTAATTCTTGTGATTTGACAAAAGAACACATAATCATTTTGTTTAAAAAAGCAAAACAAAACTTTTTTTTCCTTTTTCTAAATTTTGAGAAGACATCTTTCATGGACCCTTTTATGCAGTTCATACTTCTTCAGTTGTTTGTTGTTTTTGTCTACCCAACTAAATTATAAGCTTCCTTAGGACAAATTCCATTTTACTCCATACTATTTTTGTTCTATCTATACCTAGAAAAATGCCCTATTTTCGTAGTTGAAATTATAAATTAAGCAACAACTGCAACCCAGCTACATTTCAAAGATTATATTATTGCCGCTTTTCAAAGATTCAATCTTTGAGCAATTTAGAAATTGATACTACTTTCATCCTTCTCAGCAGGGAATCTACTCTGATCACCCTCAAAAATCACAATTTATTTCTTAGTGGGTAGCTTTTACCAGGTTCTTTTGTAGCCACTACTTATTGAGTGTGTAATGTAAAAAGAATAGGAAATTTGTTTGAACTGGTGTTTTATGAGTTAAATATTTTTAAATATGGCCTATAGGTTTCAACCACGTTTTTCTTTCTTTTAGGCCAAGTCATCAAGGCATGGGACATTGGGGTGGCTACCATGAAGAAAGGAGAGATCTGCCATTTACTCTGCAAACCAGAATATGCATATGGCTCAGCAGGCAGTCTCCCCAAAATTCCCTCAAATGCAACTCTCTTTTTTGAAGTAAGTCTGTGTGTGATGTTGCCTTGTTAGCATATGTTCTACTATAGTGCTGGCTCTGAAGCAACAAACGGGCAGAGGAACAAGGAACTAGGCTTGCTATTGAGAATCAGATCCAACTTATTTATTTTGGAGCTTGGCTTCTTGAATTGTTTCCCACAAACCCAAGGGGTGTGTGCCAGTGCTTTCTTAGAAACGTGTTTCTGGCACAGAAAGGTCATATCCAAATAAACAAAAGACACCAGGCTTAAGAAATAAAGATTCTGGTCAGTGGGGTGAGTATAACATACTCAAAATTGACCAGAAGACAGGTTGGAAACGTGGGAGGTAAGCGTTGAAATGTACCTAAACCAAATTGTAAGATATTTTCATATTAAACAGGTTTACTATTTGTCACAGATCTCACTTCTGAATCATTAGAAGCAGTAGGTGGTGATAATGTTATTCATCCTGTGTTGAATTACATATATTTGTCCAAATCTGATTAAAAAAAAAAAATTAAGGGAGGAAATGCCTGAAACATCATAACTAGGTAAAAAACACCTTTACTTGGTCTTAGGCCTGATTCATAAGATTTATTTTTACATTTAAAAAGGGAATTCCATGAATCTGGGGTGGAAAGGTGGTGGCCTTTAGAGTCAGACAAAACAGTTCTGGGCCAGCACCTTGTAGCTCTGGCTTTGTGCCCACAAGGCAGCTTTCCTAGTATTTCCTGTCTGTCTTTGCGCTGCAACCCCACAGGATGCAGTCCTAGACGTTATCGTTACGTGAAGGCTCTTTCCAGCTATTGAAAGTGCAGTCTTCCTTTTTTCCTACTTTCCCAATAACTGAGATGCATTAGATAAATATAAAAGAGTTTTATTTTGTAGAATGAAAGGAAAATTGGTTGCCCTTGTCTTTAAGTATATTAAGTTGGCTCTCTTTGGTCTTTTCTCAGCCAAATCCTTTTTTCCTTTCTAGATTGAGCTCCTTGATTTCAAAGGAGAGGATTTATTTGAAGATGGAGGCATTATCCGAAGAATCAAACAGAAAGGAGAAGGATATTCAAACCCAAACGAAGGAGCAACAGTTGAAAGTAAGTATTGCTGTGACAGCAATACTTAGTCCTTAAAAATTGGGTTCTATTTATGGGGATAAAATGGAGATTTCTTTCTAAAAATCTGTTTATAGTAATAAACAATTGCATATAGCCCAAGAATAGTTTTGGGGTTTTTTTAAATTTTTTTTTTTTTTAAGATTTTATTTATTTGACAGAGAGAGACACAGCGAGAGAGGGAACACAAGCAGGGGGAGTGGGAGAGGGAGAAGCAGACTCCCTGCCGAGCAGGGAGCCCTATGCGGGGCTCGACCAGCCACCCAGGCGCCCCCAAGCCCAAGAATAGTTTTAAATTCAACATTTATTTAATAGTGACTTTATTTGGTAAATATTCATCCAGCATGTCCATGCCAGGTACTGTGCCAGCTTCTGTAGACCCAGAAAGTGAATAAAAGGTAATTCCATCCATCAAGTCCAAGTCTATGGACTCCTTCGTGTGCCAGCAACTATATTAGCTGCCTTACATATTTATTCATTTATTTCTCACAATAACCTTACAAGATAAGATTTATTATCCCCAGGTGAGAAAAGTGAGTTCAGGGAAGTTACATAAATTGCCCAAGGTTACAGGGTTAACTAAACAGAGCAGTTAGATTGCAGTGCACTTCAGAGCTATCAAACCCATTTCACTGGCTTTCCTCAAGAAGAAAAAGTTCATTTTAGTTAGATCAAAATTGGATAATAGTGGAACTGAGGGTTGCTGGAGTGGGGGGTGGGGTGGGAGGGAGGGGGTGACTGGGTAATAGACACTCGGGAGGGTATGTGCTCTGGTAAGCGCTGTGAATTGTGCAAGACTGTTGAATCTCAGATCTGTACCTCTGAAACAAATAATGCAATATATGTTAAGAGAAAAAAAAAAAGGTAACAGGAGGGGAAGAATGAAGGGGGGGAAATCGGAGGGGTAGACGAACCATGAGAGACTATGGACTCTGAAAAACAAACTGAGGGTTCTAGAGGGGAGGGGGGTGGGAGGATGGGTTAGCCTGGTGATGGGTATTGAGGAGGGCACATTGTGCATGGAACACTGGGTGTTATGCACAAACAATGAATCATGGAATGCTACATCTAAAACTAATGATGTAATGTATGGGGATTAACATAGGAATTAAAAAAATTTTTTAAAAAATTGGATAATAGTGTTCATTTTATTCTAGGAGATCTGGGTTCAAGTTCTGCTTTGCCATTTATTGGGTGACTTAAAGCTATTCCATTTTTTCATTTGCTAAGTTGGGAGTAAGGATACTACTGAGGACTGAGATACCTGATCACTCCTCCTCCCTCCCAGAGCACGTTCTGTATACCATCATGTACCCTATTTGTCATCATGTACCCTATACTATAATCAGTGTTTGCCCCTTCCCCCAGTATACAACTTGAGGACCAGAATCTTTCTTCATCTTTTTGTTTCCAGCATCACCTACAGTGCCTTACACACATTTGGTGTTCGGTAGATGCTCTCTGCATGGATAGATGTTTGAAAGATGCCACTCACTGAGCTGAAGTACTTTAAAAAAGAGAGTTGTGAGAAAAACATGGAAAAGTACTTCCACTAAGAAAACAATCACAGCACCAAACAAGGATGGCAATATGAATTCTGATAAAAGGCCTATTTAAAGTGGAGAGCTCATTTGGAACTGTAAACTAAAATGGTTGATTTTCTTATCTTTACTTTTGTATATACTGTTTGAGACCCATGTTTCATTTCTGTGAGTCTGGCAAATTAGTTCAAATTGAGTTATTCATTTAGTTGGATACAATTATAAGTAGTATTACTGTACTATTAAAGTTGAAGTGTTTAGGTAGCTATCATTCGTGGTTAAGTTTTGGAATAAATGAAGAGGAACTCAAATGTTGGAGAAATACCTAGACCAGGAGTGAGAACTAGGATTCTGGCTTCAGCTGACTCTAACTAGCCGTTGCCTCTCTGGGTGTTAACTTTCTTCCTTTCCGGTGACACGGGGGTAGATGTATTGATTTCTATGGTCCTACTAGTCCTGAGCATTCCATGACAGAATTCTAAATGTTTATGAAAGTTACAGGGATGATAGAAAATTATCTTTAGCAAGTACATAAAAGGTTATCTAGAACATACATTTTAATTTTTTATTATGAAAATTTTCAAACATTTACAGAAATAAATATTTTTCCCTATGATATAGTAACTCCCCAAATTCAACAATTGATAATGTATATTTTTAAACTGGAGGTTTTTGGCAACCAAAACAAAAGAAAGATCTTTCCCCAGTTATAGACAGTGCCGCAAAGCTACCACTGCAGAGTTCACTTTGGGGCAGGCTAAATTAAATCAGATCTTGCTTTTAGTAATAATTTCAGTGGGAGTCTTTATTATGTAGTATTTCAGTGGGAGCTTTCTGTTTTAAAATAATTTTCAACTTATAGACAAACTGTGAAACTAGTACAGAGAATTCTCTTATATGCTTCACCCAGCTTCCCCTAATATTCACATCTTCCCTCACCACAGTACCTCTGTCAAAGCCAGGAAATTAACCTTGATGCAATACTATTAACTGTTTTGCAGATCTTATGTGAATTTCATCAGTTCGCACACTGTTGTTCTTTTTCTGGTCCTTGGTCAGATTCAGGACCCTCTAATAGTAGTCTCTCCAGTCTGTGACAGTTGATCAGTCTTTCTGTGATTTTCATGACTTTAACACTTTTGAAGACAGCTGGCTGGTTATAGAATTTACTTCAGTTTGGGTTTGTCTGATTAAACTGAAGTTATTGAAAAATACCATGTAAGTGGTGATGTGCCCTTCTCAGTTCATCATTATCAGGAGGTACATGATAGTGATGATATTAACTTGGGTCCCTTGGTTAAGTTGGGGTCTGCCATGTTTCTCCTTTGTAAAGTTCCTATTTTTGCCTTACTAAGTATCTCATAGGGAGAGAACTACTAGAAGACCATGCAGAGACGAGATCTTCTTTTACATCACACCTTCACATGCTGATTTTAGCGTCCATGAATGATTTTTTTTTCCATGAATGATTTTTGTATGCAGCAGTTATTACTGTAGTATTTGCCTAATGGTGATTTTTCTATTTCCATTGTTCTTCTACAATTTAATTGGAATTCTGCTATAAGGCAGAGCTGCCTCTCCTCCCCTGTTTATTCAGTTATTTATAATAGTATGGACTCATAAGAATTTATTTTATTCTGTAGGCTATTATTCATTGCTATTCTTTTTTAAAAGTTTTTTTTTAAGTTTATTTTTAAAGATTTTTTATTTATTTATTTGACAGAGAGAGACATAGCGAGAGCAGGAACACAAGCAGGGGGAGTGGGAGAGGGAGAAGCAGGCTTCCCGCGGAGCAGGGAGCCCGATGTGGGACTCAATCCCAGGACCCTGGGATCATGACCTGAGCTGAAGGCAGACGCTTAATGACTGAGCCACCCAGGCGCCCTAAGTTTTTTTATTTATTTGACAGAGAGAGACAAAGTGAGAGAAGGAACACAAGCAGGGGGAGTGGGAGAGGGAGAAAGAGGTTTCCCACTGAGCAGGGAGCCCGATGACGGGCTCGATCCCAGGACCCTGGAATCATGACCTGAGCCGAAGGCAGATGCTTAATGACTGAGCCACCCAGGCGCCCTCATTGCTATTCTTATTTGTTGCTCAAATTGTCCCAAGTTTGGCCATTAGAAGGTTCTTTTTAACGTACTTCCTTTGGTTTTTAAGCACGTCCTTACTTTTTTTTTTTTTAAGATTTTACTTATGGGGCGCTTGGATGGCTCAGATGGTTAAGCATCTGCCTTCAACTCAGGTCATGTTCTCCAGGTCCTGGGATTGAGCCCCATGTCAGGCTCCCTGCTCAGTGGGAAGTCTGCTTCTGCCTCCCCCCCCCCCGTACTCGTTCTCTCTCTCTCTTAAGTGAATAAATAAAGTCTTTTCAAAAATTATTTTTAAAAAAGATTTTATTTATTTTAGAGAGAGCGAGCAAGGGGGCGGGGCAGAGGAAGAGAATCCCAAGCCGACTCCATGATGAATGCGGAGCCCGACCCAGGGCTCAGTCCCACAACCCTGAGATCATGACCCTAGCTGAAACCAACAGTTGGAGACTTAACCAGCTGAGCCACCCAGGTGCCCCAGTACTTCCTTACTTTTGGTACAAGATGCTCTAGGCTCATTTTGTAACTTCCTTGCCCTGGGACTGGAATCAGCCATTTCTCCAAGGAGCTCTGATTTCTTTTATTAGAGAATGGTATTTAGAAAGCAAGATCCGGGTGCTAGGTGTACTCACACTATGGAATGTTATTGCTTCTAGAACCTCTTAAGCAAACAGAGTTAGGAAGTATATGTGCCTCAATATGCCTATATACACAACTATATGTATTCTTTATTAGTCTGTGTATATATTACAAACTATGAGTACATACTAACACTTCCAGTTCCAGTCCAACACTACAGGTTCATTCTCACCTTCTCCCCTTGCTTTTAAAACTGGTTTCTCCAGCAGTGAGAAACATCGCTCTCATTATCCACAATATATTTATTTGCTTAATTGTAGTTTATACAGAAAGTAGTTTTAGAATTGCTAACCCACACCCTGTGAAAAACAAACTTGCTAAATATAGGAAATATTTGTGTATAGTTCCTTTAGTCATGAGCCTTAGAGCATACATTGAAAACACTGTTTTCCAACTTAGGTTAGTTCTTTTTCCTCACTCCCTTCAGTGTGGTTATGCTATTCCTTTATAATACAGTTACGTTCATTTGTTATGTTTGTGTTCCACATGCACTGGTTGATGTTAACTATTTATTTGTGTTTGGGGTGGATGAAACATTACCATGATTCTAAACTATACAAAAAGATACACACAGAAGTGTCCCCCCCCCCCCCATCTGTACTAACCTGTTCCCATTTCCCCTTTATTTCCACCTTCCTTCGTACCTATTTTCATTGGTCACCAGTCACATTAGTTCCTGGCTTATACTTCTTGTATTTCTTCTGCAGAAATGAGCAGGTACCTGTATTTTTTCTCTTATATCCCCTTCCCTTAATATACTATCAGTGGATTTTTAAAAATATTTGAATAATTCTTTATCTCATTTTACTTTTCCTGTTTCCAAATATCTTAAGAAAGGATAATGACTGATTTTTGTCTCTCATCTTGCTAGGATTGTACTTTCTTGGGAAATTTTAGAGTAAATGGTTTATTTTTACTTTTTCTCCCAAAAGCCCTTTTTGGTTTTTTCTGGAACAAATCAGTTTTATAAAAATGTATTTTTACTTATCAAGGGTAAGGTGTCCTGCTTTCCCTCTTTGAAACAAATTCACTGTGTGTGGGAGGAAGACAGAGGGTTGACTTAAAAGTGGTCTCTGTCTGAAACCACAATCACCTTGTTATTTTGGAAGTCTTCTTGGTCTTTACCACTTTGCCTTTTCGGATAGCATCACCTGTACACTTAGATTCAAAGCCAGGAAGAAATCCCAGAACTAAAGCCAGTTCTGCAGTGAAAGAGAATAGGAGACAATGATGATCCATCATATAATATGTCATTATAGACACACAAGAGTTACAGAGTGCCTGTCACTTCTGTGTAAAGGTACAGTGAGTAGTCAGGGGAGGGGCACACAGGCTTTGGAAGTGATAGACTTGAATTTTGAATCTTAGAATCACTACTTGATATTCTTATGACTTTAGACAAGTTACTTGACTACCTTGGGCATCCAGATTTGTCATCTGTAAAACAGGAATAATAATCTTTTACACCCACACAACAGGTTGTTGTGACGGTTAAAGGTAGAAAGGTGTCTAGTACAGGACATTTAATTTCTTTTTTCTGCCCTCTGTATTCTGCTTATATAATTTGCTTCCTGAAAATAGATTTAAGGAAGGAAATCCTTGACTCCTCTTTATCTTATATCCTACATCCAGGTCATCAGCAAATCCTTTTGGCTCTACCAGGGTTGACCTAGAACCCATGATTAATTTGTTTTTGTTGTTAACAGTCTTCAAATTAATTCTGTAGCCTCTTAATACTAATTGTATCTAAATACTATTTCTCCAAGATGTTTGTTTGGTTTTTGAATAATAAATTGATGGACTAAGTCAAAAGGCTTTTACTGAATTGTGATCTTTTGCTTCCTTTTAATTATTTTGTATGTGGAAGAGGAGAAAACTTACATTAGTTGACAGGATTTATTCTTCCTCAAAGAATTTTTTTTAAGATTTTATTTATTTATGAGAGAGAGTGAGAGAGAGCACAAACGGGGATGGGGGGGCAGGGGGAGAGAGGGAAAGGGCGAAGCACCGCTGAGCAGGGAGCCCAACTCAGGGCTGGATCGCAGGACCCTGGGATCATGACCTGAGCTGAAGGCAGACACTTAACTGACTGAGCCACCTGGACACCCCTCAAGGAAATTTTACCCTCTCTGTCAGGATCCTAATAATTCAATCAATTTTTAGATTCTGTTCCAGTGTGCTTTTTCTTAGGTCATTTAAGATGACCATCTTGTAATTTTTATTCAAGCTTGCTCTTTTTCCATTAAAAAAAGTCACAGTGTTCTCAGGTATTCTAATTGACATTGGGATGACGACTGATACTTCAGTTACCAGCAGTAGCTACATTGTTACCTTTAAGCTTTGCTTTCTTAGAAATCTAATCTGACTGACATAAGGCTCTAAATAGCTACCACTCCTCCTTCCCCAAGTGCCCTGTCTTTCACATTTTTTGATTTGTTAACTTCAGTGCTTAGAGTAGACACATCAGAATGCTGGCTGTATGTGGCTCTCTTGCCTCACGGTGCCTTCAGCCACATTTGTCAGTGTTTTCAAATATGAACATTTCAGCAGAGCCATCTGCAGGATTGTTTGTTGGAATACCCTTCCTTCTCACCTCCTTTCCCTATCCAGATCCCCCTGAATTCTTAAGAGATGGGCAAGGGGTTTAGAGAATGATTTTAAAAAAGAGTAAGAAATCCATAGTTGGGAGTGCCTGGTTTGCTCAGTTGGTTAAGCGTCTGCCTTCGGCTCAGGTCATGATCTCCGGGTCCTGGGATCGAGCCCCACATTGGGTTCCCTGCTCAGGGGGGAGCCTGCTTCTCCCTTTCCCTCTGCCTGCTGCTCTGCCTACTGTGCTATCTCTCTGTCAAATAAATAAAATCTTAAAAAAAAAAAATCCACAGTCATGTTGGAAAATAGGGAGAATACAAGAAGTGGATCAGAAATTATGAAGAATTTCTGGAATATATAAAGTAGATAAAATTGGACTGATGGAAACTAGACTCAGGAAACCCAACTCAAAACAGGTGTAGAGAAGATCTCTGCAGAGGTACATACCATTCTTCTCAACAAACTTGGGCAGAACTCCAAGCTCACAGTCAGCTGGTACAAGGGAGCCAAAGCAGGCTATGGGGCAATCATCAGAGTTGTTTTAAAACAATATGGAACAGTTGGGGCAGTAAACTTTAGTAGCAGTACTCAACTTTGGCTGAATTTAGAATTACCTGGGGAGCTTTTAAAATCCTGAATGCCCAGACCAGTTAAATAAGAATCTTAAATCTCACAGGCTGGAACTCTAGGCACACATTTTTTTTTTTTTTTTTTAAGATTTTATTTATTTGATAGAGACACAGCGAGAGAGGGAACACAAGCAGGGGGAGTGGGAGAGGGAGAAGCAGGCTTCCTGCTGAGCAGGGAGCCCGATGCGGGACTCGATCCCAGAACCCCGGGATCATGACCTGAGCTGAAGGCAGACGCTTAACGACTGAGCCACCCAGGCGCCCCTCTAGGCACACATTTTTAAACTCCCCGGGTGATTCTAATTTGCAACCAAGGATTGAGAATTACTCTAGGGTCTGGCTGTGTCTTTGTTCCCGGGCTAAAGTCAGTAAGGCCGGATTTCTTAAAATAAAATAGGGATCTGCCTCAGAAGACTCCATGTGTTAGGACTTGCACTAGAGAATGAGAACATAAAGTATCTTTGAACGTTTAAAGCAGATTTGAAGGGGAAGAAAAGTGAAATAGCTCTGCACAATAGTAAATAGGCTCAAGTATTTTGCTTCTGAAGTAAGACTTTTTCATATATCACCACTGGGGAAAGGTGTCCCCAGCCTTCATGGGCACATTGTGCTCAGCTCATAGTAAATGCTCGGTAAATATTTCTGGAATCTCCACCCATAGATTTCCACAATCAGCCCACCCCTTTGGGGAAACGCCTACCATGGAAATGTATCTAATCACTTAGAAAAACTGTGCCAGTTATCGACAATCATTTGATCTTTCTGCATCCTTCCTTTATAATATGACCAGATAACAAAGAAACATCAGCAAGTACCCATGAGAAGAAGAAGTACCAAGATAGACTAAGAAGAAATAAAGAGAACTTTTAAAATATTTATTATTACTGGGGCGCCTGGGTGGCTCAGTCAGTTAAGCGTCCAAATCTTGATTTCAGCTTAGGCCATGATCTCAGGGTCCTGGAATCAAGCCCCATGTTGGGCTCAGCACTCAGCACAGAGGTCTGTTTGTCCCTCTCCCTCTGCTCCTCCTCCCCCCAACCCCCATGCGAACACACACACACTCTCTCTCAAATAAATTAAAAATATTTTTTTAAAAAATAAAATTCTTATTACTATCTTCAGAGATACTTAACAGGACATTAAATTTACAAGTCAAAAAACCAGCTTCTCTGAAGAAGGAAAACGAAGATAAAGTTTCTGGAAATTAAGAAAATTATTGTCAAAATTGGAACTCAGAGGAAGGGTTGAAAGGCAAAATGGGCAGTCCCAGAATTCTGAATTGGTGATATAAGAAAGGTGGTCTAGGATCTCTCAGAACATAGAGCAAGAAAACCCAAAGATATGGAAGGTGGAAGAAAGAAGATAGGGTTGAAAAATCAGAGACAGACCAATTGAATCTAATCAAACATGATAGAAGAAAATTTCCTAGAGAAGATAGAAGAGCCTTAGGAGTTGAAAGGGCCAGTTGAGAGGGGCCTACAGCAGTAAAGAGTGCTTTTTCACCTAGATACATTCTGGTGAAATTTTTTAATTCCACAACTTAAAAAGAAAATTTTGAACTTTTCCACGGAGGAATAAGCTCTATGCAAAGGAATGAGAATCAGAATGACATCAGACTTATCCATGACATTAAATACTACATGACAATGCTTTGAGCATTGCGACTCTGAGTATTTTGAACCTAGAGTTGTATACTCTGTTGATTCCTTTAAGTAGAAGAACAAAATCAGCTTTTTGGAATATGCAGACTCATGCCCTTTTTGAAAAAAATACTGTAGGATATACTAAAGTAGCACAAAAAATAAAGCCAAGAAGTGAAGACTTCAAGGCATAAGCAACATTAGTGAGCAAAAAAGTAATTTCCATAACATGTCAGTGAAGTTGGATGCATTTATCTTGACAGATCCCAGATACAGCAAAACTATAATGTCAAAAGTAATAATAGTTTAACAATCTGGAACTAGGTTCTGGGTCATTTTAACAAAATGCGGTGGAGATGGGAAATGGAAAGGGGAGGCAAAATTGTCGAAAATTATTTTCTTGGGATGCCTGGGTGGCTCAGTTGATTAAGTGTCCAACTCTTGATTTCGGCTCATGTCATGATCTCGTGGTGTGACTGAGCCCTGCATCAGGCTCACGCTGGGCGTGGAGCCTGCTTGAGATTCCCCCTCCCCGTCTCCCTCTGCCTCTCCATCACCATCCCCCCTCCCTCACATGCTCATTCTCTCTCTCTCTTTTTGTCAATAAATAAATATCAAAAACCAAATGGTACCAAAAATTGGAAATAGAGGAGTGATTTCAGGTATGCCCATGTTGTGATCTGATAGAGCTATGAGGTTTTTTTGGTTTTGTTTTTTACATGCTTTTGAATTATTTGTGAATGTCCTGGTAAATTTTGTCCAGTAAGAGAGAGCAAATTCTTGAAACCACTTTATTATATGTTTTCACAAAGTAATATAGTGTGGCACGTGGTCTAAAATGGACAGTGTTATTCTTTCACATATCTTGAATTTATGTAGCTCCTTCTAAAAAGGCAGCTTCAAGTCTTCAAGTAGAATAAAATCTTAGTAGAAAATAGTCCTTTTTGTTACTTAAAAAAATCCAGCCAATGGATCATTTATTTTAAAATAGTATTAAAAGACAGAAGCTCCATATCAGTAAAAAATTTAAATAGCTCTTGGAATTTATTAAAAATAGGAGTACTGACTAATATTCAAAAAGGAAAATTCCCATAAGTGAGTGAAAATTACTACCATTTTCCTTAATGCCCTGTTTTCAAATTAATTGTTAAATAAAATTTACTTTCTGGCCTTGAACTGTGTGTTAGGCACTGTGAGGTACAAAAGAAGGGTAAGACATTGCCTTTGCCTCCCTGCTCTGAGTTTTATTCATACAGCGACAGTGCTCTCTGTGGAGCACTAAGTGGCTTCTTGAACCAGAGTTCTAAAACATGTTTAATCTGGTATAATTTACCACTGATTGCAGGCAAATAATCATAGCTAACTTCCATTGAGTTCATCTCTGTGTATCCACACATATCACAGTGTCCTCACATAGAAGATACCCTGACGTAAGAGGGAACGAATGCCGGGTGCTGGGCTTAAGGCTTTCATTCGGGCCCTGATTTAATCCTCTCCGCAACTACTAGTTAGCCAGTCTTGTTTTCCCTCTTTTGTGGATGAGGCGACTGAGCTTCAGATCATTTAGATGACCTTGCCCAAAGCCACAACTGGTAAGTGGCAGAAGGGGACTGGAATCCAGGTCTGACTAAAGAGCTCACCCGGTGTAGAGAGGAGTGATGCGGACTTGTGTTGGTATAGAATTTATTGCTGTGCGTTTGCTTCCTGTTGAGACTAAGACCTATCATCTGTCATCCATTTGCATGAATTCTTCTAGTCAAGTAGTCAGGGCGCATGCCCGCCCTCAGCGTCTGCCCCTCAGTTCTGTCAGCAGTTGCACAGTGGCATTTGGTCACCTCTCACGGTATGAAGTGCTGCAGAGGAGGAAGGAGGCTGGTTGGGGGCAATTTGACCACCCTGCTTGATGGGGACAGTTTCTCTTTTTTTTTTTTTTTTTTTAAAGATTCCATTTATTTATTTGAGAGAGAGAGAATGAGAGACAGAGAGCATGAGAGGGAGGAGGGTCAGAGGGAGAAGCAGACTCCCTGCCGAGCAGGGAGCCCGATGCGGGACTCGATCCCGGGACTCCAGGATCATGACCTGAGCCGAAGGCAGTCGCTTAACCAACTGAGCCACCCAGGCGCCCCCAGTTTCTCTTTCTAATCGGTGATTAATATGCCTCTCCTGATTTTAGAAATCCATCTCTGTTTCCTGATTTGCCTTTTCAGGGGGTCATTAAGAATCCGCTGTCTCTTGGATATTCTGCTCTATTAGGCAGGCAGAGAGAAACTCATTTGGCATGAATTAGGCAGCAGAAAAAACCCTTGCCATGTGGGAGTAACCTGTCACAACCTGGTTTTCTCTGGCCAAATGACTGGTCTTGTCTAGTAGTAATGCCATTACAACATTCCCATTCAGATCCCCATGACCCAGTAATTGTTTTGGGAATGAGTGCAAAGCTATCAGACACCAGCTACTATAATTAGAAAAGGGAAAAACAGACACTTACCAGAGCTAACGTCTTTAGGCTGGAGCATTTACGGCACTTTTTTTTTTAAGGTTATGGAGCCTCCTTCTCAGTTTTGCTTCCTAAAATACAAATTCTACAGTTTTTGGGTTCTTGCATTCCGGTTTTTGTTACTGCAGTACACTCTCTTTTCCTTTTCCCCCCTATTTTAATCGGAGTACAAATTGCTGTCAGCACATCGAGTTCATGTGCCAGCCACATTCAGAACAGGGTGTTCTGTGCTCTTCAAAACAAAATTGCTCTAGGGCAGTAAGAGAACAATAAGTCAGAGCTCCAGTTTAAGTGATGTTTTGCAGCAGACCCGGCTTACTTGATGTGGTTATACTCGGATTGCGCAGCAAAGCTCGGGTAATTTCATTTGGTTTGACTTCATGGGGTTTGGAGGGCCTCCCCCCTCCCGAGTTACATAGACTTTAAGTCAAGAGAAAATGTTCCTTTCTGTGTATTTTTTTTTTTTTTCTCTACCAAAAAAGCCCTAAGTAGAAGCATCCTGTATGTACTTTTATTCTCTTTGGGCACGTCATAGATCATTTACTTCCCGTAAATCATGCTGGTTGGAATTAGCAACAGACCTCCTGAGCCCTAGAGGCCGAGCTCCCAGTGAGTCATGATGGTTATTATTAAATATTTATTAAGTGAGTATTTGCACTAAGAGATGCAAGGTCAAAAGCAACCACAGGTCTTCCTTAGTCAGAGTTGCCACGGTTTTCTTTGGTATCAATTGTTGAGACAATTAAAAAAAAAAAAAAAAAAACCTGAGCACTGGACCTGTAGGAGCCAGGCATGTTTGCATCTGTCACCAAGAAGGGGGCCCCTGCTGTGGTGGTCGCGGTGTTTCTGTGACTCCAGGGTGGTGTGTGAGCTCTTGTCAGCAGTCTTGTAGAACTTGTCACACCAGTGTTCTGAGTTTAGAAACCAGTTAGCAGAGAGATAGCCTTTGCTACTTGTAGATGTAAAGAATCCATGGGCCTGTGATACCTTCTCTTACTCTGACATTCCAGATGAAAAGGCGGTGGTTTTATAGGTACGTATGAACCGGTGTGTATGTGTGTGTGCATATATCAGTTGAAGATTTGATGCTACTGTAGGTAGTGTTCAGGTCCGAGTTAGAAGAGTTAGATTTAGCAGGAAAAAAGATTAGTCGCAGATTTTTACCTTCCTACCAGGTAACCATAAACACTGGTTCTGTCATTTACTGTCTCTCTTACACCCAGCTGCTTTCATTATCATTTGCTTGCCTTCCTTATAATTTGAACCCTTTTTTTGGCTTGCTTGCTTCACTTCTCTTTCCTAACACGTTTATTAGTAGCCAGTCTTTTTCCCCCTAATGTGATGGGTTGTCCCATGTAAAGAGAACTTCTGAAATTATTTATATAATTTTAACATCAAGTATATGAATCAAGCTGAAAACTAGCCTAGGAAACTGACACACAGGCAGGAATCCTTTGCAGAGTCTCTGGATTTCCTGTTTTGAAAACACATTCAAACTTGATCAACCAAAAACCACAATGAATGTACTGATAGTTTCCTCCCCGACTAAATGTACTCTCCTTTAGGGAGGAAGATACTTCTAACAATAAACCTCAGACAGAAAAATCTGTCAGCTGAGTTGTGAAGTACTAGGATAGTAAGTCTCAATACTTGAGAATATTCCTCAGTTCATGAGCTGAAATTCACTTTGCTCAGCAGTTTTTTTTTTCTTCATGAAAAGTATCATCGCATTAGTCAACATCAGATTTTTTGGGCAAATTTTAAAATATTTAAGAGCATAAACTTTTCAGAACTCACAATTCCTTTAGCAATATCAGCTTTATTTTAGTAAAAAGATCTTAAGCCTTAGACACCCTGCAGAATCTCTCTAGATGTATCTGAAAATGATAATAAAGCTGAACTTATTTTGAAAATATTTTCTGGGGCGCCTGGGTGGCTCAGTCGTTAAGCGTCTGCCTTCAGCTCAGGTCATGATCCCAGGGTCCTGGGATCGAGCCCTGCATTGGGCTCTCTGCTCAGTGGGAAGCCTGCTTCTCCCTCTCTCACTCCCCCTGCTTGTGTTCCCTCTCTCACTGTCCGTCTCTGTCAAATAAATAAATTTAAAAAAAAATATTTTCTAATTCAAAAGAATTTTCAATGTGCTATCAGCTGATTTTTATTTTACCTAAAGCATTCCAAAAGTGACTGTAATAGGATCATCTACATTTATGACTGTGGGGCATAGAGCAAAATTCCTGTGTATCAACTCCACCTTGAGAGCCAGTGTATTTCTTGCCCTTGTTTAGAGAGTCATGCCTCTCTCTAATTTGGCCCAAGCTTCTTGGACTCCAATCCTACGTCTTCGATGGAAGCACATTAGGATGGTCTCAATTCTAGTAAATCAGAAAAGGATAGAGAGCTTTATTTATTTTTTTTAAGATTTTATTTATTTGACAGAGAGAGAGAAAGAGAGATCACAAGGAGGCATAGCGGCAGGCAGAGCGGGAGGGAGAAGTAGGCTCCCTGCTGAGCAGAGAGCCTGATGTGGGGCTTGATCCCAGGACCCTGGGATCATGACCTGAGCTGAAGGCAGACGCTTAACCGACTGAGCTACCCAGGCGCCCCAGGATAGAGAGCTTTAAAGTATAAATGTCCATGTGACATTGTGGCTCTTGATGTCTATACCACCGCTGTTTACTTTTCAGGGTTTCTCTAATTTTTCAGGCCTGGACTTAAATAATTAACTGAACAAATAATTAACTGCAGGAATTAGTTTTCAAGCTGGTTTCTGGCCTATATCGAGAACTGTATCACTGGGTCATAGATTCATAGAATTGTAGAGCTTCAGAGGACCTTTGAGATCATGTAATTCAAAAGTAGAGTAAGTTGGAATTGAATTTGTGTTTGGAAACTAATAACTGTCTCATGAAACAAGTATAACAGAATGAGTAATTTTTAGTCTCTCTAAAACAAGTTAAAGTTAGAGAAACTGGTGTTAGAAAAGAAGCATTTTAGGAAATTGTAACGTTTGAATCTAGGCCATTACATTACAGAAGTTAGAATAAAGAATTTTCTTAGGAAAGACCAGTTATTCCATTGCTTGGTGACTGCTGTGCTATTGCGTGAGCCATCCGTTGTTCTCACTGAGTCAAAGACCCAAATGGAAGAGGATGAATATCTTCCATATGAAAAATAGTTGGAATGATTCAGAGAGTTGCTTATCCTAGAAAAAAAGTAATGGATCAAGAAAAATATACATATCTACATGCATTTTTCCTATTTTATCTTGAAGAAACAAAAGCGCCTTATCTAATATGAAATTACCCTGGGAATGAGCTGAGTGAGTTTAAGTGGAATAGGAAATTAGGCCCCAAGAAATTGACCTCTTAACATTTCAGAAGAGATGGTTAAATAATTTGATTTGTAAAATTATAGTAGACTAATGATTCCTTCACACTTTATAGTTACCACTCCACTAAGGGGTATAGCTGTGATACAGTTATTGATGATGTTGGCTTTGGGTTTTCTGGTTTTACTCAAATATATTTGTGAATGAGATTAGGACTCTTAAGAAGAAAGCACTTCTTTATTCAGTTAACCTTTGTTTATCTTTGGGGAAATAATCATTTCGTTGTTTTTTTCCCAAGCATCTGAAGTCAAAATGTAGCTATAAATGTTTAAGTCATCATATACTTGATATTAAATTCGTGGCACCTTGATAATTATCTATTAACTATCTTGATCCTGTGTTACAGGTGAGGAAATCTCTGCCATATAGTAGGTTTAAATTAAACCTGTGTTTCTGCTTTATTGTCCACTAAGCTATCTATTTTTTTTTTAAGATTTATTTATTTATTTTAGAGTGTGGGTGGGGGGCAGAGGAAGAGGGCGAGAGGGAATCCTCAAGCCGACTCACCGCTGAGCTCGGAGCCTGACACAGGGCTCCATCCCAGGACCCTGAGATCATGACCTGAGCCGAAATCAAGAGTTGGCCACTTAACCAACTGAGCCACCCAGTTGCCCCCCCAAGCTATCTTATTGATACAGTTGTTGGTAATTACAAGTATAAACTTAGAAATAGGATTGCTTTTAAATTTTCAGACAGGGTAGACAAAGTGTCAACAGGGCATACCCCATGTGTCTCTAGATGAAATGAGAAAGGGGACATAATCATTTATCCCTTCTCTAAATTAGCCAGTCCTGCGGAGCAGCCTTACTGACTGACCTGTCTCCTCTCCCTCAGTCCACCTGGAAGGCCGCTATGATGGAAGGATGTTTGATTGCAGAGATGTGGTATTCATTGTTGGGGAAGGAGAAGACCATGACATTCCAATTGGAATTGACAAAGCCCTGGAGAAAATGCAACGGGAAGAACAATGTATTTTACATCTTGGACCACGGTAAGCAGCATACCAGTCAGTACACAGCAATCTAAAGGACAGGGATTTTAGTGTGTGTGTGTGTGTGTGTGTGTGTGTGTTATAAGAAGGTGGTCTCCTTTCATTCTTCTGCATGTAGCTCTTCAGTTTTCCCCACACCATTTACTGAAGAGACTGTCTTCTCCCCATTATATAGTCATGCCTCCTCTGGCACAGATTAATTGACCAAGTAAGTGTGGATTTATTTCTGGGCTCTCTGTCTTGTTCCATTGACCTATGTGTCTGTTTTGTGCCAGTATCATACCATTTGGATTACTCCAGTTTCGTAGTGTATCTTGAAGTCTGGGAGTGTGATACCTTCACCTTTGTTCTTCTTTCTCAAGATTGCTTTGGCTATGCAGGGTCTTGTGTGGTTCCTTATAAATTTTAGGATTATTTGTCCTAGTTCTGTGAAAAATACTATTGGTATCTTGATGGAGATTGCATTGAATCTACAGATTGCTTTGGGTAGTATGGATATTTTAACAATATTAATACTTCCAATCCATAGGCATGGTATATCTTTCCATTTATGTCCTCTTCAGTTTCTTTCATCAGTGTTTTATATTTGTGACAAAATGGATGGACCTAGAGGACATTATGCTAAGTGAGAGAAATCAGACTGAGAAAAATACCATATGATTTCACTTATATGTGGAATCTAAAAAACAAAACAAATAAAACAGAAACAGAATCATAAATACAGAGAACTGGTGGTTGCCAGAGGGTTTGGGGGGGAGGTTAGGTGAAGTAGGCGAAGGGGGAATTAAGAGGTACAAACTTATGGTTATAAAATAAGTCACAGAGATGGAAGGTACAGCATAGAGAATATAGTAAATAATATTGTGCTAATATTACATGCTAATGGATGATGACTGTATTTATCTTGGTGAGCATAGGGTAATATGTAGAATTGTCTAATCACTATGCTATATGCCTGAAACTGTATAACATTGTACTCAACTATACTTCAATTAAAAAAAAGAACAGATATACACTTGCTTTTTCAGTCAACATTTTAGTGTTTTCAGTGAAGTTAATGCTAACAGTGGAAACGATTAAATCAGGCTACAGTTAGTCATGGAGTAAATTAATGAGCCATATAATATCACAAAGGTCTGTGAGCCTGTTTACTTGATTATTGTGTGTCAAGGATAGGACTGACAGGTGAGTTTTGCTGTTTATTTGTTTTGCCTGCCATATTGCCAAGACAGGAAGCTGTTGGTCTGTCTCACCTGATTCTCCTGCCCCCCTCTTTCCTTTTCTCTAAATTAGGTGGGAGGCAGTAAGACATGTGAGGGTTGGAAGTAGAAGAAACATTTGGATGATTTATTACCACTTGAATTTGTGCCACCTGTTCTTATACAGAGTCCCTGAAAAAAAAAAAAATGTTCTTCCTGGATCTAAAGGCAGCGGAGATGACTCATTTTTGCCTAAATTTTTCCCATCATAAGGATATCCATTAGCACTTCCCAGCTTAGAACTATCAGACACTAACAGTCTCTCTT
This sequence comes from Leptonychotes weddellii, assembly GCF_054177405.1. Classification (NCBI taxonomy): domain Eukaryota; kingdom Metazoa; phylum Chordata; class Mammalia; order Carnivora; family Phocidae; genus Leptonychotes; species Leptonychotes weddellii. The sequence goes on along the minus strand of NC_138376.1, from coordinate 26,190,148 downwards.
GTGAAAACATGTTTGGTATTATTTTTAGACCTAAAATTACACCACGAATCTAACCCTTCTATCTTGAGAAATGGACCCTTGAGAGAAACCAGGGTGTTTTGATTCTGTTTGCATGAAAGTGCATCTGCTTATCTGGAGTCTCCTCCCTCTCTGGCTCCTTGGATTTCAGTTCCTAGGATTCTGAGTTCTTGTGAATCTGGATGGCCTGCACTTACCCATAGGTACAGTCAGCCTTTGGTACAGTTGCTTGCCTTTGTGGAGCCTCAGGAGTAATCCAGTGGCATATTCACCTTTACCCTCATACGTGAACCCTAATTCTCTTTCCCAGGTGAGGGTTTGGCCAGGCCTACGGATGCTCTACACCTGGACCCCTTTTAGAGCCTTCATGGAGGCACCTTTTATTTCATACCTTCTTTTTCTCTGTCATCCTTTTTCCACTACTGTATTCCTGTTTTAGTGTGTTTTATTTACATTTACCCTATAGTTGTATTTCACCTTCAGGTGAACTTATTTCTCTCATTCTAGAAGGAACTATTTTTTACTCAAGTAGAGCATAGAGAAGGCTGTCTCCTCCGTATCCAGGTAATATCTAATTGTTTTTACTCTGGCTTTCTAAAATTATAGTTCTAGACTCATATAAAGAGTGGTATTTATGTCCACTGTGTGCTTTCAGATTTAAGCTCCTTGAGGATAATTCTGCATACATGCAAGCACAGATTATATGAATCAGTTCGTTGTATTTTGAGCTAGTTAACAGGGTGGGGGGGCGGCTATATCAAGTTTAATGGCAAAGAGATACAGAAATCATCCTTATATTTATTCATGCAAATAGTTCCTTGCACATTTAAATTGTTTGTTGTGTCATTAATGGTTAATACCCCCCCCACTATGTACCTTACCAGCTGTGTCCACTTGTGCAAGTCACTTAACTCTTCTCAGCCTCAGTTTCCCCTTCTGTAAAATGGGGATAACAAGATCTACCGCAGAAAATTGTGGAGGTCTGAATGAGGAAATGCACATAAAGTGGCACTTCGCAGGGTGCCTGACACATATAAACTCTCAGTGTATTAGCTGTTATTGCTACTGTGGTGACTATTTTTCTATTCCATTTTATCCTCAGACCACAAGAAAAAGGAAACCCTGTTTTAACATAAGGTAGATTTTTCAAATCTTTTCAGTCATAAAAGTAAGCAAGTTTTCAAAAGTTTCTAGGTATGAAAGTTTTTTCATATGCTTCATAGAAATAATTCAGCACAGTTAGAAAGAAACATGTTCTTTTCTCTTCAAGATACCGGTTAGTGTGTTGAGGAGTTACATAAAGTGCACACTCTGCAGTGTGAGGCTCTCCATACGTGCGCTGGGTAACACTAGCCATACCAGGTAGACATCCCCACCGCAGGTGCATGTGCGTGCCTTCAGTGGGCTTGCTCGTCTTGCTCAGATCCCCACACACCACAAAACACTGCATCTGAGTTTCGCTTAAGTGTGGCTGCCGCACATTCACGCTCCATAGTTCTCTTGCGTCATGTGCATTTCATTCTCTAGATGTTCAGGGCACACCTCTGTGACTCTAACAGACACCTTGGTAGGATGTTTTCATAATAAATTCATAAAACACTTCCACAGAATCAATTTTTCTTTCTTCTCAGCAGAACAGTATCTCTTTATATTGTGCTTAATACTGTTTAATACTTTTATATTGTGTTCATTTTAGGTAAGGTATGGCTAGTTATAATTTTTTTCCTCCCTTTCCTTATGTTTCTGTCCTGTACCAACCCCAGACAAAAACACAGGCTGCCAAGAGCCATAATGTGTAATTATGAGGCAGTGCAGGTTAAAAAATAAACAGCTTTCTGGGGACACAGAGTCTGAATTTGAATCCTGACTCTGCCGCTGCCTCTTTGTGTGACTCTCTGGAAGAGAGAGTCTCTCTGAGCCTCAGTTTCTTCATCTGTAAAAATGAAGCAGTTGGTAAGCCCTTGTGGTGCAAGTACTTCTTGTATGCACATAAAGCCTTAATGGTCATTAATAGTCACGTTTTTATCTCTGCTGTCTGCAGGCAACTGTTAAATCAAGAACATTAATACCAGATTCCTTCTGTTACTGTAGCCCAGTTTGTCACTGGGCTAAGTCCTGGAATTCCATTTGTGGCGTTCTGTCTTTCAGTCAGATGAATTTGTGTGTCCTGGGTCCTTCCTCGCCCAGGCCGTTCTAGCATAAGTCAGACAACTCTCTTTATAACTTGGAAGTCAGGCTAGGTGCTCCCAAAACAGTTTGGTATGGTCTTATGCCTCCCCAGGATGGTATGCTCCACATAAATCTTCACAGCGTCTCTTCATTTGAACACCCTACATCCTCCACCTCTAGCCTTGGGACTTTGATTCATGAGTTCCTCTAAGGCAACTTGTCTTATCCTCAGCACTGTCGACATTTTGGGCCAGATATTTCTTGGTTGTGCGGGCTCTTCTGTGCATTATAGGATGTTCTACCCACTAAGTTCTAGTAGCACCCCAGTGGTTGTGGCAAATCCCAAATCTCTAGACATTACCAAATGTCCCTCTTGGGGGGTAGATTAAAATCACCGCTGTCGAGAGTCACTGGCCTAAGGCAAGTGTCAGACCGTCTGTTGGGTTTGTACCTGTTTAGCACAGGGCTCCAAATACCACATGCTGTCAGTAAACATGATCAGCAAGGACTCACCTACCTACCTAGTTCCCAACAGTTAAGGAATGTTCCGTTATTTACCAGACGGTAGAAGCCAAATAGGAGATATATAAGTCTAAGAGCTTGAAGTAGAAAACTAGTCATGACTGCCTAAAATCAGCCACTGGTAATTATGTCCTCTTTGATTTCTTTGCTGAAGATACCCTTTGCCCTGCTATTAAAACTACCACACCCCATTCCTACCAACTCTCTTTATATCTCGGTGCCTCTCTCTGACTCCAGCTTTCATTTTCTTGTGTAATAGTGGAGGTGAGTAAGCATTTTCTTCCCGAAAAGTTCAGGCATGGGGTAAAGAAAGTGGTGTAAGCAGCAGAATAGGTGTGTTCCCCCTCTAGTTGTTTTGCTCCAGAGAAAATGGGAGGTATTATAGCATCTACCTGTTTTTGGCATCCTTCAGCCCATAGCCTGAAAGTTTGGGTTTACTAAGTTATCTTGCAATACCGTTCCATATATTCAAGAGTAGTTTGGCCTTGAAACAGATGGGAACAGAATATATTCCAGTGAACACTTTCATAATATGCTGGGAAACCATTGGACCAGACAGACAAAGCACCACCAGAACTTCCATTCTAGGAGATGTGTGCTTCTTGAATGCTCTGGGTTTGTTTAAAGACCTTCAGTGATCTGAAAGAAAATAAAAAGAGAAAAACAATTTATATACCCTCAGTCCTTTTCTTCAGTAAGTTTTGGCTAACAGGTGTAGAGTTTACAGTGTGAGAGCCACAGAGCTCCGAGAGCATTTCTCTGGATGAGGTGTTAGAGCTTGCTAGGGCTGTTCTTTTCGATGATGTATTTGTTCTATCATTTGTGTGTTCCGGTGTGCTTTTTTAATGTCTTACAGAAATACTGGGAGGATGAATTTCCTTCCTGATGTGTGAGCCTTCCCCACCCCCACCCCCCCATTTATCTGACTGGAAGCGGTACTACTGGAAGGAGACTGCACTTGAAAGTTAAAAGCGTATTAAAACAGCCGCTAATAAACAGGGCTGTAGCAGTCACAGTGCCTGTCGTCTCTGTCCTGCTGATCCGGCTTCGGGGAAAAGTCCTGATAACCAAACAATGGCTTTTTTATAGAAAGAACTAGATACTACATCAAGCAGAGAAAAAGGCAGTGACATTTAAAATCATATCAAGCAAGCTTTCCCGAGGAGTACAGGTGTTCACATTACATGTGATGGTGAAGGAGAACAGGAAACGAAATCTAGCCGCGTTCCTTCAAAAGCCACAGCCGGGATACTTGGCGCTATAGCTCCTGATCCGCAGCTGGTTTGTCTTCAGGGTCCCTGGTGTGTGTAGTGTGCAGACGTGAGCTCTGTGCTAACGTGATGCCTCAGAATGCCAAAGGAAGTGCCTGGAAATACATCAGTGTTTTTAAAGTTTTGTTTTCTTATTCTCCATTTCAGATATGGTTTTGGAGAGGCAGGGAAGCCTAAATTTGGCATTGAACCGAATGCTGAGCTTACATATGAAGTGACACTTAAGAGCTTCGAAAAGGTGAGAAAACACCAACTTCTCTGCAATCATGGTAGATTTCTTCTCCATCCACTTCCTGTAAATGACTCTCTCATATTGTTATTAAGTGGTGTGGACAGATGGTATTTATTCGTGTGTTGTGCTTTTCAGGACGAAGTTTGTCTCTTGTCTTTGACACTGCGCCCCGAGTATGGGAGAGCTGATAGCGCACAGCTGATACACAGCTAAGGCGCTCAGTGTTCTTATTTTGTTCCTACGTGTCAGCCTTTTTTTTTTTTTTTAACTTTTTTGGGTAGAATCCAAGACTTGTTCCCTTATTTGTTCCTAGACTTGTTCTTTCTGTACTTTCTTTCCTGGGTTGAAGACAAAAAGGTTCACGTTCTGCCAAGCAGCTCCTTGAGGGAGTGGGGCGCAGTTTTCCGATGCTGAATGGATCGTACCCTTCTTGGAGTCATGGAGAGGAAGTTATGATCCAAAATGCAAGGCTTCGTGGGCCACCAGGCTCTGTGACAAGAGATACAAGAGACAAGCCTGCTGACCTCTGGCCTTTTCTTTTCCTACCCGTCCAAGCCTAAAAAAGAGAGAGCTTGTCAGTTGCCTTGGGTTCCAGGAGCGGCATCCCTCCTGGAGCATGTTTCTGTCTCAGGCCTACTTCTGGAGGCTCCGAGCAGCAGCTGCACCAGACACACACAAAGCGGATGTCTGTTCTAGGCATGCCACCACATCACCTCTGTATCACCAAGGCCCCACTCTCCCCGGAGAGCTTCAAGAACTGCATTCCGTATGCCTTTTTTTATTCCCGCAGCACCACCTCCATGTTCTGTACATTAAGCTGTAGACTGGAAATGCGACTGTTTATATTTTATTAGATTTAGTAAGGAAATCATTGTCCTGTGGGGCTGTAACTTTGGGCCAGGAAAGTCAGGGGAGGACTGCTTCGGGCTTCTCCCCCAACAATGACATTCCTGATCATATACCTCGCACTCCATGTTCCCCCAAACAAACATTACGCTCTTGTCATGACTATCGCGTTTTGTCCGGTTACCTCTGCTGAGGGCCTGCCAGCTCAGCTCTGATCCTCCAAAGCTGCCTTCATAGCACAATGGTTTTTATTATTAGAGAGAGAGAAAATCATCTTTAGCATATGGTTATTTAGACCTTTGGCTTTCCTATTTCCATTTTAATCAAGTAATCCACAGCTCAGTGGACGATGCTTCTTGCAGCACATTCCCACTGTTGTGTGCTGTGAGGAGCTGGCGCGCGCTTCTTGCTGAGACCATATTCCAGGAAACACTGCTCTCTATATTTGAAACCATGTGAAAGTGGGATGTTGTCGGAAGCAACATTTGAATTCTCCGCCTCATAGTATTAAGAATATATTTATACTCCATGAAGACTGTATAAAAATCTGTATAAAGGTGGCAGCAGGAATACATCACTAATTGTTTTTTGAATAGGGAGAATTTTACAGTTACCCACTGAAGTTTTGTAATTCCTGTGTAGGAAGTAGCACTAACGCAGTCCCTGTCATTTTCCCTGAGGATCCCAGATTGTTCTGTTGACACTTGATGCGCCCTTTAAATCCAGCTGTTCATCCCAAAAGTGCAGTTGTCTCTGGATCCCTATCTCTAATGGTGGAGAGTAATAATACACATGATACAAAACAGCAAATGGTCATGAAATCCTTAGAAATATTTCTGCATCATCTTTACCCTCCCAGTTATGTTTTATTTGAAATCCCCCAGGTATCCATCTGCAAGTTGACAGTTTTGGAAGCTTTAGTTGTTTCAGTAGAGAAGGGACCGACGTGACCCGGGCATTTAAAAGATTCTGTGTGAATATACAGCTGTGACTTGACTACAGTAGTGTTCCCATTTTAGAATTTGAAACACTGAGGCTTGAGAGAAACAACTTGCTGAAATTGTAATGGCAGTTTACTGGTGAAGTTTGCGGGAGGGAGATGAGGGACATGGGGTTTTGTTGTGTGTCCTCACCTCATAACTCCAAAGATGCGCTCTTTAACAGCACACAACAGCTTAGGTTCCTTACTGTGTTTTTGCCTGCTCTTCCTCCTTGGGCAGCACGGGTCAAACTGCAGCTTGGTCATCATGGAAGGTGAGTTCTAGCCCAGCAGTGAGTGGGCACTGGCACACAGTTTTAAAAGCCAGTGCGTTTTGAGGTGTGGGTATCCTAGAAGTAGCTGCTGTGTGTTCTTACATGCATTAGCTGATGCTTTTTCCTTCTCTGTTCATCTAACCCTTGTTACAAATTTATACAACAGGCCAAGGAATCCTGGGAGATGGACACCAAAGAAAAATTGGAGCAGGCTGCCATTGTTAAAGAGAAGGGGACTGTGTACTTCAAGGTGAGTCCTTGTACAGTCTTTTCTATCTCAAAGAATTTATTCAAGTTGTCAGTGAATTGTGCTGATATTCCCTCCTCTGAATTATATCAGCACCCTTTTGGGTAAGAGTAAGTCTGAATTTTTACAAGTCTGTCATTTTCAGTATTAGAAATGGTGAGAAAGAACGGATTAATGTGACAAAAAGAATACAGATGCCTCTTTTACACATTCTACTCTAGATTGTAACTCTCCATAAAGGCAGGCCAGGTCTGGCTTGCCCACCCACCACTGTATCACCCAAGACGTAAGGCATCTTGCTTGGTACGTAGTTGGCACTCAACAAGTGTTTGTGGAATGAAACAAAGAATGAATAGGATAATTGTTAGCAAGTGAGAATTTGTGGAGATAAGTTTCACATCATTTTCCTTTCCACTGTCTCAGTCAAGCCACTAAGGCACATGACAAAAGGAAAGAGAACTTGCACAGATTCCAGAAGAAACCGACAGGAGGAGAATATTCATTTCCTCTAGTGACCAAGATGATCCCTGCCACACTTGATTTTATGAGGAATCTTGAGAAACTCCTGAATGATATTTGTTATTGATTGCTTCTCTAAAGCCCTTTCTTTGTTACATCTAGTGATGTGTTACTTCCTCGCTTAGATCTTAAAGCCCCAGATATAAGAGAAAAACAGCACTTTATTCAGTTCTAATCAGAATGTTCTGCCTATTGCTTCCCCGCCCCCAACCAAGTACCTTCTCCGTGTCCAGCAGAAAGGGTTTAGAGAGAAAGAGAGCGAAAGAATGGAGTTTTGTCAAGGTTTCTTGTTTTTCTTCTTGCCACTGCCATCCATGAACAAAATTTGGATGATGTTTTCAACAGTCTAAAGCAGTGATGCATAAATGTCCTTCAGCAAGTCTTTATGGAGCATCTGCTGTGAGACTTGCTGTTGCACTGACAACCTTGTCTGGGGGGAGGGGAAGCCGTGTTAGCCCCCATGAAACAGCTAGAGAATTATGTAAGACTAAATAATCAAAACAGAATTCACACAGCCAGGGGGCAACATGTGTGGTGGTTGTTTTTCAGACTGTGAGAATGGACTCATTATTGGGTCATGATACCAATTCAGTGGAGGTGTATTGCATTATGTAGTAAAGATAAATTTTGTTTCATAAAATCTGTTCAGTTGTGTGTCAGTGGGTACTGGATCACGATTGAAAACATTTCTTGCTGCGGGTTATAGCTAAACACATTTGAAATCTGTTGGTATAGATAATACATAATTATTTATATTTATTTATAACTATCATATATACTAAAGTAATATGTATGGATCACCAGAAAGCTTTGGGGAATGGTGGAATGAGCTCCAAATTGGGAAAAATTGGAGGCTTTATGGCTCCAAATGGTTTAAAGCTATTTAACGTCCAAAGAGGTTACCTTTGTGTGTGAAAGGTGATGGAGTTAGGGGCACCTGGATGGCTCAGTTGATTGGGCATCTGACTCTTGATATCAGCTCAGGTCGTGATCTCAGGGTCAGGGGCTCGAACTTTGTTTCAGGCTCCACGCTCATCGGGGAGTCTGCTTATCCCTCTCTACTCCTCTCCCTGCTTACTTTCTCTCTCTCTCTCTCAAATAAAATCTTAAAACAAAAAAGTGATGATGGGACGCCTGGGTGGCTCGGTCAGTTAAGTGTCTGTCTTCGGCTCAGGTCGTGATCCCAGGGTCCTGGGATCAAGTCCTGCATTGGGCTCCTTGCTCAGCAGGGAGCCTGCTTCTCCCTCTGCTGCTCCCCCTGCTTGTGCTCTCTCTCTCTGACAAATAAATAAAATCTTAAAAAAAACAAAAAAGAAAAGGAGTTAGATTAGATGATACCCAAGTTTCTTTCCAGCCCTAAAGTTCTGTGAGTTTTAAAACTCTTGAGAGCAAGTTTGATTTTTTTTTAATTCTAATTGAAATATATTGGGTACTTCTAAGCTATTCAAGTAAGATTCCACAGGAGTTATTTGTAGACTCAAATACACAATATGCTAGAATAAAATATTTTTTGTAAAATCCCTTAGGACCATAGGTCCTAAATGGTGTTTCCTATATACCTGGAGTCTGTAAAAGTCCTTACTATATTTTTTTTATTTCCCAAACTTCTAAATAGAATATTAATAGTTTGGGGATGGGGTAGTTGGGGTTTTTGGCATTTGACTAGAATTATATCAACTCTGTGTAGTAAAACAGCTCAGCTCTTCAGAAGCTCTAATTGGTTGCTGATGACTCAGAACTTTAGGGGACATTATTGGTAATGAAGTAATGTGGCAGAGCCACGTGTCATATAGCTGTGTCCTGAACACCTATAGAGAGAGATGGCCAGAATTAGTGATCAGTAGCAGAAAGCCGTGCTTCCGTGTCCAATACAGTTACTTAACTTTGTCGCTTCTAAGCATCACAATTGCAGTAGTGATTTCTGTATTTCATAATATTATGAACCCTCTTAAAATTACTGATCTTTGGATAAAATCTGGATCGGCAGTCACACATATGGAACATATTATTTTTAACATGCAATTTGATAGACAAAATCTGTCAAAACATTAGTCTGTTGGGGGAAAATTAATGGAAGGTTCAAAACCACTGACCTAAGACTTTTCTCCCAGAATGTCTCTGAACATTTTGTACTACTAGAGACTTCCCTGGAGGCACCTTCATAATTATAGGTAAAAGATCCCAGCAGTGATCCTAGTTTTAGATGTAAGACTTCAAAATGGTCGGCAGATAGTTTCCTGTACACATCCCCTTTTAAAATTTCAGGGCAGGTTTCAATCTGCCACTCTGCCCTCCCAGGCCTCGTCTTTCCAGAGTGTTTGACTTGGCACATGGAGCACATGCACAGAGTCCAGATGTGTGGGTGAGAGCAGAGATGGGGTGAAGCAAAAATCTACACTTCATGCCATCTGGTACATTACAGCTCCATTTTCATCGACCTGCGGGTTTGGTTTACACATAAGTGGGTAAATTGTCCGCTTAGTAAAGTGTTGAATCGTACTCAGTTTTAAAATGGGAATCATTTTGCTGTTTAGATTGTAAACTCCTCATATCAACCTCTAAACACTAAAGAGAAGAAAGGCAGAAGACTCTCTCCATTTGGCTCTGAAAATAATTAACAGAGAACAACATACCATGATGCCAGGCATTGTGCAAGCCAATTAAACAGACCTGATTTTTGCCCTCAGAGCTGATAGTATTCTGCAGGACAGGAGCATTAACTATGGTACTTGGTTAGTGTTTCTCTTTTCTGACTTGGAGACAGAGTGGTGAGAAGGCTGAGGACGCTGCAGTGATACGGGGCTCTCGCGCCCCCTTGTGCTCCTTGAGAAAAAAACATTTCTCGAGCAAGCTAGTTAAGGGTCATCGTTCAGCCACCGAACCCCTTTCAGACAAACCAGGCTTTGCCGTGTTTTGACTTTGCTGAACCAAGAAACCAATGCTGTAATTTAGAAACAAGTCATCCATAACTCTAGGATTTTAGGTTTTAAAAAAAAACGCCTAAGGAAGTGTCCACCCTGCCTTCTTTCTCCTCCCTCCCTTCATTCAGTACAGGATTTCTCAGCCTTGGCACTATTGACATCGGGGGCTGTATAGTTCTCTTTTGGAGAGAGGCTGTCCTGCGCATTATAGGATGCGTAGCGGCAGCCCTGGCCTGTGCCTACTAGATGCCAGCAGCACGTACACTCCTTGCAGTTGTGACAACGAAAGAAAACGTCTCGAAGCATTGCCAGGTGTGCCCAGGGAGCAGAATCACGCCCAGCTGAGAACTCTTGTTTTAGTACATTAGAAGCAGAAATACCACAAAACAAGATTTCTGTTCATTGGAAGTTGAGCTCTAAATAAAATCATGATACAGATGAAAGAGTTTTCAAGAAATTAAAATGCTGCGTAAATGTAAAGGAACTATTACGAAGTCTGTTGTTTTTTTGTTTTGGTTTTTTGGTTTGTTTTGTTTGCTTGTTTTTTGAAACCATAGCCCTCCACCATTCTGATTATTTAGAAGCTACCATTATTATTATTATTTTATTTTATTCATTTGAGAGAAAGAACAGGAGAGAGCACAAGCGAGGGGACGGGCAGAGGGAGAAGCAGGCTCCCCGGCTGAGCAGGGAGCCCAACACAGGGCTTGATCCCAGGACCCCGGAATCACAACCTGAGCCAAAGGCAGATGCTTAACCAACTGAGCCACCCAGGCACCCCAGAACCTACCATTATTATAAGATCTGGGTCATTGTCCTCCCTGGCTTTTTTCTTTCCCTATAACAATACATTAGGAGATACACAGAAAAGGTAACAGGTACATTTGAGGAGGAGGAGGAAGAAGCAACTAGGCAGAACAGAGAAAATACCTGTCGTCCTTACCTAATCTAAATAAAATGATACCTTTCGTTTCTACCCGCTTCTCCATTTCTGCTCCCAGTGATAAAGTTTTGATTCCATAGTTGTATCTTTGACTTTAATATTTCTTCAGCAAACCTTCACTAAGGGCTTCTTTGTGCTATGTATCTTTGGATATTCCAAAGGGATAAGACATGATTCCTATTCTCAAATTGCTCACCATCCAGCAAGAGAAAAGACAGGGAAAGAAAGAAATGACAAAGCCTGAAACTCCTGAGGACTTTCTTTTTTGTAGTGCCCAAAAAAGGAGTAGTGGGCCTCAGGCTCTGTTGTCTCCATTACCTTGGGCTGCCATAATAACATCTCCAGGACTGGGTGATGTAAACAACAGGAGTTTATTTCTAGCAGTTCTGGAGACTGGAAGTCTAAGATCAAGGTGCCAGCAGGGTTGGTGTCTTGTGAGAGTGCTCTCCTTGGGTTCCAGATGGCTGCGTTCTTGCTGTGTCCTTGAACTGTCCTAGGTTCTTGCGGCAGGGGAGAGAGAGGGGAAGTTGTCTGGTCGCTTACAAGGGAATCGATTAAGTCCATCATGAGGGCCCCACCCTCAGGACCCCATCTAAACCTGATTATTTCCCAAAGGCCCCATTTCCAAATACCATCACATTGGAGACAGGCCTTCACCATATGAATTGGGGGCACAGGGGACACACAGTTCAGTCCATAGCACGCATAATATAATTTCCTCAAAACTTTCAGCATTTGTTATAAAAGGGCTTGGATTTCATATTCTTCTAAGTAACTGTATCACAAATTTCTGAGGCAGAGAGGATAATAGACTTTGATTTTAGTACGCTTTCCTTCAAAACACTTCAGAAATTTCTGCACTGCCCTTCTATCGCAGAACCTGTGAGTTCTATAAGTCTTCTCTTCCCTAAACAAGTCACTTGTGACGTGGGATGTTCAGTGGGGGGATGTAGCTTTCCTTTCATTCAGACTTAGGCCTTCCACTTGGAACGGGTCTGCCCCATCCTCATCACCAAAAACCAGCAGCAGGGCTTCTTTCTACAAGTGGAGCTCCTTTCTTGCACCAGCCACTTGAGGTCTTTTGTAACAGGAACATTCTCGTAGATCTGCTCTGGGTTTCTCTCTTCTTAGTCATTGGGTGACCTTTGGAGTGCATGTGGGGAAACACCTCTACATTGAGGTGTATACACTGCTTTGACTGTGTTAAGTCCTAGTGATGTGATCTTTTTTTTTTTTTTAAAGATTTTATTTGGGGCGCCTGGGTGGCTCAGTTGTTAAGCGTCTGCCTTTGGCTCGGGTCATGATCCCGGGGTCCTGGGATCGAGCCCCACATCGGGCTCCCTGCTCCGCGGGAAGCCTGCTTCTCCCTCTCCCACTCCCCCTGCTTGTGTTCCCTCTCTCACTGTCTCTCTCTCTCTGTCAAATAAATAAATAAAATCTTTTAAAAAAAAAAAGATTTTATTTATTTGAGAGAGAGAATGAGAGAGAGAGAGCACATGAGAGGGGGTAGGGTCAGAGGGAGAAGCAGACTCTCCACTGAGCAGGGAGCCCGACGTGGGACTTGATCCTGGGACTCCAGGATCATGACCTGAGCCGAAGGCAGTCGCTTGACCAACTGAGCCACCCAGGTGCCCCCTAGTGATGTGATCTTAACACTGTTCCTGGGTCAGACATTGGATCTAGTATCTTCAGGGATCTGGCTACAATTCTACCATCTAGTAGGATGTGTCATCTGTTTTCAGTCTTACAGTCAAATCCTTCAGAGGAGATTCCTCACCTGGACTCCCATTTTATTTGTGTATTTACCAGCTGTCACTTCTTTCATCTTAAAATGGCAATAAACACATTGTCTTGGCCCCATAATTTCTTGTGTAGAGCATATATATAGTTAATTCACATGAATTAACTACACAGTTGTTAGTCATAATTGTTAAAATTCTAATCAGGTTAGAGCAAAAATATGATAAAAAGATTTTTCTCATGTAATTAGCTGGCTGACATCTATGTGATTTATGTTTTATAGTGATTTATGTTGTATGCTATTCAACTATGTATGGAAACATTGTAGATCAGAGGTCAGCAAACTACACCCTGTTTTAGTAAGTAAGATTCTACCAGGACACAGCCACACACATTTACAAGCAACCCTTGAACAACATGGGCTTGAACTGTATCGGTCCAATTACATACAGACTTTTTTTTCAATAAATGCTGTACAATATCGTAAATGTATTTTCTCTTATGGTTTTCTGAATAACATTTTCTTGTTTCAAGCTCACTTTATTATAAGAATACCGTATAGAATACAAATAACAGGTAAAATGTGTTCATCAATTGTCTGTTATCAATAAGACTTCCAGTCAACAGTAGACTATTAGTAGTTAAGTTTTGGGGGGGTTAGAAGCTATACACACACTCATCATCAGGGAAATGGAAATCAAAACCACAATCAGATATCACCTCACACCTGTCAGAATGGCTAAAATCAACAACACAAGAAGCAACAGATGTTGGCGAGGATGCAGAGAAAAAGGGACCCTCTTGCTCTGTTGGTGGGAATGCAAACTCATGCAGTTACTGTGAAAACCAGTATAGAGGTTCCTCAAAAAGTTAAAAGTAGAACTGCCCTAGGATCCAATAATCATGCTAGTGGGTATTTTCCCAAAAAATACAAAAACACTAATTCGAAGGGATACATGCACCCCTATGTTAATTGCATCATTATTTACAATAGCCAAGATATGGAAGCAGCCCAAGTGTCCATCAATACATGATGGATAAAGAAGATACGGTGTAAATATATAATAGAATGTTATTCAGCCATAGAAAGAATGAAATCTTGCCATTTGCAACGACATGGATGGAGCTAGGGAGTGTAATGCTAAGTGAAGTAAGTCTGTCAGAGAAAGATAAATACCATATGATTTCACTCATGTGGAATTTAAGAAACAAAACAAATGAGGAACGGGGGTGGGGGAGAAAAACCAAGAAACAGACTTAACTATAGAGAACGAACTGACGGTTACTAGAGGGGAGGGAGGGGAGAGAATGGGGGAAACAGGTGATGGGGATGAAAGAGTGTACTTGTTATGATGAAAAAAATGAATAAATAAAATAAGTAAATCATTTAAAAATAAGTTATACGCCAGCTCTTCAACTGCACGGGGAGTCACACCCCCAACCCCTGTGTTTTTCAGGGATCAAGCGTATTTATATATTGTCTATAGCTGCTTTTGCACTACTATTGACCGAGTTGCAACAGAGATTGTTTGGCCTGCAAAGCCTAAAATATTTATTATCTGCCCTTTTACAGAAGTTTGGCAACTCCTGGTTTAGATAACTAAGATTTGCTGTGTTTGCAGCTGGCACTTGCCAGCATGTAGTCTCTACTGTGGAGTGCTGATCGTCAGGAGAAAAGGGAAAAGTAACTTCCCCTTCAAGTAAACTAGCAATAGAGTCTAAAACTATTCACCAACCTTTTGAAAGTCTGATAAATCCTAGCACCAAAGATTGTAACCCAAAGCCTTGATGCCCTCCTGCCAGAACTGTCCCCTCTAAAAAGGATGAGGTGGTGGTGCATGCTCGAGAACAGCATTATAGAGGCCACTGGCCTGCAGAGAGAACGGAAAAGGGGGCCTGGATGGCCACCTCCTAAGAGCAAAAAGAAATGATCAAATACCATGGTTAGTATGAGGGGATTGTTTCATTTGGAGGATTTGATTTCCTCAGGGAGGCCTGAGCTTACGTTTCTTTTGTACTCCCCTCCAGAGCCTGTACAAGAAATAATGACTAGCTTTTTTTCTCCCAGGGAGGCAAGTACATGCAGGCAGTGATTCAATATGGGAAGATCGTATCCTGGTTAGAGATGGAATATGGCTTATCAGAAAAGGAGTCTAAAGCTTCTGAGTCGTTTTTGCTTGCCGCCTTCCTGAACCTGGCCATGTGCTACCTGAAGCTTAGAGAATACACCAAAGCTGTGGAATGCTGTGATAAGGTAAAGAGTGTGTGCGTGTGGACTGGACTTTAGATGTTCCAGGTCTTTTTCTCCATCTTCATACTTGGTCATCTTTTACTTCTTCTTAGCCAAGGGGTGGAGGGCTTTTCATTTTGCTTTGTTATATTCATTTGTTTACTTGGGATTATTTGTTTCTCATTATGAATTGGGAAATTCAGAAAGATTGTGATTACAGTGAGATTTTTTTTTTTAAGATTTCTTTCTTTTAGAGGGAGAGAGTGCACACGCACACAAGAGAGTGGGGGAGGGGAGGGGCAGAGGGAGAATCTCCAGCAGAGTCGCCACTGAGCGGGGAGCCTGACACGGGGCTCGATCCCACAACCCTGAGATCATGACCTGAGCCAAAATCAACAATCAGATGCTTCACTGACTGAGCCACCCAGGCATCCCCCAGTGAGGGTTTTCTGATGCATAGACTATAAATACGTTATGAATAAGTTTTGTTAAATTGGGGCGCCTGGGTGGCTCAGTGAGTTAAGAGTCCAACTCCTGATCTCAGCTCAGGTCTTGATCTCAGGGTCATGAGTTCAAGCCCCGCGTTGGGCTCCACACTGGGTGTGAAGCCTACTTTAAAAAAAAAAAAAAAAAAAAGTTAAAATTCTTACCATCCATGACCTTCCTTAAATCTATGGTACTATGGTATTTGGTATCGAATTGGACATAATAACTCCTCAGGTTCAATGTAGTAAGAACAGACTTAAGCCTTTCAGGACTTAAGTATGATAGACTTGCAACTGCTTACATAGAGGATATATACAGGCCATTTCTGTATACTTTTGGGATTGTTTCCACCGGCTAAATTTCTAGGTATGGAAATACAGAGTCAAAAAATAGGATTATTGAATATTATCCATGTTTTTTTCTCATTATTATTGGCAACAAAAAATTCTTTTCATTTTTATTTCTTGGTTACTAATGAAATCATACATCCTTTCATTATTAGCCATTTGTATTTCTTCTGTGAATTGCCTGTTCACATCCTTCAACTAGATTATTTATCTGATTTATATTAATTGAGGCAGTCTGTACATAATTACTGTTAACCCTTTGACAGTAGGAACCTTGTTCTCCTCACTTGTAAGGAAAGTTTTAATATTTACGAATCTGAAAAATAATTCTGTTCAGTACTTGCAAAACCTACTCTAACTAGGTGTGCTTTTTAAAAAACTAATTAAAAATAACCCTGTTATATTTTGATGGGGGAGGTTGCATGTAAGTATACTTGGCCTAGAATCTTTTGTGTTTTGATATGAGGTAAAAATTTAATTCTTATTTTCCATGTTCATAGCCAGTCTCGGCCCCCATTTATTGCAGAGTTAATCCTTTCCCTACTGATTTACTTTCCCACCTTTTTCCTGTTAAATCTTTTTATATACATGCACATGAATCTGTTTCTGAATGCTTTGTTCCACTGAACTGTTTGCCCACAGACTAGCAATCAAACTCTTAACTTCAGTGGTTTCATAGTGTTTTTTTTTTCTGTGGTAGGTCAAGTCCCCTTTCATTTTTTTTCCCACAATTTTCTCAGCCATTCTGGCCATTTACTTCTCCATTGAATTTTTAAAATGAACTTCTCAAAAGGCCCCTCCTAAGACCCCTTGGGATCTTTATAGAAATTGCATTAAATACTGAAGTTCACTTGGGTATAGTTAGTTGTATTTTGATCAATAGTATTTAATTACCTTGAGCCTCATCTTTTCAATACACTTTCTGCAGTCACCTTGGCCAGAAAGCTTTGGTAAGTTATTTAAATACTGAATTTCTTTGAAATGTCCACGAGTTGTATTCATGCTTTCTAAAATGTAGACCATCTGTCCCTAGGCCCTTGGACTAGACAGTGCCAATGAGAAGGGCTTGTACAGGAGGGGGGAAGCCCAGCTGCTCATGAACGAGTTTGAGTCGGCCAAGGGCGACTTTGAGAAAGTGCTGGAAGTTAATCCCCAGAATAAGGCTGCACGACTGCAGATCTCCATGTGCCAGAAAAAGGCTAAGGAGCACAACGAGCGGGATCGCAGGATATACGCCAACATGTTCAAGAAGTTTGCAGAGCAGGATGCAAAGGTATGTACAGAACCACCTTGCCTTTAGGTACATCAAAAACTGACCTTGCCCCTTTGATTTTTGTGTCAAGAAGGTTAAGCATAGGGCACAGGGCAGGTAGACAACCCGAGAGGAATAAGAATGGGCAGAATGATTTCTGATCCAATCTCAGGCTGGTTTGGATCCAGAACTAGAATAGGCTGTTCTACTCACCAGATGTACAGAGTTGTGAGGCACTGACATGTCCATGGAAGAGAGGAGAAAAATAAGTTCCCTAGAGACATACTAAAGTTGGCTGGTTTTTAAAAATCAAACACATCAAGTATTTTTTCAGATAATACTTCTTTGTTGAGACCTGCCATGTTCCTGGGAAATGGGAGGCGATGGGAATGCCCCCGCACCATGCCCTTTACTTCGTCAGCCTCTCCCTTCCAGCAAAGTTGTCTTCTGGTCCTGAGTTCATCCTCCACTCCCCAGCCCTCTTGTCTCGGCCCTCCCTGTGGCAAGCTAGTCCTGCTCACCGACAAAAAGTGAAGGCTACCCACTCTTCACTGTTGGCAGCACTGCCCTGACTTACCCAGCCAGGCCGGCCCAGGGAAGTCCTCGTAATGCCCTCCTGCCTAAGATCCAGCCGACAGTTGGGAGGAGCCAGGGATTGTGTGAATGTTTCAGTTCGTTTTTCCTCTAACCCTCTTGATTTCTTATTTCTTCCTCAGGAAGAGGCCAGTAAAGCCATGGGCAAGAAGACTTCAGAAGGGGTCACCAGTGAAAAAGAAACAGAAGGTCAAGCGATGGAAGAAAAAGCTGGAGGCCACGTATGACCCCACACAAAGGAGGGAAGAGCCCTGATGAACTCGGCCCCTCCTTCACGGGCTTTCACCCAACTCAGGACTAACCAGTGTTTAATGTCAAGTTTGCTAGAGTCTGTGTGAGTCTGGAAGCAAATGGCAAAACCAGTTGCTTCCCAGAAAACAGCCACCCTGCTGCTGCCCAGCGCTCTCCTTGAGGGGGTGGCATGGGACCACTCCAGGTGGGACAAAACGGAAATGACTGTTGGCATGGCAAGACTGAGCCAACAGCTAAGTCCAGCTCATTTCAGTTTCTGTCAACTTTCAGTATCTAATTCAGGGTCCCTTGAGATAATCCTGATAATTTGGGGCTGTCTGTTAGGTTTTACATCCGATTGAACTTCAGTAGTACCGCAGAAACCTAAAAATAAATGCTTAATGACTTCCTCCTTTCCTACAGTTGGGTGGGGGAGAGGAGGAGGAGGTTTTGTGTTTTAAATGACTGAAGTGCTAGCATTTTTACCCAACAGAACCCATGGGGAGAGGGGTCTCGAACCCCCTCAGGCCCTCAGCAGCCCAGACGCGAAAGCCAGAACCTCAGAGGTCACTTGCTTGCTGACTTAGCCAAACTGCCCCCTCCCTAAGCCAGCCTGCTTGGGAGAACGGGTCTCTCCTGCACCCAGCCTGGCCCTGGAGGAGGGAGTCTGTCCTTCCCAGAACATTCTTCAACAATGATAACGAGCACAGGGAGTTCCTAGATTAGCCTTCCCCTGCTTTCCATGAAGTTCTGAGATGCTGAAATGTGAAAAGAGTGATCAGAATTGTGCTTTTCCCCCTCCTCTGTCCCTTGTAGGAAGTAATGTTGAGTACAGTACTGCTTACTAGTATTCCTTCTGTTCCGTTTCTTATTTCCATCCTAACCCTTGCTATTAAGAATTTAAGACTGGTTCTTATAATATCTCTGACCTGGAGTAGATTCATTTACATATCCATTTAGGATTCACACAGTGGTTTTTTTTTTTTTTGGTCTTTTAAAAATTAATGGCTCATAAACATGTATACTGGTTTATGAAACTTTATTTACACTCCTCTATCATGCAAAAAAAAATTTGACTTTTTACTACTAAGTAGCTTGATTTTTAAAAACAGTATCTGTAGAGTTGAAAAAATAAGGTGTTGTTCTTGTGCATGAAGGGTTTTCCTCCCAGGTTTGGCACGCAGTAGTTTTCTTCTCCTGCCGATGGCTTCTTCGTTCTGGTGTGAGTTGTGAAAAAGAATTGAAAACCGCTTCCTGTGCAGGCGCATCTCGCCAAAAGCTCCAGTCCCGGGGCACTGAATCAGGGCAAGTCTTAAAATACGTACACGTAGTGGAATCTTGGTCCTTACGGGTAAGTGAGACTGAGCGTGGCTTTCTCTCCCCGCGGCGTGAGAAGCACTTGTGGGCACGTGTTTGCCACCGAAGGAAACAGTAGCTCCAACCTGGAACATCTCACTTTGTAAAATCCTAAAGAACACTGGCAATTACTAGTTTTTTACTTTTACGGTGGTTTTAGCAAAACATTTTCATTGTTAGGTTAGGACCCACATCAAAACCTAAAAATAAAATCCTTTCCATTTATACCAGTTTTCTTCTCCGTGAAACTAATGGAATTAACTTGTTTCTCCTTTGACAACTAGAATCCTTTTAATTTCTCATTTTTGTCTTTTTTCATGAGATTTCTTTAAAAAGCCCCAATCTCACCTGGGAAACATGAAAAGCAGAAGTTGATTTTGCTTTGTTTGCTTGACTCTTTAGTATTTGTAGCTCTGTTGACTAGAGCATGACTCCAATGAGGCCAATACTGAGATTTGATCCTAAAAAGGCCAGATAGCTTTTTGCAGGTAACAAAAAAAAAAACCAATTCCAAAACTTAGATTATCCCAGCCAGTTGTCTCCCAGGTGTGTGTTATGGGTTACCCTTGGGGCGGGGGGAGAGAGCACACAAGAGTGCGTGGAGGGGAGGGCTGGGGTGTGCGGGTGGTTCGGTTCTGAGCAAACCATGGTGAGGTGCCCATCACCACTTGAGAAGAAACTTCATATATTCTTGTATCAAATTCAGTAATCTTAATTGTCTAGCTACAAATACTAATACTAGCAGATGTCTTTGAACCACCTTTCAGACTGCATTTGGAGTGCTGAGGCAGCATATGATGAATTAAAAACTTGGTTTAAAAAAAAGAAAAAGTCATTCAGATGCACTTTTTTGTGTTCCTTAAATAAATTAAACAACCAAACGTGATTTCCCATTATTCTTGGGTTTTGCTTAAATAGTCCTCAGGAAAAAGTTGTTTTGGTTGAAAAACTAGGGTGGGGGCCAAGCTGAAGAAATGCGATCTCAGAAAATTGGCTGGAGACAGTATTGTCCTCCTCACTCTGAGGCACAGCTTGAAATCAGCATTGGGGTAAAGGAATGATGCATCTTTGTTCAGATGAACCAAATCATCAGAAAAACGAGGAATTTGTTTTCTCATCAGCCAGTGGGTATTCCACCATTTTCACTGTAAGGTAGGTTTCAGTTTGGGAAATGAAGAGATTTAATTGTGCCCTCTGGTAAGTACGTAAGACATAAGCACGTGGCAGGTGACATCCTGGGTTCGGCATGCATTTCCTCGTTCTTACGTAGCACATTTCATCAGATTCTCATGGTTACACACCCTGAAGGCCTAAGGACAGGCCACATATACTGGAAAAGAAAGGTGACACGGATCGGGGCTGGTGACAAGCCTCTAGTAGGACTTCCTGCTGGCATGTGCACACAGGCCAATGCGGGCTCCGGACACTTTGACCTTTTATTCCCTCTAAATGTCT
The DNA here is from genome assembly GCF_054177405.1 of Leptonychotes weddellii. Lineage (NCBI taxonomy): Eukaryota > Metazoa > Chordata > Mammalia > Carnivora > Phocidae > Leptonychotes > Leptonychotes weddellii. The sequence goes on along the minus strand of NC_138376.1, from coordinate 26,169,515 downwards.
TGCTTCATCTCCAGGTTTGGATTCTACTCCTAGCCCTTTGCGGCTAAGTTATCTGGTAACAAAATAATGCCCTTTATTTGCATGTTTTTTTCTAGGCAAATAACGATCATACTAGGGATATTAAGGGTAGCCGGAGAAAGTTTCCCAGCTGTAAACTTGTGACCTGGGTATTTCAGGGCAGCCTGCGTCCACTCCAGAGCATGAAGAGAATCAGTGAAGAGCTCCGTCCATACTTACTCAGCCTTTCTGCATAGTGCCGTGGGATATATTCTCTGAAACTGGCAACCCTGGGATACTCACCAACATTCAGGACAAAATACATTGAATTTGAGCTGTTTAGTCAAAACCCCAGAACTCCGAATCCCCCGACCTAGCTGTATATTATTTCCATCAACTGGCTGCTTACGTATTTGAATAGCAATGACTGACAAAAGTGTACGTAAAAGGACATTCTCTCATGGCTTGAGAAAGTTTTCAGGGACCCTTACTCAGTGCTTCCTTTTGTATTTTTCTCCTACATGGCTGACATTTGGAGGGGAGGTAGGGACAGGATACCAAGAAGGCTCAATAATTTCATCACTGCTATTTGTGTGATTTATCTCAATCTCAATCTATAATTGCACATCATGTACATGTGTGACCTTGGTAATACACTGACAAAAAGGGACATCGTGGAAGGTAACTCCCAGGAGGATCTTTGTCAGCATCCTGTTGGGGCTAGCCGCTACCTATAGATGGGACAACCAGAGCATAGTCCCCATTGCAGGAATTCCTGGAAGAACCAAATGGGGGAGGACCCAGAATGGTGAAGTGGCCACCCACAGTCATCCAGGTCAACAGATGCCCTCACCCCATTCTAAAGTAGGTCTTTTTCTAGTCTGCAGCATGATCTCTTGACCACCAGAATGGGCTGTCGGTTGTTCTTTAAAATCCCACACATTTGGTAAACCCAAAATGGCAGCAGAGCCATAGGCCTCGTAATTCTACTTTGGAGTAAAAATACGGGAAATGCGCTAGTATGTAAAGGATAGGCATGTTTTGATTTTTAAAGAATGCTCTGGTGAAGCTGGTCAAAGGGTATACAAGAACTTTCTGTACTATCTTTGCAGCTCTTCTATAAATCTAAAATTATTCAAGATTAAAAAAAAAATTAAGTGTATGGGTAAAAGGCCCTTTACCCAGCTCCAGAAATTCTGCTGGTAATTTATTCTAAGGAAGTAATTTAAGATGTATGCAAAGATTTAGTCATAAGATGTTAATAGGAAGCAAATGTACATAAAAGGGGATTGGATAAATATAATGAAGCATTACAATCCGTGGCGTATTCTACAGTTACTAAAATGGTATTTTACAGGTATTTTCAATGATCTGGTATAGGAGCTCTGACAATACTGACTTCATCTTTGGGCCTCCCTCTTGTTTATGTTTGCTCAGAAACCTCTCTTGGGGCTGTGTGTTCCAGGTCCCTTGGAAGTTAATAACATCCCTTAGAAATGCCCACCAAGGCCAGGATGGGGGGAGGCTTGTTTTGGCCGCCCATGAATCTGTTAGAGATCATCATCTTTTCCTTCCTAATACACAGGTGGTGCCACAAGATCTAATTAAGAGTTAGCCGTCAGGTCCATGTAAGCCCTCTGAGGTGTGTATGAACCCTCTGGTCTCGCTATAATGCCCTTCAGCATGTCCCCTCACTCTGTAAAATCTGTGAACTAAGGTCTGGACCTTGCAAGAGAATAACTATGTAGATGCCGTGGAACATCCTCCGTCTGATGCCCCACTGTCGTAAGTTACCTGGAATAAAACTCTGTAAACCATTAAAAAAAAAAAAATGCTCTGGGTTGAGAGAAGGAATTTCGGTGTTCGGGTTCTTCTTTTTCAGATTCTCTTCTCGAGGTATTAGAACCTCACAACCCACCACCTTGGAGTCCGGTTGGAGCAAGAAAAGGCAAAAGGTTTTCCTTTCCACTCTGCTCATTATGAGCAGACACTTAAATATTCATGCTTGGTGGGACCACACCTTTTTAACATAATCAAGGCCAAATAGTAAAATCTTCAATGATGGCCAGGCATGGACAAGGGTAGGGGAGGTATCAGCTGCTAAGAATAGTGCATAGGAAGAGCTGTCCTGCAGCCACAAGCTAATACTGGTGCTGACTACTAGTCACCTAGTGCTTTGCTCTGCCAGGAACTTAAACCCCCTCCCCCCACGGATCTTCCAAATATAAAAAGAATATGCTGCACTGTTTCCACCTTCCAATTCTCTTACAAGATCATGTGGTCCCTACCCAAAACTATGCAAAGAAGGAATGCATTTCAAACTGGGCTTCATTGACGCATTACAAATACACTGTCTAAGCCTTTCTTTAGGTAGTAAATATTTCTGGCCTGGGTCTGCTTTGGATCATGTGTTTTTATAAGATAACTCCTTGCTGTACACATTGTGACTTGGCTTTAAAATGATCTCTTCAAAAATATCTGACCAAGGAGGTAAGGTGGGAAGAACAAGGAGCCAATGATTGGTATTTGGGGATGCCATGTCCAATTCTAGTTGCTCTACTAACTTACCTGATGTCTGCTCACAGCTACCTTTTCACACTGAGAATTGCTGATCCCGTCAGTCTAAAAATTTTAGCCTACATGTATACTCTCACCCTCTACAGACACCAAGTCTTCCTAAAAGTGACATCGGCCTGGACACACAATATTCATGTGACCACCACTGAAGGATCCAGGAACTCACTTATTCCTTGACTCCTCACCATCTCAGCACCTAGTACACCATCACCAATCTAGTACACAGTAGATGCTCAATAAATTGGTTTCCTGTCTTTTCTCATAAAGCAGCCCCACGCCTCGATCTCAGTGGCCCTTCATTCCTGTTACTTGTCTTGATAATGTGGAGGCCAGAACCACATGGTTTCCTAGCAATTCCTACAACCTGATTTTGGTGTAGAATTCCTTGAGGTGGTGAACCAGCAGGAACTTGAGTAGAGCC
>NC_138376.1:26160337-26166420 GCF_054177405.1 Leptonychotes weddellii | reverse complement strand
ATTTTGTAACTCTGGGGTCTGTTGAAGACCAAAGGCAACTAAGGAAGGCATGGATGGTAAATTGTAGTCAATTTCACTCGATTTCAAGTCTTAGCGCCATAGCAGTTTACCCATCCACCACTGCCAGCCAAGCAGGTAGCTCTGCAGGTTTTTCTGGAGCAGCTTCCACAGCAAAAAGCACTCTGTCCCTGAATATTGGGGCTCACGCTCTGCTGATTGCTGCTTGTGATCACTGAGGTGCAAAGAGGTGGGCAGCATCGTTTCACCTACCCCCATTTTTGGAAGCTCTTCCCACTCCGGCTAAAGTGACTTCCAGGGAGATTTAAAGGGTCAGCAACCTTTTTGCCCACCCTCTTCATTTTTCACCTTTTCCCTTTTGAGAAGCAGTCATTAAAGACTAGAACGTTCAGAAACAAGTGTGCATATTGGGGGCAATTAGCAAGTGACAGCACATGCCTAGGGAAAGGCTCAGAAAAGACCTTAAAAAGACATTACATTTGCCGCTCAGTTTGATCCTCAGCACAGAGACAGCCTACAACAATTAAAAATAAAATCAATAACAAGCAGCAAACACTGGGGAAGGGGGAAAAACTGATTTCCAGAGTTAATACCACATTATTAGATTCAAATGCTAGTGTTCAATAAAAAAACCACAAGGCATACAAAGAAACAGGAACGTCTGGTCCATTCAAAGGAAAAAAAAAATAACAGAATCTGTCCTGAAAAAGGATGGAAGCTATATTACACAAAGACTTTAAAACAGTTTTCAAGATGCTCAAAAAATTAAAGGAAGATGTGGAGAAAGTCAAGAAAACTATGTGAACAAAAATGGAAATATCAATAAAGAAACATAAAAAAACAATTTTGGCATAAAGAAGCACAATTAATTGACAAGAAAAATTCACTAGACAGATTCAAAGGCAGAGTTGAGCAGGCAAAAGAAAGAATTCATAAACTTTAAGATAGGACAATGGAAATGATCAAGGCTGAGGGACAGAGAGAAAAAGGATTGAAGAAAAGCAGACGGAGTGTAATCGACCTGTGGGACACCATCAGGCAGACCAATATACATATCACTGGAGTCCTAGAAGGAGAAGAGAGAGAAAGGGGGACAAAGAATTGTAGAAGAAATCATGACTTCCTAAATTTAGAAGAAAACTTCCTAAATCTAGTGCAACACACGAACATAAAATCCATGAATTTCAACCAATTCTAAGTTAGATGAACTCAAAGGGACCCACAGCTAGACACATTACAATCATTCTTTCAAAAGCAAAAGACAAAGAGCGAATCTTGAAAACAGCAAGAGAAGCAAATCATCACATACAAGGGAGACTCAATAAGATTATCTGCAGATTTCTCATCAGAAAATTTGGCCAATATATTCAAAGTAGACAAAGAAGAAAAAAGTCAATGAAGGGTCCTGTCCCCGTAAAACTGTCTTTCAAAAATGAAGGAGAAATTGAGATATTCACAGATAAACAGAAGCTGGGGGAGCTGGTGATCACTGAGACCTGCCCTGAAAGATAGGCTCAAGAGAATCCCAGCAAGGAAATGAAAGGACACGTGAATACAATACCATGAAGCCATGTGAAGTACAGTGCTCATTAAAAGTAAATATACTTAAAAGCTAGTATTATTATAACAATGGCTAGTGACAGTACTTTTTGTTTTCTACATGATTTAAGAGAATAATACATTTAAAGAGAAAACAATTATTAATATAAAAGTTTGTATTACCGTAACTTTGGTATGTAACTCCAAATCTTGTTTTCCACATAATTTGGGAGACTTAATACACTTAAAGGAATGATTATGTATTGGGGCACACAGTGTATAAAGATGTAATTTTAATTAATTTAAATGTAATTTGTGGCATCGACAGCCAGAAGGGTTGGGGATGGAGCTCTAATGGAGCAATTTTTGTATGTTACTGAAGTTAAGCTGCTAACATTCAAGTTAGAATATTATAACTTCAGGGCGCCTGGGTAGCTCAGTCGTTAAGCGTCTGCCTTCGGCTCAGGTCATGATCCCAGAGTCCTGGGATCGAGTCCCACATCGGGCTCCCTGCTCAGCAGGAAGCCTGCTTCTCTCTCTCCCACTCCCCCTGCTTGTGTTCCTGCTCTTGCTGTCTCTCTCAAATAAATAAATCTTTAAAAAAAAAAAAAAGAATATTATAACTTCATGTTAGATGTAACCCCGCAGTAACCAAAAAGAAAATAGCTATGGAATATACAAAAGAGGAAGTCAGAAATTTGAACATTTCACTACAAAAAGAAAAAAATCGGGGGCCTGGATGGCTTAGTCAGTTGGGTGTCCGACTCTGTTTCAGCTCAGGTCATGATCTCAGGGTCGTGGGATCAAGCCCCCTGTGGGGCTCCGCGCTCAGCCCAGAGTCTGCTTGAGATTCTTTTCCCCCTCCTTCTCCCCCTCTGCTCCTCCCCCTGCTCTCTCTCTCTCAAATAAATACAATCTCTTCAAACAGAAAAAAATCAAACACAAAAGAAAACAGGAATTCAAGAAATAAAAGACAGAAAAGCTATAAGGCATATAGAAAACAAATAGCACAATGATGAGTAAGTCCATCCTTATCAGGAATCACTTTAAATGGAAATGAATTAAACTCCTCAATCAAAAGACAGAGATTGGCAGAATGGATGAAACACATGATGCAATTATATGCTGCCAATAAGAAATTCGCTTGAAATCCAGAGACAAAAACAGGTTGAAAATGAAAGGATGGAAAACTATATTCCATGCAAATAATAACCAAAAAAGAGCAAGAGGGCTATACTAATACTAGAAAAAAATAGACTTAAAATAAAAAAAAGATTATAAGAGACAAAGAAGGACATTATATAGAAGTTTCACTATATCGAGAAAATCTAACAACTAGGGGCGCCTGGGTGGCTCAGTGGGTTAAGCATCCAACTCTCAATTTTGGCTCAGGTCATGATCTCAGGACTGTGAGATCGAGCCCCACACTGGGCTCCATGCTCAGCAGGTAGCCTGCTTGAAGATTCTCCCTCTCCCTTTGCACCTCTCCCCACTCTGTCTCCCTCTAAAATAAATAAATAAATCTTTAAAAAAAAAGATACAACAACTATAAAAGTTTTGTACCTAATGAGAGACCATCAAAATATGTGAAGCAAAAACAGAATTGGAGAGAAATACTGTTCTACAATAACAGTTAAAGACTTCAATACCCCACTCACAAGAATGGATAGAACAACCAGACAAAAAAAGTAAGGAAATAAAGGACTTAACACAATAAACCATCTAGATCTAACACATACATACAGAATCCACCCAACAACAGGATATGAATTCCTCTCAAGTGCACATGGAACATTCTCCAGGATAGACTACATATTAGGCCACAAATTAAGTCTCAATAAATGTCATAGAAAGTACTTTCTCTAACCAAAATGTGGTAAATTTAGAAATCATAACAAGGGGCACCTGGGTGGCTCAGTCGGTTACACGTCTGCCTTCGGCTCAGGTCCTGGGATCAAGCCCCACATCGGGCTCCCTGCTCAGCGGGGAGCCTGCTTCTCCCTCTCCCTCTGCCCTTCCCCTGCTCGTGCACATGCTTGTGAGTCCTCTCTCTCTCGAATAAATAAATAAAGCCTTAAAAAAAAAAAAGAAATAACAAAGAAAACTGGGAAATTCACAAAACTGTGGAAAAAACACACTTTTAAACAACCAAGAAATCACAAGGGAAATGAGAAATACTTAGAGATGAATGAAAATGAAAACACAACATACCAAAACTTTTGGGACACAATGAAAGTGGTACTCAAAAAATTTATAGCTATAAACACATACCAAAAAACAAGAAACTAAAACCAAAGCTAGCAGAAGTAGGGAAATAATAAAGATGAGAGCAGGGATAAATGAAATAGACAATAGAAAAACAATACCAAAAAAATCAATGAAACCAAAACTTATTTATTTTTAAATATAAACAAAGTTGACAGACATTCAGCAAGATAAGACTTTAAAAAGGAGAGAAGACTCAAACTACAAATATCAGAAGTGAACACAAGGACATTACTACCAATTCTACAGAAATACAAAGGATGATAAGAGATTACTATGAAAATTATAGGCCAACAAATTGGACAACCTAGAAGAAATGAGTAACTTCCTAGAAATATACAATCTGCCAAAAGTGAATCAAGAAGAAATAGAAAATCAGTACAGATCAATTACTAGTAAGGAAATTTCTCAGTAATCAAAAATCTCCCGATTAAAGAAAAGACCAGGACCAGGTGGCTTCACTGGTGAATTCTACCAAACATTTAAGAAAAATTAACACCAATCCTTCTCAAACTCTTCCAAAAAAAAAAAAATAAAGAGGAAGGAACACTCTCAAATTCATTTTACAAAGCCAGCATTATTGTGATACCAAAGCCAGACAAGGCCAGTGCAAGAAAAGAAAACTACAGGAGCGCCTGGGTGGCTCAGTCGTTAAGCGTCTCCCTTTGGCTCAGGTCATGATCGCAGGGTCCTGGGATCGAGCCCGCATCAGGCTCCCTGCGCCATGGGAAGCCTTCTTCTCTCTCTCCCACTCCCCCTGCTTGTGTTCCCTCTCTCGCTGTGTCTCTCTCTATCAAATAAATAAAGTCTTTAAAAAAAAAAAAGAAAAGAAAACTATAGGCCAATATTCCTGATGAACATAGACATAAAAATATTCAAAACAATATTAGCAAATCAAATTAAGCAGCACATTAGAAGGTCACTCCCCATAATCAACTGGAATTTATCCCAGGATGCAAGAATGGTTCAACATACACAAATCAATCAATGTGATACATCACATTAATAGAATGATAGACACAGAAAAAGCATTTGACAAAATTCAACATCCATTCATGATAAACTCTACAACTTAGGTATAGGAGGAAAGTACCTCAAAAAGTCATATATGACAAACCCACAGCTAACATACTTAATAGTGAAAGGTTGACTGCTTTTTCTTTAAGATCAAGAATAAGACAGAGTTCAATAATACATTATATGTTAAAAAAAAAAAAAAGATAGCAGGAGGGGAAGAATGAAGGGGGGAGGAATCAGAGCGGGAGACGAACCATGAGAGATGATGGACTCTGAAAAACAAACTGAGGGTTCTAGAGGGGAGGGGGGTGGGGGGATGGGTTAGCCTGGTGATGGGTATTAAAGAGGGCACGTTCTGCATGGAGCACTGGGTGTTATACGCAAACAACGAATCATGGAACACTACATCAAAAACTAAAGATGTAATGTGTGGTGATTAACATAACATAATAATAAAAAAAATAAAAATAAAAAAATAATTTTTTACTATGGGGAAAAAAAAGAATAAGACAGAGTTCTCACTCTCACCACTCCTATTCAACATAGTACTGGAAGTCCTGGCCAGGGCAATCAGGCAAGAAAAAGGAAAAAAGCGAGCACCTGGGTGGCTCAGTCAGTTAAGCGTCTGCTTAACTGCTTAACAGGGTCCTGGGATCAAGGCCCACGACAGGCTCCCTGCTCAGCATGGAGTCTGCTTGTCCCTCTCCTTCTGCCTCCCCACCAGCTCATGTGCTCTCTCTCTCTCTCAAATAAGTAAATACAATTTTTTAAAAAAGAAAAAGGAAAAAGAAGGCATTAGAATTGGAAAGGAAAAAGTAAAATTGTCTCTGTTTGCAGATGGCATGATTTTAGATATAAAAAACCTTCGAGACTCCACCAAAAACTGTTAGATCTAATCAACTAATTCAGTAAAGTTGCAGGACACAAGATTAACATTAAAAAAATCAATAGTGTTTCTATACACTAACAACAAATTATCTTAATAAGAAAAAATGAACCCAGGTATCCATCGACAGCTTAATGGATAAAGATGTAGTGTGTGTGTGTGTGTGTGTATACATATAATGGAATATTAGCCAACAAAAAGAATGAAATCTTGCCATTTGCAACGATTTGGAACTAGAGGGTATTATGCTAAGAGAATTAAGTCAGTCAGAGAAAGACAAGTCCTATATGATTTCACTCATGTGAAATTTAAGAAACAAACAAGATGAACATAGGGGAAGGGAAGGAAAAATAAAATA
>NC_138376.1:26112148-26160237 GCF_054177405.1 Leptonychotes weddellii | reverse complement strand
AAATTGAAGAAGACACAAATAAATGGAAAGGTATCCTGGGTTCATGGATTGGAAGGATTAACATCATTAAAATGTCCACACTACCTAAGCCATCTAGAATCAACGCAATCCCTATCAAGATTCCAATGGCATTTATTTACAGAAGTAAAAATAAGAATCCTAAAATTTGTATGGAACCACAAGAGACCCTGAATATGCAAAGCAATCTTGAGAAAAAACAAAGCTGCAGGTATCACATCCCAGATTTCAAACTATACTACAATGTAGTTATAGTAACCAAAACAGTATGGTACTGACAGAAAAACAGACACAAACATCAATGGAACAGAATAGAGAAAGAACCCACACTTATATGGGCAATTAATCTATGACAAAGGAGGCAAGAACATACAATGGGGAAAAGAGTCTTTTTGATAAATGGTGATGAAACTGGACAGTTACATGCAAAAGAATGAAATTAGACCACTTTCTTATATTATATACAAAAATAAACTCAAAATGGATTAATGTAAAACCTGAAACCATAAAACTAAAAAAAAAAACAAAACAAAAAACATAGGCAGTAAACTCTTTTTTAAAAGATTTATTTAATTTATTTGAGAGAGAGAGAGAACAAGTGGTGGAGGGGACAGAGGGAGAGGGAAAGAAGCAGACACCCCACTGAGTAGGGAGCCTGACGAGGGGCATGATCTCAAGACCCTGAGATCATGACCTGAGCTGAAACCAAGAGTCAGCCGTTTAACCGACTGAGCTACCCAGGTGCCGTAGCAGTAAGCTCTTTGACATTAGTCTTAGCAGTATAATTTTGGATCTGCCTTTTCCAGCAAGGGCAACAAAAGCAAAAATAAACAATTGGGATTACATCAAACTGAAAAGCTTTTGCACAGTGAAGGAAACCATCAACAAAACAAAAGCTACCTACTGAATGTGAGAATTTGAAAATATCATATCTGATAAGGTGTTAATATCCAAAATATATAAATAACTCATATAATGCAACAAAAAAAATCAATCCAATTAAAAATCAATCCAATTTAAAAATGGGGGGGCACCTGGGTGGCTCAGTCGGTTAAGCATCTGCCTTTGGCTCAAGTCATGATCCCAGGGTCCTGGGATGGAGCCCTGTGTCGGGCTCCCTGCTGTTGTGCACTCTCGCTCTCTCTCTAGCTCTCTCTCAAATAAATAAATAAAATCCTTTTTTAAAAATTTAAAAAATTTTTAAAAATGGGCTAAGGGCCTAAATAGACATTTTTCCAAAAAGACATACAGATGGCCAAGAGACACATGAAAAGATGCTCAATTACTAACCATTAGGGAGATGCAAATCATAATCACAATGAGCACTCACCTCACACCAGTCAGAATGGCTAGTATCAAAAAGACAAGAAATAATAAGTACTGGCGAGGATGTGGAGAAAAGGGAACCCTCATGCACTGTTAGGGGGAATGTAAATTGGTGTAGCCACTAGGGAAAACGTATGGTGTTTCCTCAAAAAATTAAAAACAGAAATACCATATAATCCAGTAATTCTACTTCTGGGTATTTACTCAAAGAAAACAAAAACACCAATCCAAAGAGACGTATGCACCCCTATGTGTACTGTAGTATTATTTACAATAGCTGAGATATGGAAGAAGCCTAGTGTCCACTGAGAAATGAATGAATAAAGAAGTGGTATATATATATATATATATATATATATATATATATATATATATATACACAATGGAATATTACTCAGCTATAAAAAATGAAAGCTTGCCATTTGTGACAACCTGGATGGACCCAAAAGGTATTATACTAAGTGAAGTAAGTCAGAGAAAGACAAATACCATATGATTTCACTTATATAGAGAATAAAAAAAAAAACTAACAAAAAAACAGAAACAGACTCATAAATTCAGAGAGCTGATGGTTGCTGGAGGGGTGGGGTGTGGGAGGAATGGGAAAAATAGATGAAGAAATTAAGAGGTACCAACTCCCAGTTATGAAATAAATAAGTCACACGGACGGAAAGCATAGTGAATATAGTCAGTGATATTGCAATAACTTTGTATGGTGACAGGCAGTAACCACATTATGATGTGAGCATTTTGTAATGTATAGAATGTCAAATAATTACGTTGTACACCTGAAACTAATATACTGTATGTCAACTACATTTCAATTAAAATTAAAAAAATTTTTTAAATATTATTGTCTCTCAAAAAGAATTAATCTTATTAAAACGTCTGTACTACCCAAGTTGTTTATAGATTCAATGCAATCCCTATCAAGATTCCAACAGCAGGGGCGCCTGGGTGGCTCAGATGGTTAAGCATCTGCCTTCAGCTCAGGTCATGATCCCGGGGTCCTGGGATCGAGCCCCACATCGGGCTCCTGGCTCGGCAGGGAGCCTGCTTCTCCCTCTCCCTCTGCCTCTCTCCCTGCTCATGCTCTCTCTCTATCTCTCTCAAATGAAAAAATAAAAAATCTAAAAAAAAAAAAAAGATTCCAACAGCATTTTTTTTATGGATGTATAAATAACAATCCTAAAATTTATATGGAACCACAAAAGACTCCCAATAGCCAAAACAATCCTGATGAAGAACAAAGCTGGAGCATCACACTTCTGGATTTCAAGTTATAGTAATCAAATAGGGTGGTACTGGCATGAAATACACACATATACCAATGGGACAGAATCGAGAGCCCAGAAATAAATCCATGCATTATATGGTCAACTAATATTTGACAAGGGAGCCAAGAACACTCAGTGGAGAAGACACAGTCTCTTCAATAAAATTGCATATTCCCAAGGAAAAGAGTGAAATTAGACCCCTGTCTCACAGCACTCACAAAAATTAACTTGAATTAAAGACTTAAATGTAAGATCAGAAACCATAAATCTCTTGTAAGAAAACACAGGAGAGAAGCTCCTTGACATGGATCTTGGCAATGATTTTTTGGATATGACACTTAAAGCACAAGCAACAAATGAAAAATCAAAAAGTGGGACTATATCAAACTAAAAAGCTTCTGCACAGCAAAAGAAATTATCAACAAAATGAAACTACAACCTACGGAATGAGAAAAAATATTTGCAAATTATATATCTAATAAAGGGTTAATATCCAAAACATAAAAGAACTCATATAACTCAATAGCAAAACAACAAAAACCCACCAAAACCCACAAACCCCAAACAAAAAAATAATCCAATTAAAAATTAGCAAAGGACCTGAATAGACACTTTTTCAAAGACGATATACAAATAGCCAACAAGTACCAAGAAAAGGTGCTCAGCATTCCTAATCATCAAGGAAATGCAAGTCAAAACTATAATGAGATAGTTAGAATGGCTGTCATCAAAAAGATAAGAGAGAGCAAACACTGGCAAGGATTTGGAGAAAAGGGAACCCTTCTGCACTGTTGATGGGATTATAAATTGGTGTGGCCAGTATGGAGAAAAATATGGAGGTTGCCGAGAAACATTTAAAATAGAACTACTATATGATCCAGCAATATCACTTCTAGAAATATATCTTAAGGAAATGATAACACTACATCAAAGAGATACGTGCACCCCCATGTTCATTGCAGCATTATTTACAAAGCCAAGACATGAAAACAACTTAAGTGTCCATCAATAAAAAATAGTGTATACACACACACACACACACACACAGTGGAATATTATTCAGACATTAAAAAAGAAGGAACTCCTGCCATTGTGACAACACGGATGAACCTTGAGGAAGTGAAATAAGTCCGAAAAAGACAAACACTGTATCATCTCTCGTATATGTGGAATCTTAAAAACAAAAACAAACCGAAAAACCAAATCATAGAAAAAGAGATCGGATTTGTGGTTAGCAGAGGCAGGGATGGGGGAAGTGGATGAAAGTGGTCAGAAGGTACAAACTTCCAATTAAAAGATCAATCAGTCCTAGGGATGTAATGCGCCACATGATGATTCCAGGTACCACTGCTATATGGTATATTCGGAAGTTGTTAAAAGAGTAGTTCCTAAGAGTTCTCATCACAAGGAAAAGGAATATTTTTTTTTTATCTATATGAGATAATGGGTGTTAGCGAAACTTATGGTGGCAATCACTTCACATCATGTGAAAGTCAAGTCATTAGCTGTACACCTTAAACTTACACAGTGCTGTGTTGTTAATTATATCTCAATACAAGTGGGGGGAGAAGAAAAATTAAGGAAAAAACACACTATTCACAGATTGGAAAGACTATTCACAGAACAGGAGAAAATATTTGCAAATCATAACTCTGTAAGGGATTAATATCCAGACTATATAGAGAACTCCCAAAACTTGACAACAACAACAAAAAACAAGCAACTGACTCAAAATAGGCAAAGGAGGGGCGCCTGGGTGGCTCAGACGGTTAAGGGTCTGCCTTCAGCTCAGGTCCTGATCTCCAGGTCCTGGGAGCAAGTCCCACATCGGGCTCCCTGCTCAGCGGGAGCCTGCTTCTTCCTCTGCCTCTGCCCCTTCCCCTGCTCGTTCTCTCTCTCCCTCTCTCACTCTCTCTCTCAAATGAATAAATAAAATATTTTTTTAAAATAGGTTGGGGCACCTGGGTGGCTCAGTCGTTAAGCATCTGCCTTCAGCTCAGGTCATGATCCCAGAGTCCTGGGATCAAGCCGCGTGTCAGGCTTCCTGCTTGGTGGGAAGTCTGCTTCTCCCTCTCCCTCTGCCTGCCACTCTCCCTGCCTGTGTGCTCTCTCTCTGTCAAATAAATAAATATTTTTTAAAAATAGGCAAAGGAATTGAACAGACATTTCCCTGGAGATGATACACAGACAGCCATGAAATGCATGAAAAGATGCTCAGCATCTTTATATAGGGAAATATAAATCACAACCACCAGATACCACCTTACACCCATTAGGATGGCTACAATTTAAGAAAACAACAACAATGGAAAACAGTGTTGGCGGGGATATTCCCACTGTTGGTGGGAATATAAAACAGTGCAGCCACTGTGGAAAACAGGAGGGCAGTTCCTCAAAAAATCAAAAGTAGAGCTACCATATGATCCAGGGATCCCACTTGCAGGTATATCCCCAAAAGAACTGAAAGCAGAATCTTGAAGAGATACGTGTACACCCAAGTTCACAGCAGCATTATTCAAAAGAGCGAACACATGGAAGCAACCCAAGCACCCATTGGTAAATGAACGGATAAGCAAAATGTGGTCTATACACACAATGGGATATTAGTCAACCTTAACAAAGGAAGGAAATCCTGACATATACTACTACATGGATAAAAGTTGAGGACATTATGTGAAGGGAAACAAGCCAGTCACAAAAAGACAAATACTGTATGATTTTACTTACATGAGGCATCTAGAGTAGTCAAAATCATAAAGACAGGAGTTGTAATGGTGGTTGCCAAGGGCTGGGGCGAGGGGAGATGGGGAGTTGTTGGTTAGTAGGTTTTAGAGTTTCCGATTTACAAGATAAAAAGACTTACTGGGTGGCTCAGTTGGTTCAGCGGCTGCCTTCAGCTCGGGTCATGATCTCAGGCTCCCTGCGCAGCCAGGAGCCTGCTTCTCCCTCTCCCGCTGCCGCTCCCCCTGCTTGTGCTCTCTCTCTCTCTGTCAAATAAATAAAATTTTAAAAAAATCTTTAAAAAAAAAAAGGACTTAGGGGATGGATGGTGGTGCTGGCTATACAATGTGGACGTATTTAATGTCACTGAAGTGTACACTTTAATATGATTAAGCTGGTAGATTTTATGTTATGAGTATTTTAACACAATAAAAAAAGAAAGACAAAATCCGGAGTGTTTCCCTTAGAAATATCTATAGGACCAGCCCCGTTGCCCTGGTTCCCTTGTCAGCCCAGCTGCCAGCCCCCAACATTTATGGCCTGTCTGGGTACTATTCCACGTGCGGGGACACCGAGGAGAAGAGAGGGCCCCTTGTGCTTGAGCAGCTCACAAGAGGAAATGAGGCCGGACCACTGCGGAGCATCTGCCATCCACACTGCTACCTTCAAAACCTGGGGGAAAGAGCGGGAAGCTTAATTCTGCCTCTCCAGCTTTCCTGTTCATGCAGAGCCTCGGTAGAGGCCAAGTCCAGCCAGGGCCCACCCCACAGCTGACGTCCAGACCCACTGTAGGCACATGCCCTTCTGCCGTGCTCCCCCAGGCTGACCACCGTTCCCTCTCCATGCTCCTCTCCTAGCCTCTGCGCTGCAAAAACGTGCCCTGATGTGGAATACTCCCAGTCCCACCCTGGGCCACACCAGCCTTCTTGCCCTGGGCCCCGTCTTGTGGGCAGAATCTTAATCTTCTCCTTGGCATAGTGCCTTCTCTTTAAAGGTGCTCCAAGCAGAAGTCTGGGGAGCAGGGAATAGCTATGCCCTTGGGTCTATTTTCTTTTTTTGAGAGAGAGAGAGAGAGAGCATGTGCACATGTACGCATGGAGTTGCAGGGAGGAGCCGGGCGGTGGGGGGGGGGGGGCGGGAATCTTAAGCAGGCTCCACACCCAGTGCAGAGCCCCACATGGGGCTCAATCTCATGACCCTGAGATCATGACCTGAGCCAAAATCAAGAGCCGGGCACTTAACCTACTGAGCCAACCAGGCGCCCCAAGAACTTTTTCATCTTGCACGCAAGCTCTATACCCATCAGCCAACAACTCTCCATTCCCCTCCCCCAGGCCCTGGCAACCACCATTCCACTCTCTGCTTCTATAAATTTGACTACTCTACATACCCCATACACCCAGAATCATGCAGCATTTGTCTCTTTGTGTCTGGCTTATTTCACTTAGCAAAATGTTCTCCAGCTTCTTCCATGTTGTAGCAGATGTCAGAATTTCCTTCCTTTTGAAAGCTGAATAATACTCCATTGTCTGCCTCGACCACATTTTGTTTATCTATTCATCCATCGATGGACACTTTTGTCGCTTCTACCTTTTGGCGATTGTGAATAATGCTGCTATGGACATGAGTGTGCAAATATCTCTTTGCGATTCTCTTTCAATTCTTTTGAATACAGACCCAGCAGTGGGTTCGCTGGATCATATGGTAATCCTAGTTTTAACTTTTTGAGGAATCATCATACTGTTTTTCATTGAGGCTGCACCAGTTTGCATTCCCACCAACAGTAAGGGTTCCAACCCTCGCCAAGATTTGTCATTTTCTGTGGTTTTGATTAGTAGCCATCCTAATGTGTGTGAGGTGACGTCTCATTGTGGTTTTGAGATTGCCGTTCCCAGATGATGAGGGATGTTGAGCATTTTTCCATGTGCTTGCTAGCCTTTTGTGTATCATATCTGGAGAAATGTCTATCCAAGTCCCTTGTCCAATTTTAATTCCGGTTATTTGCTTTTTTGCTGATGAGTAATAATAGCTAACACTTCTTTTTTTTTTTAAGATTTTATTTATTTATTTGAGAGAGAGAGAATGAGAGAGAGCACATGAGAGGGGGGAGGGTCAGAGGGAGAAGCAGACTCCCTGCCGAGCAGGGAGCCTGACGCGGGACTCGATCCAGGGACTCCAGGATCATGACCTGGGCCGAAGGCAGTCGCTTAACCGACTGAGCCACCCAGGCGCCCCTAATAGCTAACACTTCTTAAGCTCACATTATAGTCTGGAAACTATGTTAAAGACCAAACTAGGACAGATGATAATGCTGGCAGGCTAACAATTTGGTGTCCTTTCAAGCCCATAGTCTTTATATATTTGCTAACCATTTACTTGGGTGGGGAGGGACAGGAATAAATTGATTTCCTGTTATTAAAAATTATTTTTGGATGCAGCATTATTCACAATAACCAAGACATGGAAACAACCTAAGGGTCTATCAATGGATAAACAGATAAAGATGATGGGGTATACATACACTATAGAATATTATTCAGCTACGAGAAAGAAGAGCCTGCCATTCGCAACAATGTGGACGGAACTTCAGGGCTTTATGCTCAGTGAGATAAGTCAGATAGAGAAAGACAAATATTGTATGATCTCACTCATGTGGAATTTTAAAAAGTCAAATTTATAGAAACAGGGTAGGATAGTGGTTACCAGGGGCTGGGTGGGAGGGTAGAATCACGGCGATGTTAAGAAGTACATATTTACGGGCGCCTGGGTGGCTCAGTTGGTTAAGCGACTGCCTTCGGCTCAGGTCATGATCCTGGAGTCCCTGGATCAAGTCTCGCATCGGGCTCCCTGCTCGGCAGGGAGTCTGCTTCTCCCTCTGACCCTCCTCCCTCTCATGCTCTCTGTCTCTCATTCTCAAATAAATAAATAAAATCTTAAAAAAAAAAAAAAAAGAAGTACATATTTACAACCAGAAGATGAATAAGTTTTGGAGATCGAATGCACAGCATAGTGATTATAGTCAACAATACTGTATGATATACTTCAAAGTTGCTAAGAGACTAGGTCATAGATGTCCTCACCACACACACACACACACACACACACACAGGATAATTATGCGATGTGCTGGACATGTCAGCTAACACTATGTTGGTAATCAATTTGCAATATACAAAGGTCTTAAATCCACTGGAATGGACACCTGAAACTTGTACAATGTTATATGTCCATTATCTCTCAATGTTTTAAAAATTACATTTAGAAAAAGACACATCAACTCACTTCTACCGCCAGAGTAGAATCAGTGTCTGAAATTTTTTTTTTTTTTTTTTACAAAACCTTTCCAACTTTTCTGAGACTTTTGTTCTCCCTTCAGGTTTTGTCTCAGATCTTCCAAACCAGATAACTCCTTGGGAGGCATAATCCAGGGCCGAGGATTTCAGTCATGACATGAATCACTCCTTCCCAGTGAAGAGCACGAGGCCAAGCCTTACTCGGCCTCACAATTTCCACTGAGCCGGCTTGCCAGCTCTCAGTCGATAGGGGAGGAGGCTACACCCCCTCGAGGGAAACACGGTAAGGTAGGTGGGTGTTAACGAGCAAAACTGTCCACTCCCTGTTGCAGGTGCAGGGCGCATTTGCATTTCAACAGTTATATTTAGGGAGACCTCTGCAAGAGACCTGAGTTGTCAACATGTACTTTTGATTTATTGAAGTCACTTTAATTAGGAAATATTTGTAGCATACAGATGAGTGTGGAAAATAATAATGCCCCTGTAACCCACCACCAAGCATAAACAGGTTTTAACATATTTACCATCTTTGCTTCAGAGGTTTTATTTTTAAGAAATAAAATGTTTTGGGGCACCTGGGTGGCTCAGTTGGTTAAGCGTCTGCCTTGGGCTTAGGTCATGATCTTGGGGTCCTGGGATCAAGCCCCACATTGGGCTCCCTCTTCTGCTTCTGCCTCTGCCCCTCCCCCTGCTCGTGCTTGCTCACTCTCCCTCTCCCTCAAATAAATAAATAAAATCCTAAAAAAAAAAAAGAAAGAAAGAAAATGTTTCAGATCCAACTGAAGGCCCACGTCTTTTCCCCTACCTTCCCTCCTCAGAGGCACCTATTACCCTGGAGTTAACCAACTCCAACCCCACCGATAATTTCTGACTCACTGAGTCTTTATTTCCAAACAACCGAGGCTATGGTTTTGGGTGTTTTTAAGTTGTATGTGAAAGATAGGGATGTGGCCATTTGTCATTCTTTTGGTGGCTCAGTGTTGGAAACCCCCTCCAAGGAGGAGGAAGAGTCCCCCCACCATAAAAGCTAAAGGACCAGCTTTCCACCCTCCCAGCTGGCCTGCAGGCTTGCAGCTAGGGACAGGCATGGGACCCTGGGATCTGGGATCCACCCCCGCCCCCGACAGTGAGGGCAGTGCCCACGAGGGCGCCTGAGGCTCAGCTGCTGCCACGGGCTTCAGTTCTGGACCCTGCTTCTCTGGCTCTCCTGGAGACTCAGTCAACCCCTCAGTATCCTCCCATGAATCCTTTCCTGCTTAAGTCAGAAGCATTGTCTGTTGCTTCCAGTTAAGAACCTGGTGGAAAATTATACTTTTAGGGATGCCTGGGTGGCTCAGTCGTTAAGCGTCTGCATTCACTCAGGTCATGGTCCCAGGGTCCTGGGATTGAGCCCCACATCGGGCTCCCTGCTCGGCAGGAGCCTGCTTCTCCCTCTCCCTCTGCCTGAGGCTCCCCCTACCTGTGCATGCGTGCTCTCTCTCTCTCTGACAAATAAATTTTTAAAATCTAAAAGAAAGAGGGACACCTGGGTGGCTCAGTCGTTAAGTGTCTGCCTTCGGCTCAGGTCATGATCCCAGGGTCCTCGGATCGAGTCCCGCATCAGGCTCCTTGCCCAGTGAGGAGCCTGCTTCTCCCTCTCCCTCTGCTGCTCCCCCACTTGTGCTCTCTCTCTCTCTGACAAATAAATAAAAATCTTATAAAAAAAATAAAATAAAATCTAAAAGAGAGAGAGAGAGAAAGAAAGAAAGAGGAAGGAAGGAAGGAAGGAAGGAAGGAAGGAAGGCGCCCTTCCTGCACCAGGAGGGTAGAAAGCACTCATTACCAGATACTGGAAAATAAGGGCTAAGAAGGGCTATACAAATTGTCTTACCTCACCAATTCACTGCCCCAACCCAAACTCATCTGTTCAGTCAATTCTAGACAAATTTATTGTTTCTTTGTCTGAAAGGCATAAAAGCTTCCTGCTTTGGTCATTTCTTTGACTCATATTTTTATGAAGCTTCCATACATATGAAATGAAATTGGTTTTTATCCTGTTAATCTGCCTTATGTCAAATTAATGATGAGACCAGCCAAAGAACCTAGAAGGAAAGGGAAAATTTTTCCTCCCCTACATGATTTTAACTCTCATACTATCCCATGGTCTAAACTATACATTTATTTATTCCCATTCCTGGAGCAGATTAGGTTGTTTCCATGGTTTTGATGTTACAAACTGCCACAAAGCCTATCCTTGTATTCCTGCCTTTCTGTATCCACATTGAAAGTTTATATAGGTTATGGGCACCCGCAATTTTACTAAGTATTAATGAACAGCTTCCCAAGTAGTTGTACTAAGTTGATCCACCCACTAGTGTGTGTACAAGTTCAGGTTTCCCTAAATATTTCCAACATTTGGTTTTAGCACACCTTAATGTTTGCCCATCTTATGGGACATTATATCTCATCTTTTAAAAGATTTTATTTATTTGTTTATTATTTATTGAGCATGAGCAGGGGGAGGGGCAGAGGGAGAGGGAGAAAGAGAATCTCAAGCAGACTCCCCACCCAGCGCAGAGCCCAACAACGGGCTCGATCCCACGACCCTGAGTTCACAACCTGAGCCAAAATCAAGAGTCGGACACTCAACCGACTGAGCGACCCAGGCGCCCTGCATTTTTGTTCTGATTTGCATTTTTCTGATTACAGGTGAGGCAGAGCATCTTTTCATATGAAAGATTGTTGGGAACCCCTATTTGGAAGTCTCTACAGCTCTTTCCTCTTGAGCTGGTCCATTTCCCCAGGGAAGGATTTTCCCCACTTCCTATTTGGGGAGTGGGAGTCCAGCTGTCCCTGTTCTCAGAGCTAAACGAGGCAAGGGCCCTGATGTCAGCACTCGGTAGATCCCATGTCCTCAACACTGTTACTGCCCTCCATCCTCAGCTGGCCCTGCGGTTGCCTCCATCCACCAAGTCCAGAGCACGTACGGCACATCCTTGACAAACAAGCGTCCAGTTTTCTCCTTGGAAGGATGAGAGACAGCTGCCTGGCTGCACTGGGGGATGGGGTGGTCTCTTAAAAACTCTCATCTAATCCTTCTCTTGGCCCCATGCTGAATCACCCCATTCAGAAACAACTGCCACTTCAAATTTCTTAGCCTCTCCGGAGTTCTGTGTTCCAAACCTCCTTTCTTCTTCCTGGCTTAAACCTCCACACATGTAGGTGCACCTCTCCCTGCTGCTAACTCAGCTACCATTCAGCCATCCACTTTCCATCTCTTCATCCTTTCGGGTTTATGCTTTTAAAAATTCCGTCACTGCCGGGGCACCTGGGTGGCTCAGTTGGTTAAGCATCCAGCTCTTGATTTCAGCTCAGGTCATGATCCCAGGGTCATGAGATTGAGCACCATGTTGGGCTCCACCCTGGGTGTGGAGCCTGCTTAAGATTCTCTCTCTCTCTCTCGCACTCCCCACTCTCTCTCTCTCTCCTCTCTGACTCTCTAAAAAAAGAAAAATTCCTTTACTGTCATTTTAGAGGAGCTTTAGAGTAGGGGAGAGGTGAACATGTGGTATTTAATCCTAAAATGTATTTTGTATGGTGTGAAGTAAGGATCTAACATTAGCTTTTCAGTAGCATTTATTCCTTAGTCCATCCTTCCCTTCATGGTTTGTAATGGCACCTCAGTCACAGTCAAACTCCTGTATGTGTTGAATTTCTTTCTAGGCTGTCAATCCAGTGTGTGTGTGTGTGTATCATGGTTTTAATTACCACAACTTGATAGTAAGTCTTGATAGCTGGTGGAGCAAACTTAGTCTTATTCTTCTTCAAAATTGTTTTGTTGGACTGGTTCAAACATGGTAGAATAAAAAGACCATTTTCCTCCCTCCTCTCAAAACTCCCATAAGCACAGTCCAGTCACACCACCAGTGAGCTGAGGGAAAAGAGTCCCCTGTTGCCTGCATATGGGCCAGATGCCTACAAACATGTGGAGGCTAATCAACATGCTACAAAACAACCAACAGGTCAAAGAAGAAATTGAAGAGGAAATAAAAAATACCTGGAGACAAGAAAGGATGGAAACATGACAGTTCCAAATCTTTGACACACAGCTAAAGCAGTTCTAAAGGGGAAGTTTATGGCACAAGCCAAACTCATGAAACAAGAAAACCTTACATCTAAAGGAACTAGAAAAAGAAGGGAAAAAAGCCTAACGTTAGTAAAAGAAAGGAAGTATAAACTAAGAGCTCGTTCTTTGAAAATACTGATAAATCTTTAGCCAGATTCTTTAAGAAGAAAAAGACAGAGGGCCCAAATAAGTAAAATCAGAAAAGAAAGAGAAGTTACAACCAACCCCACAGAAACACAAAGGATTATAAGAGACCACTATGAACAATTATACACCAACAAATTGGACAACTTAAAAGAAATGGATAAATTCCTAAAAATATATAATCTTCCAAGACAGAATCAGGAAGAAATAGAAAATCTAAATGCACCAATTACTAGTAATGAAACTGAACTGGTGGGGCGCCTGGGTGGCTCAGTTGGTTAAGCAACTGCCTTCGGCTCAGGTCATGATCCTGGAGTCCCGGGATCGAGTCCCACATCGGGCTCCCTGCTCGTCGGGGAGTCTGCTTCTCCCTCTGACCTCCCCCTCTCATGCTCTCTGTCTCCCATTCTCTCTCTCAGATAAATAAATAAAAAATCTTTAAAAAAAAAAAAAAGAAATTGAACTGGTAATCAAAAAACTCATAACAAATAAAAGTCCAGGACCAGATTACAGGTGGATTCTACCAAACATTTAAAGAAGAATTAATACCCATCCTCAAACTATTCCAAAAACACTGTGAAAGAATGCTTCCAAATTCATTCTATGAGGCTAGAAATTCCAGATACTAAAACCAAAGACATCAGATAAAAAGAAAATTACAGGTCAATACCCTCGATGGCCATAGATGCCAAAGTCCTCAACAAAATATTAGCAAACCAAATTCAAAAATATATTTAAAGGATCATACACCATGATCAGGTAAGATTTATTCGAAGGATGCAAGGATGGTTCAATATCTGCTAATTAAACAACAGGATACACTGAATTAATAACATGAAGAATAAAAATCATAAGATTATCTCAATAAATGCAGAAGAAAGCATTTGACAAAACTCAACATTCATTTATGATAAAAACTCTCAACAAAATGGGTATCAAGGGCCCATATCTCAACATAATAAACACTATATAGACAAACCCACAGCTAATATCATACTCAATTGTGAAAAGCTGAAAGTTTTTCCTCTAAAATTAGGAACTAAACAAGGATATCAATTCTCACCACTTTTATTCAATATTGGAATTTTAGTTGCAGCAATCAGACAACAAAAAGAAGCAAAAGGAATCCATTGCTAAAGAAGTAAAACTGTCACTATTTGCAGAAGACATGATACGATATAGAGAAAACATTAAACCCTCCACCAAAAGAACTATTAGAACGAATGAATGAATTCAGAAAAGTTGCAAGATACAAAATTAATACACAGAAATCTGTTGCATTTCTACATACTAATCATTGAAGTAGCAGAAAAAGAAATTAAGAAAACAATCCCATTGGGGTGCCTGGGTGGCTCAGTTGGTTAGGTGTCTGCCTTTGGCTCATGTCATGATCCCAGGACCCTAGGATCGAGCCCTGTGTCGGGCTCCCTGCTCAGCGGGGAGTCTGCTTCTCCTTCTCCCTACCCCCACTCATGCTCTCTCCCTCTCTCTCTCAAACAAATAAAATCTTATTTTTTTTTCAAATTTTATTTATTTTTCTAAGATTTTTTTTTATTTGAGAGAGAGAGAGAGAGAGCACAAGCAGGGTGAGGGGCAGAGGGAAAAGCAGAGAAAAGACCAGTACTCTGTAAACTCTAAAGACAAGGATGAAGGAAATTAAAGATAATACAAATAGGGGCACCTGGTGGCTCAGTCATTAAGCATCTGCCTTCAGCTCGGGTCATGATCTCAGGGTCCTGGGATGATGTGGCGATTCAGTGACTGGATAGATAAAACCTGACTTGTATATGACTCCCTGGATGAGACTAATTGAAAAGCAAAGGATGAGTGCCTGGAACGCTGGGCCTCCTTTGAAGTTTTTTGGCTGAAAGCAGCCAGATTCTTACTGTGGCTCAAGGTTCTCATCTAGGGAGTATATGTTTAAAATACAGGCCCCTGTAGTGGTCATGTACTTCATGAACTCTTTGCCTTGCATGTGGTGTATTGATTAAACTCACAATAAAAACAGAGACACAGCTTGGCTTGAGGCCTTTCACCACTAGATCATCTGGTCCCCAGGCCCTCTCCTTTCTCCTACTTTGGTGTCTGGAGTAATCAGGGTTTTCTGGTTTGTTTATTGGTGCCATTTTTCCAACAACATGTGTTCCTGTTCTGTCTCTGTCAATTTTGGTAATTCTCACAAGATTTCAAACTTTTTCCTTATTATTGTATTTGTTAGGGTGATCTGTGATCAGTGATCTCTGATGTGACTATTATAACTGTTTGGGGGCCCTACCAATGGTGCCCACCGAAGGAAGATGAGAAACTTAACCAATACTGTGTGGGTTCTGAGTGCCAACCAGCTAGTCCCTCTCCTCAGGCCTCCCTATTCCCAGAGACACAACAATATTGAAATTAAGCCAATTACTAACCCTACAAAGGCCTCATAGGGTTCAATTGAAAGGAAGAGCCACATGTCCCTTACTTTAAGTGGAAAGCTAGCAATGATTACGCTTAGTGAGGAAGGCATGTCAAAAGCCGAAACAGGCCAAAAGCTAGGGCTCTCGAACCAGTTAGCCAAGATGTGAATGCAAAGGAAAAGTTCTTGAAGGTAGTTAAAAGTTCTACTCCAGTGAACGCATGCATGACAAGAAAGCGAAACAGCCTTACTGCTGATATGGAGAACGTTTGAGTGGTCTGGATAGAAGATCAAGCCAGTCACAACCTTCCCTTAAGCCAGAGCCTGTCCCAGAGCAAGGCCCTCGCTCTCTTCAATTCTATGAAGGCTGAGAGAGGTGGGGAAGTCGCAGGAGAAAAGTGTGAAGCGAGCAGAGGTGGGTTCATGAGGGTTAAGGAAAGAAGCCGTCTCTATAACACAAAAGTGCAAGAAGGAGCAGCAGGTGCTGGTGGAGAAGCTGCAGCGAGTTCTCCAGGAGATCTAGCTCAGATCACCCGTGGCGGGGGCTACATGAAACAACAGATTTTCAGTGTAAGATGAAACAGCCTTCTATCGGAAGAAGATGCCATCTAGGACTTTCATAGAGAGGTCAGTGCCTGGCTTCCAAGCTTCAAAGGACAGAGTGACTCTCTGGTTAGGGGCAGCTGGTGACTTAGAAGTTGAAGCCAGTGCTCAATGATCATTCTGAAAATCCTTTAAGGGCCTTTAAGAATTATGCTAACTCAACTCTGCCTGTGCTCTATAAATAGAACAATAAAGCCTGGATGACAGCACATCTGTTTCCAACATGGTTTACTGAATATTTAAAGCCCACTGTTGAGATCTACTGCTCAGAAGAAAAGATTCCTTTCAAAATATGACTGCATTGACAGTGTTCCTTGTCACCCCAGAGCTCTGATGGAGACGGACAACGAGATGAATGTTTTCATGCTGCTAACACAACGGCCATTCCACAGACCATGGATCAAGGAGTCATTCCAACTTGCAAGTCTTACTATTTAAGAAATGCACTTCATAAGGCTACAGCTGCCAGAGATAGCAATTCCTCTGATGGGTCTGGGCAAAGTCCATTGAAAACCTTCTGGAAAGGATTCGCCATTCTAGATGCCATTAGGAACATTTATGGTTCATACTAAGAGATCAAAATATCAACATGAACAAGAGTTTGGAAGAAGCTGACTCCAACCCTCATGGAGGACTATGAGGGATTCAAGACTTCAGAGGAGGAAGTAACAGCAGGTGGGGTGGAAATAGCAAGAGAACTAGAATCAGAAGTGGAGCCTGAAGATGGGACTGAGTTGCTGCAACCTCATGATCTAACTTGAACGGATGAGGAGTTGCTTCTTATGGACGAGCAAAGAAAGTGGTTTCTTCATACGGAATCTACTCCTGGTGAAGGTGCTATGAAGATGCTCCATTGTTGAAATGACACCAAAGGATTTAGAATATTCCATGAATGTAGTTGATAAAGCAGTGGCAGGGTGTGAGAGGACTGACTCCAATTTTGAAGGAGTTCTGAAGTTCTCCTGTAGGTAAAACGCTATCAAACAGCATCGGCTACTTCAGAAAAATTGTTCATGAAAGGGAGAGTCCATCAGTGCAAGAAACTTCATTTTGTTGTCTTAAGACAACAGCCGCCCAGCCTCCAGCCACCACCACCCTGATCAGTCGGCAACCATCAACTTGGAAGCAGGACCTGCCCCAGCAAAAAGATTACAACCCACTGAAATCTCATATGCTGGTTATCATTTTTTGGCAATAAAGTATTTTTTTTTATTTAAAGCATGTAGATTCCATTAGACACAATGTTCTTCCATGCTTACAAGACTACAGACTATGTTTACTATTGTAAACATAACTTTTATAGGCACTGGGAAACCAAAAAATTCATTTGGCTTGCTTTGTCGGGATATTCGCTCTATTGTGAACTGAACCCACAATATCTCCAAGATAAGCCTGTAATAACTTTGTAGGGTGATAGATGGTAACTAGATTTATCACGGTAATTGTTTCGTAACATATATAAATGTTGAATCACCACATTGTGCACCTGAAACTAATGTAATGTATGTCAACTGTATTTTTTTAAGAGCGAGAACTCACCTAGGAGCGACATGGAAAAGGAGATAGAAAAACATAACGTCCTTTGCCAATGAACCTGGGAGCCACCTGAAATCCTGAGGTACAACAGAGGGAGCACAAAAAGCAGCAGCAATCAAGCAAAGGGATTAAAGAAAGATGGCAGAGGATGCCTTTATAATATTAATAACAACACAGGGGCGCCTAGGTGGCTCAGTTGGTGAAGCATCTGCCTTCGGCTCAGGTCATGATCTCGGGGTCCTGGGATCAAGCCCCGCTTCAGGCTCCCTGCACCACGGGGAGCTTGCTTGTCCCTCTCCCTCTCCCTCTGCCTTTCCCCTCCACTCATGCTCTCTTTCTCTCAAATAAATAAATACAATCTTTATAAACTAATAGTAACAACACAGCTGTAGCAAATACTTACATAGCATTTTACAGTGAAGCTGAGGCTCAGGAAGATTGACAGTCCCAGGTCACATAGATGGCAGAGGCAGAATTCAAACCTAGGCCATGTGGCTCCGGAGTGTGTTCGTGATCTCTGTCCCATGCAGCCTCGTTTCACGCTGTCACACGCACACTTGCAAATGTGAGAAGCAGCAAAATACATGTCTTGAGAGTGAGGAGCACGCCCTCCGGTGCAAAAACAAAAAATCTCTTGTTTGCAGCAGCTGGAACAGATCACAGGCTGGTAGCAAGAACCTCCCTGCGTCTGCTTGGGTCCTAATGAACAACTGGAGAAGGGCTGAGTGAGGAATCACACAGGTGAGCCGTATGTAGTGGATTAAAGGTGACTCCGGTTTCTTTGCCGCTCTTCCCACAGAGTCCAATCTATTTCCCTCCCTTTCCATCAGGGGCTCTGAGACATGTTTTGATCAACCGAATGTGTCGCCAGTGATTCTATGTGATGTTCAAGGCTGGTCTTTAAGAGATCTGCCATTTCCACGTTTACTCTTTGAAACACTCCTTCTTGGAACCCCCTTGCTGTGCTGTAAGGAAGCCTGAGTTGTCACAGGGAAAGGCCCACTTTCAAGGGATCTACAGCCCCAGCCAGCAGTCAGCACCGACGACCAGCCATGGGAGTGGGCCATCTTGGAAGGGACAGCCCCGGCTGAGCTTCTGGATTACTTACCGTGTGGAGCAGAGCTGCGTCATGGCCCCTAAACTCTGTCTAGAATATAGCACTGGGGGCAAATAAATGGTTGTCTCTGTTTTAAGTCAATGTTTTGGGGTAGTTTGTAATGCAGCAATAGATAATTGAAATAGCATGTTTGCAGAAATTAGCCTCGTCAATTTTGTTGATCTTTTTAAAACGCAACTTTTGGTTGCCTTGATTTTCTCTCTTGTTTTTCTAGTCTCTATTTTATTGACTTTCATTCTAATCTTTATTATTTTAATCCTTCTGCTTGTTTTGGGTTTTGCTTGACCTTCTTTTTCTAGTTTCTTAGGGTAGAAGGTTAGGTTATGGATTTGAGATCTTTCTTTTTTCCTATAAGCACTCACGGCTATAAATCTCCCTCTCAGCATCGCTTTCACTGCGTTCTGGAAGGATGCTTTGGCATGTTGCATTTTTGTTTTCATTTACCTCAGAGTATTTTCTAATTTCCCATGTGATGTCTTCTTTGACTCATGGGTTATTTAGGATTATGTTTTTTAATTTCCACATATTTGTGAATCTTCCAAATTTCCTTCTGGTATTAATTTCTGATTTCATTCCATTGTGGTCAGAACACACTCTGTATGATTTCACATTTTAAATTTATTGAGGCTTGTCTTATGACCTAACATATGGTCAATCCCAGAGAATGTTCCATTACACTTGAGAAGAATGTGTGTTCTGCTATTCTTGGATGGCTTGTTTGAGAAAGATCTGTTGGGTCTAGATGGTTTATACTGTTGTTCAAGTCTTCTATTTCCACATTGATCTTCTATCCAGTTGTTCTATCCATTATTGAAAGTGGGATATTGACGTTTCCAACTATTGTTGTTGAATTGGCTATTTCTCCCTTCAATTCTGTCAGGTTTTGCTTCATGTATGTTGAGGCTCTGAGACATATATGTTTATAATTATTTTGTTTTCTTGATCGATTGACCCATTTATCATTATAAAATAACATTCTTATCTCTAATT
Source organism: Leptonychotes weddellii (assembly GCF_054177405.1). Taxonomy (NCBI): domain Eukaryota; kingdom Metazoa; phylum Chordata; class Mammalia; order Carnivora; family Phocidae; genus Leptonychotes; species Leptonychotes weddellii. Next base: position 26,140,709 of record NC_138376.1, on the reverse strand, counting down.
TTTGTCCTAAAGTCTCTTTTGGCTGATATTTGCATAGCCACTCCAACCCTTTTTTGGTTTTTTATTTGCATGATATAGCTTCTTCCCATCCATTTATCTTCAACTTATTTGTGTCTTTGAGTCTAACACGTGTCTCTTGTAGACAGCATTTAGTTAAAACATGTTTTCAAATTCATTCTGCCAATCTCTTTCAACTTGACTGCCTAATCTATTTACACTTAATATAATAACAAATAAGGTAGGATTTACATTTTGCTATTTGTTCTCTGTATGTCTCGATGTCTTAACATCTTGACTTTTTCTCTATTCCTCCATCACTGCCTATTTGTGTTAAATAGCAGTTTTCTAATGTAACATTTTAATTCCCATATATATGAATTAAAATGAATATATATAATATTTTGATTCTCATTATATATATAAAATATTTATATTATTTACTTAGTGGTTGCCATAGGGATTACAATTAATATCTTAATATATAATAGAGTTCAGATTAATACTGACTGCAATATAATGATTTATTAAAAATACATATTTGGTCATTCAGGTAACCAAAATATATTTCTCAGATATATTTGGTCTTCATCCACAGTTCCTGAAAATGCTTCAGAGCCATAAAGTTGAGCTGAGTGTCTTGTTTTTAACAGCAGTGATTTTTGGACCCCACTTGAGGACGGGGGCTGGTTGCCAGGAAGACCAGCCATGTGATTGGAGGGTTGGAACTTTCCATCACACCCCCGACCTCCAGGGAAGGTAGAGGGGCTGGAGGTTGAATCAGCCAATGACCGTGTAGAGAAATGAACATGTGGAGATGCCAGGAAAGTGGCAAGACTGGAGGGTGCATGGAACCTCCCAGAATGTAGACAGTAAGTCCAGGTAACATCTGTCCCCATACGTGTTACAATTTTTTCTTGTGATAACTTTTTTTTAACGCTTTTATTCAAATTCCAGTTAGTGAACATACAGTGTAATATTAGTTTCAGGTGCACAATATAGTGATTCAACATTTCCATCCATCACCTGGCGCTCATCACAAGTGCCCTCCTTAATCCCCATCACCTGTTTCATCCATCCCTCCACCCCCACCTCCCCTCTGGCAACCATCAGTTCTCTATAGTTAAGAGTCTGTTTCTTGGTTCTCCTCTCTCTCTTTTTTTCCCTTTGCTAGTTGGTTTTGTTTCTTAAATTCCACATCTGAGTGAAATCATATGGCATTTGCCTTTTTCTGACTGGCTTATTTTGCTTAGCATAACACTCACTAGCTCCATCCATGTCGTTGCAAATGGCAAGATTTCGTTCTTTTTTATGGCTGAGTAATATCCCACTGTATATATACACCACACCCTCTCCATCATTCATCTTGTGATAAGAACTTTTAAGATCTGCCCTGTTAGCAATTTTCAAATACGTGACACGGTATTAACTATAGTCACCAGGCTGTACATTACATCCCCATGACTTACTTACTTCATAACTGGAAGTTTGTATCCTCTGACCCCCTTCACCCATTTCTCCCACCCTTCATTTATATCTTTAGAAATGGTTTTCTTTAGTTCTTTTTTTTTTTTAAGATTTTATTTATTTATTTGACAGAGACAGAGACAGCGAGAGCAGGAACACAAGCAGGGGGAGTGGGAGAGGGAGAAGAAGGCTTCCCGCTGAGCAGGGAGCCCGATGTGGGACTCGATCCCAGGACTCTGGGATCATGACCTGAGCTGAAGGCAGCCGCTTAATGACTGAGCCACCCAGGCGCCCTCTTTAGTTCTTTAATCATATATAAAATAATCTATGTGAAGTCTTTTTTTTCTAGTAGGTTCAATGTCTGGACTTCAGGAATGATTTCTAATGATTGCTTTTGTTCTGTATATGGGCCATACTTGCTTGTTACTTTCCATGTCTCATAATTTTTTACTGAAAAATGGACATGTTCAATAGTGTAATGTGGCAATTCTGGAAATCAGATTCTCGCCCTCCCCCACAGTTTGTTATAATTGTTGTTTGTTGAGGTTGTTGTTGTTTGTTAGGTGATGTTTCTGAACTGATGATGTAAAGTCTGTGTTCTTTGTTGTATGTGGCCACTGAAGTCGCTTCTTGGTTAGCTTATTGGTCAGCAAATGATTGCACAGAGACTTTCTTAATCACACGAAATCAACAAGTCTCCCAGCCTTTGTCAAGGAGTTCCATGTTAAAATCGGAGCATGGCTTCAAAAATCAGCCTGGCAGCTGACAACTGTGCCTTAACTGTTACTGCCTCCTTACATGAAGACTCAGTGTCAGACAAAGGTGGGAGCTTAGGACATTCTGAGGTCTTTCCTCAGCATGCATTTAGCTTTGGGCATGCTCACAATCCTACAAATAAATGCATGTGGCCTTCCAGATTCCCAGGAATATCTCAGAGCTTTTCAAGACCCCTGTAGACATCTCACTTCCCAGCTTTGCCTATTAATATTTCTAGATTATCTATCATGTGTTCTAACCACTGTCCAGTGCCTCAGGAAGCCACAAAGTTGTTTTTTTTTAATTGCCTATATATATATATATATATATATATATATTTTTTTTTTTTAACAAACACACTCACCACAACCTGCACCAGGAAAAGGCTTTAGGCATTGGGTGAACTCTGAATCAGGTCAAAAACAGATAGCCATAGAGGTGGGGTCTTCCAAGGAGCCACTAGACTGGTCAAATATCCTGTGAGATATGAGGATGTGAAGTAGCTTTACCCACATTCTTCTCCCTTCAATGGCTGCCATGTTGCTGGTTTCCACTGTGTAGTTTCCAAAGCTACTTCAAAGTGGGAGAGTAGGAGATGGCCCTAGGGGCAAATTGAAGCACTAAAAACTCAGAGGATTTTGAGGAATATGGGGCAGAATAGGAAGCACCAGGAATAGGTCTCCCTACATACACAACAATTGCATTGGCCAAACTGTCTGATGTAACATTTTGGAACTCTGGAATCTGTGGAAGGCTAGCAACTTCCAGGAAAAGATATGGATGACAAATTGCAGTTAATTTCATTAAATTTCAGCTCTTATCACAGCTACCCATCTCTTTCCCACAGCCACATGGCTGGAAGCTGTACAGATTACCTTGGAGCAGCTGCACAAGACCTGTGGAAGCTAGGGAGGGCAAAAAGGACCCTATCCTCCAAATAGTGGTATCTATGTACTAACTGATGATTGCTGCTTCTGATTATAGAAGTACAGACAAAGAGGCAGACAGCCATTGTTGTTACATCTCCCCCAATTGTGCAAGCCCCTCCCTCTCTAGGTCAGGTGACTGCCAAGAATATTTAAAGGGCCAACACACTTTCCCCTCATCCCTTATCTTTCACTATTTCTCCCTTTGGGAGAAGATTTTAAAGATTAGGACATTCAAACAATTGCATATTCAGGGAAAATTAGAGGGGTGCCTGGGTGGCTCAGTTAGTTAAACGTCTGCCTTCGGCTTGGGTCATGATCCCAGGGTCCTGGAATCTAGTCACACATCAGGCTCCCCACTCAGTGGAGAGTCTGCTTCTCCCTCTGCCTGCCACTCCCCCTGCCTGTTCTCTCTCCCTCTCTGTCAAATAAATAAATAAAATCTTTAAAAAAAAGAAAGAAAGAAACTTAGAAAGTGACCACAAATGCCCAGGGAAAGGCTGAAAAAAGACCTGAGAGGACACTAAGGGTGATCAGCAGCACAGTGACAGCCTACAACAATCAGAAAAAAAACACTAAAAACAGTAGCAAAAATATCAAACCCTGGAAAGGGGAAAGGGTACTGATTTCCAGAGTTAATAGCACATTATTTGATTCAAATGGCCAGTATTCAACAACAAAAAAATCAAAAGGCATACAAAGAAACAGCAAAGTATCGTCCGTTCAAAAAAATAAGAATTCAACAGAATTTTTCCCTGAAAAAGTTCTGGTGGCAAATATAACACAATGATTTTAAAACAACTTTCTTATAGATGCTCAAAGAACTCAAGGAACATATGGAGAAAGTCAAGAAAATAATATATAAACATCAATAAAGAGACAGAAAACTTAAAAAGAAATAAAAAAGAAATTCTGGACTGGAAAAGGACAGTAATGGAAATGAAAAATGCACTAGATAGATTCAAAGTAGAAGAAAGAATCAGTGAACTTTAAGACAGGACAATGGAAATTATTGAGGCCAAGGAACAGAAAGAAAAAGATTGAAGAAAAATGAGCAAAGCCTAAGGGACCTGTGGGACACCATCAAGTAGACCAACATACACATCATGACAGTCCAGAAGAGAGAGAAAGGGGCAAAGAGAATATTAGAAGAAATAATGGCTGAAAACTTCCTAAATTTAATGAAATACAGAACATAAATATCCAAAAAGCTCAATGAATTCCAAATAAGATGAACTCAAAGAGACCCACACCAAGACACATTATAATCAAACTTTTATTTTTAAGATTTTATTTATTCATGGGGCACCTGGTGGCTCAGTCATTAAGCATCTGCCTTCGGCTCGGGTCATGATCCCAGGGTCCTGGGATCGAGCCCCACATTGGGCTCCCTGCTCCGCGGGAAGCCTGCTTCTCCCTCTCCCATTCCCCCTGCTTGTGTTCCCTCTCTCGCTGTGTCTCTCTCTCTATCAAATAAATAAATAAAATCTTTAAAAAAAAAAAGATTTTATTTATTCATTTATTTGAGAGAGAGAGAGCATGTGAACAGGGGGAGGAGCAAGGGAAGAGAGACAAACAGATTTTATGCTTAGTGGGGAGCTAGAGCGATTAGGTAAAGAAAAATAAATACAAGGCAACCAAATCAGAAAGGAAGAAGTAAAACTGTCACTATGCAGATGACATGATATAAAAAAAACCCTAAAGATGCCACCAGAACAAACAAAAACCCAGAATAAACAAATTCAGTAAACTTGCAAGATACAAAATCAACATACAAAAATTTGTTGCATTTCTACATACTGATAATGAGCTACCAGAAAGAGAAATTATGAGAACAATGCCATTTATAATTGTGTCAAAAAATTATAAAATACTGAGGAATAGATTTAACCAAGAAGGTAAAAGACCTGTACTTTGAAAAGTGTAAGACACTGGTGAACTCACAGATAAATGGAAAGATATCCAATGCTCTTGGAATGGAAAAATGTTGTTAAAATGTCCATACTAGCCAAAGCAATCTACAGGTTCAACATAATCCCTATCAAAATTCCAATGACATTTTTCACAGAAATATAACGAACAACCCTAAAATTTGTATGGAACCACACAAGACCCCAAATAGCCAAAGCAACCTTGAGAAAGAACAAAGCTGCCGGTATCACAGTCCTGGATTTCAAACTACATTACAAAGCTATAGTATCAAAACAGTATGGTATCGGCACTAAAACACACACTTAGATCAATGAAGCAAAACAGAGAGCCCAGATATAAACTCACACATATGTGTGCAAAGGTGCCAGAATATACAATGGAGAAAGGACAGTCTCTTCAATAAATGGTGCTGGGCACACTGGACGGCCACATGCAAAAAATGAAACTAGACCACTGTCTTACACCAGGTACAAAAATTAACTCAAAATGGATTAAAGACTTGAATGTAAGACCTGAAACCATAAAAATCCTAGAAGAAAAAATAGAGGAAACCCTCTCTGACATTGGTCTTGAAATTTTTTTTAATTTGAAACTAAAAGCAAAAGCAATAAAAGAAGAAACAAACTAAATGGGACTATAACAACCTAAAACGTGACTGTGCAGCAAAGAAAACATCAACGAAATGAAAAGGCAACCTACCAAATGGGAGAAAATGTTTGCAAATCATATATGTGCTAAGGGGGCTAATACCCAAAATATGTAAAGGACTCATATAGCTCAATAGCAAAAAACCCAAATAATCCAATTGAAAAATGGGCAGGGGCTCTGAACACCTTTTTTTCCAAAGAAGACAGATAGATGTATGACAGATACATGAAAAGATGCTTGACATCACTCATCATCAGGGAAATGCAAATCAAAATCACAAAGAGATACCACCTCACACCCATCATAATGACTATTATCAAAAAGACGAGAGAATATGTGTTTATGAGGATGGAGAGAAAAGGGAAACCTCATGCACTGTTGTTGGGAATGTAAATTAGTACAGCCACTATGAAAAACACTATGGGGGATGCCTAGGTGGCTCAGTCTGTTAAGCATCTGCCATAGGCTCAGGTCATGATCCCAGAGTCCTGGGATCAAGCCCCACATCCGGCTCCTTGCTCAGCTGGGAGCCTGCTTCTCCCTCTGCCTGCCACTCCCCCTGCTTGTGCTCACTCTCTCTCTCTCTCTCTCTCCCTCTGACAAATAAATAAATAAAATCTTAAGAAAAAGAAAAAAGAAAAACAGTATGGGGGTCCCCCCCCAAATTAAGTAGAACTATCATGATCCAGCAAATTCCACTCCTGGGTATTTACCCAAAGGAGAGAAAATCTCTGTCTCGTATTCATTGTAGCATTATTTGCAATACCCAAGACATGGAAGCAACCTAAGTGTCCACTGAAAAATGAATGAATAAATAAAATGTGGAGAGGGGGGCACCTGGCTGGCTCAGTCCATGGAGCATGCAACTTTTGATCTCAGGGTTATGAGTTCAAGCTCCCTGATGGATGTAGAGATTACTGAAAAATAAAATCTTTTTAAAAAATATTTCGTGTTAGGGGCGCCTGGGTGGCTCAGTGGGTTAAGCGGCTGCCTTTGGCTCAGGTCATGATCCCAGAGTCCTGGGATCGAGTCCTGCATTGGGCGCCCTGCTCAACGGGGAGGCTGCTTCTCTCTCTCCCCGATGCTTGCGCTTTCTCGCTATCTCTCTCTCTCTCAAATTAATAAATAAAATCTTTTATTTTTTATTTATTTTGATTTTAAAAAATATTTTATTTATTTATTTGACAGAGAGAGATACAGCGAGAGAGGGAACACAAGCAGGGGGAGTGGAGAGGGAGAAGCAGGCTTCCCGCAGAGCAGGGAGCCCAATGCGGGGCTCAATTCCAGGACCCTGGGATCATGACCTGAGCCGAAGGCAGACACTCAACGACTGAGCCACCCAGGTGCCCCTCAAATAAATATTTTTTAAAAATTCCATGTGTGTGTACGAGTTTAGCATATATATATAAGTAAATAAGTTCATGCACACACATACACACTGGAATATTATTCAGCTGTATAAAAGAAGGAAATCTTGCCATTTGTAACAACACTGATCGACCTTGAGAACATTATGCTAAGTCAAATAGATCAGATAGGGAAAGACAAATGCTATATGATCCTACTTATATAGAGAATCTAAAAAACAAATAAACAAGCCCATAGTGATAGAGAATAGATTGGTGGTTGCCACAGGCTGGGGTCGGGGGATGAGTGAAATGGATGAAGGGAGTCAATAGGTACAGACTTTCAGCTAAAGATAAACAAGTCTTGGGGATTCATGTACAGCTTGATGACTATAGTTAACAGTACTGAATTGTATATTTGAAAGGCACTAGGAGTAAATCTTAAAAGTTCTCATCACAAGAAAAAAGTTTGTAACTATGTGTGGTGATATTAAACTTATGATGGTAATGATTTTGCAATATATACATAAATCAAATCATTATGTTGGACACCTAAAACCAATATAATGTTGTAATAAGTAAATCATATCTAAAAAAAAAAATCTCCCAACAAAGAAAAGTCCTGGGTCTGATACTTCACTGGTAAATTCTAGCAAAAAAAAATTTTAATTATTATTTATTTATTTGACACAGAGAGAGCGAGAGACAGACAGAGAGCAAGCCCAAGCAGGGGGAACAGCAGGCAGGGGAGAAGCAGGCTTCCCGCTGAGCAGGGAGCCTGACGTGGGGCCCGATCCCAGAACCATGGGATCATGACCCCGGCCGAAGGCAGCCGCTCAACTGACTGAGCCACCCAGGCACCCCTCTAGCAAACATTTAAACAAGAACTAATACCAATCCTTCACATACTTCTCCAAAAAATTGATCAGGGAGTACTTCTTACCTCATTCTGGGGCCAGCATAACCCTGATACCAAATCCAAACAAGACACTACAAGAAAAGACAACTACACACCAACATCCCTTATGAACACGTTGTATTTCTATACACTTAGCAATGAACAATCCAAAAATGAAAATGAAATTAAGAAAACAATTCCATTCACAAAAGCATTAGAAAGGATAAAATACTTAGTAAATTTAGTGAAAAAAGTGCAAGACTTGGGGCACCTGGGTGGCTCAGTCGGTTAAGTGTCTGCCTTTGGCCTGGGTCATGATCTCGGGATCCTGGGATCGAGCCCAGTGTTGGGCTCCCTGATCAGCGGGGAGTCTGCTTCTCCCTCTCCCTCTCTCCCTGCTTGTGCACACTTGCTCTCTCTTTCTCTGTCAAATAAATAAAATCTTTTTTTTTATTAAATGTTTTATTTATGTATTCATGAAAGTCAGAGAGAGAGAGAGAGAGAGGCAGAGGCAGAGGGAGAAGCAGGCTTGCCGCCTAGCAGGGAGCCCGATGCGGGACTCGATCCCAGAACCCCGGGATCATGACCTGAGCCGAAGGCAGATGCTTAACCATCTGAGCCACCCAGGCGCCCCAAATAAAATCTTTTTTTAAAAATTAACTCAAGGGTGCCTGGGTGGCTCAGTTGGTTAAGGCGACTGCCTTCGGCTCAGGTCATGATCCTGGAGTCCCCGGATCGAGTCCCGCATCAGGCTCCCTGCTCGGCAGGGAGTCTGCTTCTCCCTCTGTCCCTCCCCCCTCTCATGCTCTCTCTCTCTATCTCATGCTCTCTCTCAAATAAATAAATAAATAATCTTTAAAGAAAAAAAAAATTAACTCAAAATGGATCAAAGACCTAAACATGACAGCTAAAACTGTGGAACTGAGTTATAGAAGAAAAGGTATAGGTGAATCGTAATGACCTTGGAATAGGCAATACACACTTAGATGCACCAAATCTCAACATCTCTAGCAGACGACAAGAGTCCACCCGTAACAATGGCTGCATCTAAGGAGAGAAACTGAGTAGCTGGGATGGGAAAAGACGAAATTACTTTCAAAGGTATATTTATTTTTATCTTTTGAATGTTCTACCATGTGCTTATAATATCTATTCAAAAAATAAAATTTAATTTAAAAACAAAAACAAAAAAGGGGCACCTGGCCGGCTCAGTCCGAAGAGCATGTGACTCTTGATCTTGGGGTCATGAGTTCGGGCCCCACACTGAGTATAGAGATTACTAAAAAAAATAAATAAGTAAATTTTAAAAGAAAAGTAAAGGAACAACAACAACAACAAAAAACAGATGGCAGGCTGAATTTGGCTCAGGGGCTTGTCTAGCCCTGCTCTAAGCCAAAATGACTCAATGTAAAGGAAAAACTCACTTCCTCCTGTGTTTCTTCTTCTTTTTTTTTAAGATTTTATTTACTTATTTGACAGAGAAAGACACAGTGAGAAAGGGAACACAGACATGGGGAGTGGGAAAGGGAGAGGCAGGCTTCCTGCAGAGCAGGGGGCCCAATATGGGGCTCGATCCCAGGATACTGGGATCATGACCTGAGCCAAAGGCAGACGCTGAACGACTGAGCCACCCAGGCACCCCCCTCCTCTGTTTCTTCTGCTACTCACACTACTCTGTTACAACACCGCTTCTGAGAGCAGACGTGTGGGTGTTTTTCCACACATTGAGCAATTCTGAGACAGCAGCTGGATGTCCCATAGTTTAACTCAATTCCGACACTATCTCCCTAGAGAGAGCATCAGATCCCCCAGGTTAAGGCTCAGTCTACAAGACTATTCCCCACCCCAACGTCAGACAGCAACCGGAAGTCCGGGGTGTCATTTATATCCTGACCAATGGACTATAAACCAGAAGTTCCCATAACCGCCCCGCCCCCCCCCAGTTTAGATTAATTTGCTAGAGTGGCCCATGGAACTCGGGAAAACAAGTACTTACTAGATGGCAAGTTTATTATAAAAGCATATAACTCAAGAACAGCCAGGTGGGAGAGATGCATAGGGCAGGGCGCGTAGGAAGGGGTGTGGAGCTTCCATGGCCTCTTAGAGCACCTCTCTTCCAGCACCTCCAATTCATTCACCAACCCGGAAGCTCTCTGAGCCCCCACCCTTTTGGGTTTTTATGGAGGCTACACAACAAAGGCATGATTGATTAAATCATGGGCCATTGGTGATTGACCTCAATCTCTAGCCCCTCCCCCATGTCAAGGGGGTGGGACTGAAAGTTCCAATCCTCTAATCAGCGGTTGGTTCCCCCGGCAACGAGCCCCCCAACCTTAGGGGCTTTCCAAAAGTCACCTCCTTAACATAAAGTCAGGTGTGATTGAAGAGGTTTCTTATGAATAATAAGACACTCCTTTTTGCCTTTATAGCCCTGGAGTCCTTTCAGGGAACCAAGGACAGAAGACTAAATATAACAAATGATGCTCCTATTGTTCTTGCCTCTTAGGAAATTAAAGGAGGAAGAGGAAACAGGAGGAAGCTCAAATATATATTTCTTATGTCCCAGTATTACAGGCCCCATCGGCAGTGCATCCTATCCCCAGTAATTGATGAATCTATGGCCCGAGAATGTTATATTAATAAGACAGGCCAGCTGCTACCACAAACAGACCCTGAAATCCATAAGGCTTACACAATAGAAATTTCTTTGTGTGTTATCAGGCTATCAGAGGAAACTGAGACCCAGTAGCCAGACAAGCAGCACAGTGGGGACTAGAACATGGGCAGGCTAATGTTTGGCCTATAACCCTGTTTCTTAGCCATGCTGAGCTCAAACACCAAGCTGCTTAGGTTCATTCTAGTTTCATAATTTCTGTCTATCTTGATCCTGCCTCATAAGGAGCATCTTTATCAAATCAAGCACAGTGCTGGGAAGATTAATTTGGTGTGTAGAATATTTTAAATGAGTCCAAGATTGAAGAATGAATGAATGATGAAGCCTATAATGTGACTTCAGTTCTTCTCATTTTACATTTACTTAGAGCTATCTTTTACAGTAAACCCCTTCAAATCCTTTTAGGGAGTAGGTGGGTTAGAATATGAAATAAATCAGAGAGTTGAAAATCAGGGGTCCAGATGGAACAAAGACAGACAGGACACTGACCTGTCTGATTAAACCACTGGGATGTGACACGAGAAGAACTCTTTTCCTTAGGAAAGTCCTCTCCCATGTCATTCTGTGGCTCTGTGTCTCTCCCTCTTCTTTCATTCTTGCTTTAAATGCCTTGGCAGTGGCTTTTTGCATTCTGTGCCCCAAAGAACAATTGGATCCAATCCAACATTCACAGATTCGTTTCCTGGGGCTGCTGTAACAAATTTCCACAACCAGATGGTGTAAAACGACAGAAACTCACTCTCCTACAGTTCCAGAGGCTCTAGAGGAGACTCTGTTTCATGTCCCTGCCAGGTGCCAGGGGCTGCCAGCTCTCCTTGGCTTATCGCTCCAATCTTCCAGGCCAGCCTCTTAAAATCTGCCTTTGCTCCAACTGCACATCACTTTTTCCTCTCTCTACCGAATCTTCTTTACATCCTTCTTATAAGAATATACAGGTGTTTGCATTTAGAGCAACCCCGATAATCTAGGATAATCTCCCCAGTTCAAAATCTTTAATCATCATATCTGCAAAGACCCCCCCCCCTTTTTTTCCCCCCTGTATAAGGAAACATTCACAGGCTCCACAGTTTAGGACATGAATCTTTTTTTTTTAATATTTTATTTATTTATTTGAGAGAGAGAGAGCATGAGAGGGGGGAGGGTCAGAAGGAGAAGCAGACTCCCCGCTGAGCAGGGAGCCCAATGTGGGACTCAATCCTGGAACTCCAGGATCATGACCTGAGCTGAAAGCAGTTGCTTAACCAACTGAGCCACCCAGGTGCCCCGGACATGAATCTTTTTTTAAGATGTATTTATTTATTATCTGAGAGAGAGAGAACGCGCACCAGAGTGGTGGAGAGGGGCAGAGAGAGAGGGAGAGAGAGAATCCCGAGCAGACTCTTGGCTGAGCCGGGAGCCGGCCCCAGGTTTGATCTCAAGACCCAGAGATCATGACCTGAGCCAAAATCAGGATGCCCAACCAACTGAGCCACCCAGGTGCCCCAGGACATGGATATCTTTTATGGACACATCAGTTCATTCTTCATTACTCCATTACTTCATTTGCTGAATATTTGCAGGGGTCCTCATTCAGTCCTGTGGGTATGCAAAAATTTATAAATCAGGGTCCTTGACATCTGATTTTCAAACAATAAAGTTGATATCTCCTCCCTCACCTGGTCTAGAAATTATCTCTATCAGAGTCCAGCCAAGAAAATAGATACCTCACTAGTTATTTTAAGAGAGAGAATGCAAAAGACGACATTTATGAAACAAGAGCTAGAAAAGCAAACATGGGACACTGAGGTCCTGCAGACGATGTGTTACTCCAGAAAGCAATGCCCATTGGAAGAGCCGAGGGAGCAACGGGAAGATCCAAGAAGCTTGGAGCGGGGGTGGGGGGGGCACCTTTTGGAAGTGAGGGTCTGGCCCCTGGGGAGAGGCGGTGTCCAGCTGTGCTACCATCTCCACAGCTCAGGGGAAGAGCCTCCCAGAACTGGGGCTCAGACCGCCGAGGAGAGATGCTGTGTCACTGGGGCGTATATACCAAGGGGTTGTGGAGAGGCCGGAACTGGGCCTCCCAAATCAAGCTGGGGGCTGAAGCCAACTATTGCTGCCCGGGGTGATGTGCCGGTTGCTGGTGCAGAGCAGATGGGGCCCAAGACGAGCGCCGGCCACGCCCTGCTCTGGCTCTCGGGTCTTCCTCTAGTGCCCCCTGCTGGCAGAAGCGCGCAGGAAGCCAACTGACAGAGGAGAAACGCAGAAGAGTTCCTGCTCCAAGTCCGAGCGAAATATGGAAGGGTGGATGAGCCGCTGAAAGACAGTGACGATCCACACGGTCCACCCTTTCCCCTACCCAGCATCCATATCCACCCCCCTACCTGTATTTGAACTTCTGTGTAACAACTAAACAGCCTTATGCTTCTGCCTAACACGATAGATGCGACCATCCTTCAGAAAATGAAGACCCTCTCACCCTTGCCCCCAAAAGGGGATAGGATATACAGAGTCCCTACAGCCTTCTCTAGGTGATATTAATTACCCCTAGAGGCAATCACAGTTCCAGTTGACTCTTCTGTAGTCTACAGACTAAACGGTAAGATTAACCACCCATCACAATCTTTATATAAACTAAAAAGGGCAGTCAAAGAAAGAGGGAAAAGTATCTTAGAATGGGACCTCATTTAGAAATCTGGTCTTTACAAATGTATTCAAATTAAGGTGAGATTATTAGGATGGGACCCAATCTAATATGACATGTTCTTATGAGAAGAGGAAAATGTCTTGTGAAGATGCAGACCCAGGGAGAATACCATGTCCTGGCAGGGGGCAAAGATTGAAGTGATGGGTCTACAGCCCAAGGGACACCAAGAACTGCTGGGAGCTACCAAAAGCTGGAAGGGGCAAGAAAGCTTCCTTCCCTAGAGCCTTTGAGAGAACACGATCCTGCCTATACCTTGATTTCAGACTTCCACCTTCCCAACGCTGAGAGACTAGATTTCTGTTGTTTTTTTTTTAAGGCAGCCAACCTGCGGCTTTGTTGTGATGGCCCTTGAAGACTGATTGTGTGCATGAGAGTATGTCTGTGCTTCACACGCAAGCAAGAAAACGTACCCGACTCATACCTTCTTGTTTTTGTAATTCGCCACAAGTGATCTTAATCACTTCTTTCTTCCCTTCTCCACTCCATGTTCCCTTTGCCTTGAGCCAGCACCTCAGTTGACTGAGTTCTTTATTTGATGGAGTAAGACTTTATTTAATTCCCAAAGGATATGAATTCTCAGGGGTCCTATCTTGTGTTGTTATGTTGTTGTTTTCCATTAACTTTTACTTGAGCATGTAAAAATATTAAGAGACACCCCAGAGAACACCCCAGATTCTAGACATAGTTCTGACCTCATTGTGTAATAGTGACCCTATTTTTCCTTGGTTATCAGATTCGATCATTCCAGCAAGTAGAGTAGCCAGTTCCTTTGCCTGTTGGTTCAGTGCCATGAGGAGCCCCAAATGACCAGGCAGTGTCAGGTTCCAGATCAATCAACTCAACCTTGTGCCTCATGGTGGAAGCATTCCTCTACCAGGAATCATGACTTTTAAACCAGCAGAGCTCAGAGTTGCAGGAATAGGAAGCAAACAATGTATGAATAGATTATTAGGTGTTATTATGACAGGAACTACTTACACTCCCACCCTTGATTTCTAGATCTGTCTATTCTGGGTGCTTCTTCAAAGCAGTTCATCCTGTAAGATGAACCCCAATATTTCAAGATGTCTGCCTTATAACTTGGTGGGTCAGATAACACCCCGTATCTAATAGGCACCTCAGATTACATAGCCACTTGATGTCCCATGGTCTCTACCAACGCCTAGTAGCAAGCATGGAGCTAAGTCAAACGCAAAGGAGTTCTCTGCAGACGAGGGCATGGAACTGCTCCAAAAGCTTATATGTGTGGGCTGAGACTCTTCTTTAGGGCTTCCCAGTGGCTCCTATCTGCCACAGATACTTCAACTGTCGTTCGACCTCTTGGGTCATAAGACCCAAGTGGTGGGGCCATTTGCACTGCCCCTCCATGGAGCCCACTCAAAACTCAGTGAATGGGTCAGAGTTGGGCACTCACATGTGTTATATGCTGCTTCCTATATTTGTTTCCTAGGGCCACTGTAACAGATTACCACAAACACGAAGGGCTTAAAACCACAGAAATGTATTTTCTTACAGTTCTAGAGGGTGAAGTCTGAAACCAACGTGTCAGCGGGGCTGTACTGTCTCAAACGGTCTCTCAAACTTTCTCCCAGCTTCTGGTGGTTCCCAGCAAACCTTGCTGTTCCTTGGCTTATAGACACATCACTGTAATCTCTATCTCTGCCAGAATGCAGTGTTCTCCCTGTGTGTCTGTGTTTTCACATGACATTTTCCTCTTATAAAAACCCCTGTCATGGGGGTGGTGCGCCTGGGTGGCTCAGTCGGTTGAGCGTCCGACTCATGATTTTGGCTCAGGTCATGATCTCATGGGTCGTGGGATCAATCCCCGAGTTGGGCTCCGCGCTCAGCAGGGAGTCTGCTGGAGATTCTCTCCCTCTCCCTCTGCCCCTCCCCCCACTCACGCTCTCACTCACTCTCTCTCTCTCTCAAATAAATAAATAAATCTTAAAAAAAAAAAACAGGCATGTTAAGTTAGGGCCCACCCTAATGGCCTTAATTTTAACTTGATTACATCTGCAAAGACCCTATTTCCAAATGAGGTCACATTCTGAGGTGTTGGGGGTTAGGACATCGATGTATCTTCTTGGGAAATGCAATTCAAAGCACAATGCCTCCCAAATCCAAAAGGACCCACAAAGCATTGGGCCTCACTTTTAGGCATGGGCAGTACCACGTATGCAACATTCACCTTCTTAAAAATTTTTAAATTTAAATTCAATTAGCCAACATACAGTACATCATTAGTTCCAGATGTAGAGTTCAGTAATTCATCAGTTGCATATAACACCCAGTGCTCATCACATCCCATGCCCTCCTTAATGCCCATCACCCAGTCACCCCATCCCCCCACACCCACCTCCCCTCCAGCAATCCTCAGTCTGTTTCCCATAGCCAAGAGTCTCTCATGGTTTTCCTCCCTCTCTGATGACTTCCCATTCTGTTTTCCCTCCCTTCCCCTACAGTCCTCTGCCCCATTTCTTAAGTTCCACATATGAGTGGGGCGCCTGGGTGGCTCAGTCGTTAAGCGTCTGCCTTCGGCTCAGGTCATGATCCCAGGGTCCTGGGATCGAGCCCCGCATCGGGCTCCCTGCTCAGCGGAAAGCCTGCTTCTCCCTCTCCCACTCCCCCTGCTTGTGTTCCCTCTCTCACTGTGTCTCTCTCTGTCAAATAAATCAATAAAATCTTTAAAAAAAAAAAAGTTCCACATATGAGTGAAACCATATGATAATTGTCTTTCTCTGGTTGACTTATTTCACTCAGCATAATACCCTCCAGTTCCATCCACACTGATGTAAATGGTAAGTGTTCATCCTTTCTGAGGGCTGAGTAATATTCCATTGTATACATATAGCACATCTTCTTTACATGCAACATTCACCTTTAAGGAAATAATCCAACTTGCTCCAAACCACTGGATCCCCCAGAAATTTTGTTGAGATGGCAAGTCCCTACATTTTTATGGGCTTTGTCTCCCACCCTCCAGCTTGTTTGGACCTCACTAAGGAATCTAAAGTCCTTACTATGACTTGCTTTTGGGGTTCGATCTGCATAACATCATCAATGCAGCGATGCTCAGTGGAAGAGCAGAATGATGAAAATCTCTGCAGCCTAGATTATGACAGAACCAGAGAGTTGACAGAGCCCTGGAGCAAGGCTGTGAAGGTATACTGTCAGGTGGGATAGTTGATATTAAACTGATTTGGGTAATACTTGCAGTTGTTACAGAGAAAGTGTCATTTGCCAGATCAACAGTGCTGTACCAGGGGACCAGGGGCTATGCTAATCTGCTCCAGTAAAGGTATCTCATCTGGAACAGTGGCTGCCAATCGAATCACCATCTGATTGTGTTTGTAATGAATTACAGAAATTCTCTAAAAGCCATGTGGCTTTTGCACAAGCCAAACAGGTGAGATAAATGGGGGTGTGTCATAAGCAGCATCTTCAGGGAGCCTGATGGGTGGCTCAGTCGGTTGAGCATCGACTCTTGATTTCAGCTCAGGTCATGATCTCAGGGTCGTGAGATCAAGCCCCATGTCGGGCCCCGTGCTCAGTGTGGAGTCTGCTTGAGATTCTCGCTCTCCCTCTGGCCCTTCCCCCCTCAAAGAAAGAAAGAAAGAGAGAAAGAAAGACAAAAAAAAACGTAAGTAGCATCATCCCTGCAGCTTCCTCAAGTATGCAACATGGCTTTTCGTTTACTATCTGAGTAGGGAGGCAAAGTTCTGGGATCCTTCCTGTGGTCCTTCAAACCATAATAGCCTTTAGTCCATGGTTCTGAGAGCCAATGTGAGGATTCTGTCACTGCCCAAGCATTTATTTAAAAAACCAGGGAAATAACGACAGGAAGGGTCAGTGGTCTTGCTTGGCTCACTGTGATTTAGACATGAGTCAAAATTCCATTTAAGCCCCTTCTGGCTCTTTTGGTTCCCAGGAATTAATGACGACTCAAAGCCAGTGTCTAGTCATCTCCAAAGAGTCTGAGAATGTCCCTTTCCCCAAGACACAGTTACCTTAGTAAATGGCTGCAGAGCCCTTTGAGGAAAGCTCCAGAGATTTATACTGCATGCTTATGGGGTTTTGCAAGATTCTGTCTCAAGAGGAAGGATGCCGGCTCAGTTCAATCCAGGGGCTCTGAGTCAATGATCTACCTTAGCTCCAGACTGTGACCGTCACTGTGGAAACTAAGTCAGGTTTCTGGCTACCTGACCTGTCATGTTTCTGCTCTAAAGATCAAGAAATATTTTAATAGGCTGCCTATCTCCCAGGGACACCATAGTCAATTAGCCTCCGTCAGAACCCATACAGGTCGAAACGTCCCGATTGCCATTCTCTGGTGCCCAGTATGTCTCTGGTGGCTGAATGCTGCCATGTGGCCTCTCCTCGTCCAGGACTCCAGCTTTCCTACTGAAATGTGGGAGCCCATCTCAGGGGTGGGTCTCACCCCCACTACTCCTGGCTAACAGGAAACAGCAAGCACGGGCTCCTCGAGGATGCTGGTCCTCCCCCTGCTACTGTATTCCTGGCGCCCTCATGGCAGGTGTGTCCTCTGGGACTTCTTCGGAGATGCAGTGTGTGAGGAGGGGATGTGTGGGTCACGTGTGACAAACCCATTCCCTTTTCCCCCCTTCCTACACTTTCAGATTCCTTCTACATAATTCCAGCTCAACCTCACTGAATGGAGGCCATCACGGAGTGCAAGGTTTAGTCAATCAGCCAAGCAAGCTGCTAACTCCTCTCCCAGCTGCCCAAGCTAACATAGTGTGGTAGATTGCAGAATAAAATGGCCACATGTCCCTCCCCTCTCTGTACGTACACCCCTTTGCAATATGACTTTACTGCAACTCCCCCAAATCCGGATTGGCCTTGTGATGTGCTGTGACCAACAGAAGATGGCAGACGCGATTTTGTGGGTGCTCTGAGGCCAGATCCCCCGAGGCTTGCCGCTTCCACTACCCCTCTCCTGCTGCCCTTAGCTGCCAGGGGAAGGAGCCAGGGTGGACCTCTTGGGGGACAAGAGGCCACGCACAGAGCCAGTCCCAGCTGATGGCCAGTACCAACAGGCCCGCTGTCCTGGGGCATTCCTCCAGCCGCGGCCAGGCCACCAGAGGACCGCCACCGCATGAATGACCCCAGGGGTGACCAGCAAAAGAACTGCCCCACTGAGCAGAGCCAAATCGCTGACCCACAGAATCATGAGCAAAGAAAACGGTCATTGTTTTAGGCCACGAAGTCATACAGCAATAGATAACTGGGACACACATCCCCCCCCCCAACCCCGAGTCTCAGGTAAGTGATCTCATATGGACGAATCCAGGACTGCGACAGAAAGGCCATCTCTGACCAAACGGCAAACTACCAACTGGGCGAAGGGAGGGCCCAAAGGAATGGAGGTGAAAACCGGTGGGGGAGGGGAGGTGGATGGAGAGAGCCTGTCCGCAGTGTGGATCTCAGGTGGAGCCAGCAAAGAGCCAGGGTGAGAGGCCTATGGGTGGTGACAGCAAAGCCACATGTCTGACCACCGGGGAGATGCTGAGGCCAGGTGCAGGTAGAAAGAAGTCGGGAGACTGAGAAGCCAGGGGATCGGAAGGACCGTCTATGTGGACACTGAACACGTCCAGCATTATGGCTGGAGTGGTGTCCGAGAGTGACCAGGGCTCCGTAGGACGTCTGCGACAACAGTATTGTCAAACAGCGTGAGACCTAAAGCTGAGAGTTTTGGGGGGAGAGGGAAGGGTCATATTCTGGAAGTGGAGCAAGGAGGTCACCCACTCTACCTCCCAGCCCTGGGGGAGCGGGTACAGAAGGAGCAAGAGGGAGAGAACGGCCACCCTTCGAGCTTGTGGTAGGGGAAGCAGTGTCCTCAGGGAGAGCGAGTTTTCCAGAAGAGCTAGGAGGAGAAGGAAACTGTTCACAGAAGACGAACCCTAAGGCCCTTCCCATGCCTGAGGTCAAGGGAGCTCGGGAGAGGGTGTCAGTAGTTAGGGGGTGGGAGACAGCATGAAAGAAGGGGAGCAGGGCCAGATGGGGATTAGATTCGGGAAGGAGGCTGACCAGGACGTAAACAGGGATAAGGGCGTAAGGAGATTAGCGCTGGTGTCTGCCGCGGAGCAGTGGTGGGCTTGAGAGCTGTCTAAGCTGTCAGGGAGCAAAGCAGGGGCCCGAGAAGGCTATATAAACACTCACTGCAGAAACGGTCCTGCACCAGCTTGTCCAGAACTCTGACTCCTGCCAACACATTTCCAAGAATGGTCAAGAAAGTGATGAAAAATTCAGGGAAACAGAAGAGAGCACAAGAACAGATCCCAATACAGATTTGATTTCATGTACAACAATGGTGGAATTTCCAGTCAGTGAGAAAAGAATGGTACTTTATATACTAAGTGATGCTGATGCGGCGGGTCTCCCACCAGGAAGAAAATGAGCTAGAAACCCTACCTCTCAGCATAACCAAATAAAAAATTTCAGATGGTTTAACACCATACATGTAAACTATATGCAAAATATATAAAATATATATCCAAAAGACCTTTTAAACCAGACCAGACAGCCAAAAGCGACAAGAGAAAATGTATACTCATTTAATCACATAAAAACTGTAAATTGTTTATGGCAAAAGACACCTTCCCTGAAGTCAAAAGGTGTTAATAGAATAGGAAGCCACTTGAAATCCATGTGAGAGACAAGTTAATATCTATATTACACAAAGAGATCCTACAAAATGTCAAGTAAAAGACAATCCAGGGGTTGCTGGGTGGCTCAGTCGGTTAAGCGTCTGCTTTCAGCTCAGGTCATGATCTCAGGGTCCTGGGATCGAGTCCCACATTGGGTTCCTTGCTTAGCGGGGAGTCTGCTTCTCCCTCTGCCTCTGCCCCTCCCCCTTCACTTGTGTTCTCTCTCACTCACTCTGTTTTCTCTCTCAAGTAAGTAAATAAATAAATAAATAAAATCTTTTAAAAAATCCACTGGGAAAAGAAGGATAGAAGTAGTTCACAAAAGAGCAAATCCAAGTGTCTAATAAGCATATAAAAAGATGTCATCTTACTAGTTGTCAGGGAAATGTGAATTGAAGTAAGAATGTACTATCGCTTAATACCCACAGATAACCAAAAATAAAAATACAAGTGATACTATTGTTTGCGGTGAAATGGGGGAGCTGGCTCTGTTCTCATTCATTGCTGGTGAAAACATGTTTCATTGCAGCCTTTTTGAAAAACAATCTGGAAATATCTATTAAAAGTATTTAATAGGCACACTCTTTAATCCAGCAATTCACACCTGAATTAAAGTAAAACCCCTTAAAAATAAAAGCCAGGGCACATAAGGATGAATATATGCAAGAATATTCATTGTAGTATTAGTCATAGTGGTGAAAACAAAACAAGACAAACCTGGTAAATAAATGGAATGTTTTTAATTTTATTTTTTATTAAGTTTTTAATTTTAATTTTAATTTTAAGTTTTAATTCCATTATAGTTAACATGTAGTGTAATATTAGTTTTAGGTGTATAACACAGTGATTCAACCATTCTGTATATTACTTAGCGCTTGTCATCCCCTTTACCTGTTTCTCCCACCACCCCACCCCCCACTCCTCAAACCATCAGTTTCTCTGTAGTTAAGCGTCTGTTTTTTGGTTTGCCTCTCTCTCTCTTTTTTCCCTTTGTTCACTTCTTTTATTTTATTTTATTATTTTTTTAAAAATTTTTTTTATTAAGATTTTTTATTTATTTGCGAGAGAGAGAATGAGAGACAGAAAGCATGAGAGGGAGGAGGGTCAGAGGGAGAAGCAGACTCCCTGCTGAGTAGGGAGCCCGACATGGGACTCCATCCTGGGACTCCATTCTGGGACTCCAGGATCATGACCTGAGCCGAAGGCAGTTGCTTAACCAACTGAGCCACCCAGGTGCCCTGTTCACTTCTTTTATTTTTAAAATTCCACATATGAGAGACAATTACATGGTATTTGTCTTTCTCTGACTGACTTATTTCACTTAGCATTATGCTCTCTAGCTCCATCCATGTTGTTGCAAATGGCAAGATTTCATTCTTTTTATGGCTGAGTAATATTCCATTGTGTGTATACGCCACATCTTCTTTAACCATTCATCTATCAGTGGTCACTTGGGCTGTTTCCATATCTTGGCTATTGTAAACAATGCTGCTATAAACGTAGAGGTGCATATATCCTTTCAAATTAGTGTTTTCATATTCTTTGGATAAATACCCAGTAGTGCAATTGCTTATATAGTTCTATTTTTAATTTTTTTGAGGAACCTCCATACTGTTTTCCACAGCAGCTGTACCAACTTGCATTCCCACCAGCAGTGTAAGGGGGTTCCCTTTCTCCACATCCTTGCCAACATTTTCTTGTGTTTTTGATTTTAGCCATTCTGACAGGTGTAAGGTGATATCTCATTGTGGTTTGGATTTGCATTTCCCTGATGATTAATGATGATGAACATCTTTTCATGTGTCTGTTGGCCATCTTGATGTCTTCCTTTTTTTTAAGATTTTATTTATTTATTTGAAAGAGAGAGCAAGCGAGAGAGAGAGCACAAGCAGGGAGAGCTGCAGAGGAAGAGAAAGAAGCAGGCTCCCTGCTGTGGAGCTCTATCCCAGGACCCTGGCATCATGACTGAGCTGAAGGCAGACACTCAACCCACTGAGCCACCCAAGCAATCGTTGGATGTCTTCTTTGGAGAAAAGTCTGTTCATGTCCTCTGCCCATTTTTTAATTGGATTATTTGGATTTTTTGGTGTTGAGTTGTATAAGTTCTTTATATATGTTGGATACTAACCTTTTATCTGATATGTTGTTTGCAGATATTTTCTCCCATTCAGTAGTTTGTCTTTTAGTTTTGTTGATTGTTTCCTTTGCTGTGCAGAACCCTTTATTTTGATGAAGTTCCACTTATTTATTTTTGCTTTTATTCCCCTTGCCTCAGGAGACATAACTAGAAATATGTTGCTATGGCCGATGTCAGAGAAATTACCGCCTGTGCTCTCTTCTAGGATTTCTATGGTTTTATGTTTCACATTTAGGTCTTTATCCATGTTGAGTTTATTTTGTGCATGGTGGAATGCTTTTTAATGGGGCAATGAATAAATAAATGGTGCATTCATGCTGTGGGATATTATACAGACATTAAAAGAGGTAAGTTAATGCTGTTCTAATTGATGCTAGGGGTTAAGTTAAATAAGCAAGAAGAAAAGATGCATATAAAACATGGTCACATTTTTATATAAAAATAGTAACAAAAATAATCCTGTATATGTGCCAGTGTTTTTATGTGTGATTCTATCAACAAGTGGAAAGTCTCGAAGGACATACACCAGCGTGTAACACTGATTTTCTGGGGAAGGAAAGGTAAAATGAATAAATAAGGAAAAGCATTTTTTTAAAAAAAGGGCATCTAGGATAATAACCATTTTTGCCAATTTTCTGCAAACTAATACTTGTGGGTGCATATAAATGCATAGGGAGGCAGACAGACGGGCAACAGCATTATGATAGTGAATTTTCTCAGGGTAGGGGGATTTCAGGTGATTTTAAATGTCTTTCTTTGTCTTTTCAGTGAGCTTAAAGTTTTACAGTGATCAATGCTATTTTCTTCATTGTGGGGCGAAAAAAGTTGTATATGTGGGTATGATTGGCAGGTCTTGGGATGAGAGAGGCTTTGTGGGAAACAAAGAGGCTGGAGCTAAGGAAACCGCTCAGGCACCCTTCCTTCCAGGTGCCCTCGATCCTCTCTCCCTGCTTGTTCCCTTCAATCACTCAACACAGTCAGTAAGTAGCTCGTTAGAGGGGGAGGGTGGCCCAGGAAAGTGTGGTGTCGTGGGCACCCAGGGAGAGAGGGTGCCAAATACTGCAGGGAAGGCAGGGAAGAGAAAGACTGAAACTGTCCTCACGACTGAGTGACCTTGAGTAGAACAGCTTTAGTGGCAGGCAGGCACCAGAAGCCGCCTTGCAGGGGTGGCAGAGGATGACAGGATGAAAGGAAGAGCCAGCCTGGTAGACCAGAAGGACTCAGGGGTGGGTAAGGTTGGTCTGAATTAGACGTCAAAAATGTGGGAGGGGGGCGCCTGGGTGGCACCATTGGTTAAGGGACCGACTCTTGGTTTTGGCCCAGGTCGTGATCTCAGGGTCGCGGGATAGAGCCCCACGTGGGACTCCACACAGTGCAGAGTCTACTTAAGTTTCTCTCTGCCCCTTCCCCTTCAAATAAATAAATAAATAAATCTTTTTAAAAAATGTGTGAGGGGCTACATGGTTTTTCAAATTTATTTAAAGGAGTATGCAAGCCTAAAAAGTTGAAATCACAGTGTAGACAACCCCTTTGGAAAGTGCATGGAACTTTCTGCATGGGAGTAAAGAGAGATGGTAGGACCTGCAGGGCTCAGGTGTTACTCCCAGAGAGAGACTTGCATGCCGCCAAAGGCCTCTGGGACTGGGCCAGCTGGAGGGGGGAGGAGGCTGAACAGGACTGGAAAGAGACAATGAGTGGAGTCCCAGACACATCCATGTTCCCAAGTCTGGCCACCCATCAGAATCACCGGGCAGCTTTTTCAAAATTCAAATCTGGGCCCCCCCCAGAACTACTCAGACTCTCCAAAATTTGAGCCAAAGAACCTGAACTTTAAACCCCTTCAATGGCATTTAAAAATATAGCAATTATTGGGGCACCTGGATGGCTCAGTCGGTTAAGCATCTGCCTTTGGCTCAGGTCATGATCCTGGGGCCCTGGGATCGAGTCCCACATCAGGCTCCCTGTTCAGTGGGGAGTCTGCTTTTCCCTCTCCCTCTGCCCCTTCCCCTGCTCGTGCTCTCTCTCTCTCAAATAAATAAAATCTTTAAAATATATATATAGGGGCGCCTGGGTGGCTCAGTTGGTTAAGCGACTGCTTTCGGCTCAGGTCATGATCCTGGAGTCCCTGGATCGAGTCCCGCATCGGGCTTCCTGCTCGGCAGGGAGCCTGCTTCTCCCTCTGACCCTCCCCCCTCTCATGTGCTCTCTCTGTCTCAAATAAATAAATAAAATCTTTAAAAAATAATAATAATAAAATATATATATATAGCAATTATTTAGTGATAAATCTAAAAAAGATGGGCAAAAAAGCATTATAGAGAAAACAATTTTAAATTCTGTAAATAAGGGGTGCCTGGGTGGCCCAGTTGTTAGGCGTCTGCCTTTGGCTCGGGTCATGATCCCAGGGTCCTGGGATCGAGCCCTGCAGGGAGCCCACTTCTCCCTCTCCCTCTCCCACTCCCCCTGCTTGTGTTCCCTCTCTCACTGTGTTTCTCTCTGTCAAATAAATAAATAAAATCTTTTAAAAAAATGTTAAATTCTGTAGATAAATTTATGTGTGAGTACACACATGAGTACATATTTACACACACATATAAATATTTCCATGTTTCAGGATTGGAAGACAGACTTCCAGGGTACAGACTTCCAGTTATAAGATTAACAAATTCTAGGGATCTAATGTACAGCATGGTGATTATAGCTAATAATACTGTATTTAACAGATATATATATAATCTCTTGCAAAAATAAATACAATCTTAAAAAAATAAAATCTTAAAAAAAATAAGTTACTTAAAGAGTAGATCTTAAATGTTCTCAGCACAAAAAAGAAATGGTAATTATGTGGCAGGATGCAGGTGTGAGCTAATTTACGGTAGTAATCATCTTGCAATATATAAATGCATCAAATCAATACCTATACACCTTAAACTTACACAATCTGTGTTAAATGTCAGTTATATCTCAATAAATCAGGACCCCCCCCAAAAAAAGAAATTACTTTAGGTGCCCCCGTCCTATATCTTCTCTTCCTAACATGTGCATCTTTTAAAAAAATATTTTTTATTTATTTATTTGAGAGAGAGTGAGCAAGAGAGAGAGAGCGCACAAGCAGGCAGAGGAAGAGGGAGAAGCAGACTCCCTGCTGAGTGGGGGGCCAGACCTGGGGCTTGATCTGGGACTCTGGGATCATGACCTGAGCCGAAGGCAGACACTTGATCCACTGAGTCACCAAGGTACCCCCTGACATGTTCATCTTAAAAAGAAAACAAAGATTGGAAGACTCAATGTTAAACAATGTATTCATCTATAGATTCAATGCAATCAAATAAAAATCCCCACAGGTTTTGTTTTTTGTTTTTTGCTTTTGTTTTTTTGTTTTTGTTTTTCTGTAGAGCATGACAGGTTGATTCTAAAATACATATGGAAATGAAAGGGCTAAGAATAGCTTCCTAAAGAAGAACAATATGGAAATATTGCTCTACTGAAAATCAAGACTTTTTATAAAGTACAGTGATGAGGAGAGGGTGGTATTTGTACAAGGACAGACAGACAAGGAAAAGACTAGAAACTGACATCAATATGGACACTTGGGTTGTGATTCATGTGGCATTGAAAGGATGTGCATGAGCCTTTTCAGTAAATGGATTGGGTGTTCATATGAGGTAAAAACGAAACTTGACCCTTACCTCACACCATAAACAAATAAATCCCAGGTGGGTTGTTGTCCTAAATATGGAGAGCAGAACAATAAAGATTATAAAAGATGGTAGAGGGTGAAAGAAAATAATTAGGATGAAAACCTCGGCGGGGGGGGTGACAGATTTCTTTTCATGACACAAAATCACCAACCTTAAAGGAAAAGTCTGACAAATTTGGTTTCATTAAGATTAATAAATAATCCCATTTATATAACACTCTAAAACAGGCAAAACTACACCACAGTGTTTAGGGAAGTGTTAGTTTGAAAACTGGCCCCTGTTTACAGAGGGCAAGGAGAGACCCAAGAAAGAGGCCACCCCTGGCCACAAGGCTTCTCTGTGGTAGCAACAACCACCTGCCAAATGTTCAAAGTTCAGTCACGTATGTATCCAGACAGTCTCAACACCACCTTATTCTCTCAAGACTGTATCCTTGAAAATGGCTCCCACTATGGGAATGGCAGGTAGAACATACATTCCAAGGACGGGGCGTGGGGGGATGAGGAGCCTCCGATTACCTGAGTCTAGCTCAAGGGTCAACCAATGGTCATGTCCTCTTGATTACCTCCTCCAACAGGAAGCATACTCAGGCTGAAAAGGATCACAGGAAGCTAGGAAGTGATTGCCATAGAAGTCAGGGTGGTGGTTCCCTCTGAACGGGAGGAAGGGGCTGAGGCTTTTAGAGTCTAACAACATTCACTTTTTTTATATAGATGAGGTTACATGGGAGTTGGCTTTATAATAATGCATTAACTTGTACATTTATGTTTTACGCATTTTTCTGTATCTTTGTTATCCTTCATGTAAAGGTTTTGGGTTTTTTTGTTTTGTTTTAAAGATTTTCTTTATTTGAGAGAGAGCAAGCAGGGTAAGGAGCAGAGGGAGAAGCAGACTCAAGTGGGGTGAGGGGCAGAGAGGAGGGAGAAGCAGATTCTCTGCTGAGCAGCGAGCCCGATGCGGGACTCAATCCTAGGACTCCAGGATCATGACCTGAGCTGAAGGCAGACACTTAACTGACTGAGCCACCCAGGAGCCCCCTTCACGTAAAGGTTTTAAGGGAAGAAAATCTCCGCACATGATTCTGATGAGCAACCATGTTTAGGAACCCCTGATCTAGAGGCTAGTGGAAGCAACACTATAACAGGTCTGTTTCTGGTGATAGAATCCAACCCGGACTTACAAATCTTAGATATGATTCATTGTCTGAAAAACCCAAGGTAGTTTCAGGAATGGCTAGTGCCAGATACTCCAACAAGATTATTAGAAATCTCCTCTCTTTGCTCAATTTTTCTTACTATCATGCAGGCTCTCATCCCCAGGAAGACCCCCAGCCAGTCCAGGCTATGTCCTGCCGCTGAGCCACCTGAACAGAAAGAAAATGTCCCTTTCTCTGGACTCTCAGCAACAGTCCTGGGGTTGGCTTTCCCTGGACTGACCTGCATCACATGACCAACTGCTGTTGGCCAGGGGTCTGAAATATGATTGCCCAGATATGCCTGCCCCTGGAGCTGAGGAGGATAGAGACAGTCTCAGCTGAATCATACTATATATATATATATATATATATATATATATATATATATATATATATATATATATATATATATATATAAAAGAATTTTCCTCCAAGGAAAAAGTAGGTGCCATTACCAAGAGGAAAGGGAAAAGATGGTTGGGGGCAGAATTGGGATGGATGGGCTGGAAGTCCCAATGGGGTCAAAGGAGAGGTGTGGTGGAAGAAAGTGAGCAAAGGGTAGCAGGTGGAGTGTGGGAAGACCGTCATCAGAGAGTGGGATGTCTGAATTGTAATTTCAGAGGTGGAGCAGTTTCGGGTGATGACAAGGTCCAGGGTGTGGCCCTGGCAGTGGGTGGCAGGAAGGTCAGGGTGTTGGAGGCTCGAGAACTCAGGTCCTGGTCTTCATTAATAAAGGTGGAACCCTAAGAAAACACAGTCCCATGTGGTTCAGTCTCAGAACAGTATCTGACCCAAGATATAACCCAATAGCCTAAAGTAATTAACAAGCAATTTCATTCCTTAGTCATGCTTCTCAAAGGACTTCAAAGGAATTTAGATACATAGTTCACAGCTACACTAATTAAAATCCCTTTTCCTCTCTTCCCTCATTCCTCATGTCCTGAAGCTATTCTGTGCTGCTCATTTCAATCTCCATCTCCTACCGAATAATAATAATAATAAATAATAATAATAATAAACCAAGGCTCCTCCTCCATACACAGATTTTTTTAGCCACTTTTCCCACATGGAAGAATCAGTCTTCTTTAGGAAGAGAAGAGAGTTGAAGGAGAAATCAGCCTGGAGATTACAGGACACTGTGGTGGGCCAGGGGCGAGCGAACATCCCTGCTCAGCCTCTCCCTCATAATTGTCCTACCACAAGTTGAGGGACCTCGATGTCACATAATAGCCACTGGGAGCTCGTGGTGCAGCAGAACGAACGGGAGTTTTTACATACTTGGTCCCCAGCTCCATCCCTCTGCCTTGAGAGCCTCCATCTGAGAACCTGGAATTCCTGAATAAGCAGGAGCCACCGTCCCCTCTGCATCACAGATGTAGTCATTTTATTGATTCACTTTAACAATAAACACAGATTTGTTTTATTTAGTATAATAAATTGGCAATTAACATTTTGGGGAAAATTATTCTGAGGCTGTCAATGACACTGGTAAATTTTGGACCTTCCACTTAATATCTAGTAAGTTTTTTTTTT